>NC_135813.1:2235226-2572715 GCF_964213995.1 Mustelus asterias | reverse complement strand
CACTCACGATAACCCTTAATTCCTTTACTGTTCAAAAATTTGAACTTGCCTTAAAAACATTCAATGAGGTAGCCTCAACTGCTTCACTGGGCAGGGAATTCCACAGATTCACAACCCTTTGTGTGAAGAAGTTCCTCCTCAACTCAGTCCTAAATCTGTTTCCCCTTATTTTGAGGCCATGCCCCCTAGTTCTAGTTTCACCTGCCAGTGGAAACAACTTCCCTGCTTCTATCTTATCTATTCCCTTCATAATCTTATATGTTTCTAAGATCTCCCCTCATTCTTCTGAATTCCAATGGGTATAGCCCCAGTCTACTCAGTCTCTCCTCATAAGCCAACCCTCTCAACTCCAGAATCAACCTAGTGAATCTCCTCTGCACTTCCTCCAGTGCCAGTATATCCTTTCTCAAGTAAGGAGACCAAAACTGTACACTGTACTCCAGGTGTGGCCTCACCAGCACCTTATACAGCTGCAACATAACCTCGCTGTTTTAAAACTCCATCCCTCTCGCAATGAAGGACAAAATTCCATTTGCCTTCTTAATTACCTGCTGCACCTGCAAACCAACTCCTTGAGATTCCTGCACAAGGACACCCAGGTCCCTCTGCACAGCAGCATGCTGCAATTTTTTACCATTTAAATAATAGTCCATTTTGCTGTTATTCCTACCAAAATGGATGACCTCACATTTACCAACATTGTACTCCATCTGCCAGACCCTCGCCCACTCGCTTAGACTATCTACATCCCTTTGCAGACTTTCAGCGTCCTCTGCACCCTTTGCTGTGCCACTCATCTTAGTGTCATCTGCGAATTTTGACACACTACACTTGGTCCCCAACTCCAAATCATCTATGTAAATCGTAAACAATTGCGGTCCCAACACTGATCCCTGAGGCACACCACTAGTCACTGATCGCCAACCAGAAAAACACCCATTTACCCCCACTCTTTGCATTCTGTTAGTTAACCAATCCTCTATCCATGCTAATACATTACCCATAACACCGTGCACCTTTATCTTATGCAGCAGTCTTTGGTGCGGCACCTTGTCAAATGCCTTCTGGAAATCCAGATACACCACATCCACAGGTTCCCCATTGTCCACTGCACATGTAATGTTCTCAAAGACTTGCACCAAATTAGTCAAACATGACCTGCCCTTCATGAACCCATGCTGCATCTTACCAATGGGACAATTATATCCAGACGTCTCGCTATTTCTTCCTTGATGATAGATTCAAGTGTTTTCCCTACTACAGAAGTTAAGCTAACCGGCCTATAGTTACCTGCCTTTTGTCTACCTCCTTTTTTAAACAGTGGCGTCACATTTGCTGTTTTCCAATCTGCGGGAACCACCCCAGAGTCCAGCGAATTTTGATAAATTACCACTAGTGCATTTGCTATTTCTCCCGCCATCTCTTTTAGTACCCTGGGATGCATTCCATCAGGACCAGGAGACTTGTCTACCTTTAGCCCCATTAACTTGCCCAACACTACCTCTTTCATGATAATGATAGATTCTAGGTCCTCACCTGCCATCGCCTTCCTGTCATCAATTTTTGGCATGTTATTTGTGTCTTCCACTGTGAAGACCGACACAAAATACCTGTTCAATGTCTCAGCCATTTTCTCATTTCCAGTTATTACATCCCCCTTCTCATCCTCTAAAGGACCAATGTTTACTTTAGTCACTCTTTTTCGTTTTATATATTTGTAGAAACTTTTGCTATCTATACACAGTGAGGGGAATCTACACAGTGAGGTGGGTATACACAGTGAGGGGAATAGTGAGGTGAGTATATGCAATGAGATGAGTATACACAGTGAGGGGAATATACACAGGTGAGTATACACAGAGAGGTGAGTATACGCAGTGAGCTGAGTATAGACAGTGAGGAGAATATACACAGTGAGGTGAGTATACACACTTCCCGCCGGTAGAGAACTTAAAGTATTTATAACTTATTCAGTGAAGAACTTTCTCCTCGTATCAATCTGCAATCACTAACTCTGTATTCTGAAAGTGAGTCCTGTTCCAGATTCCCAGCAGCGGAAACACCTTCTCGCTATTTATCCTGTCACTGGAGAATGTTATAATTTTCAATTAAATCACATCTCAATCTTCGCCACGGCAGGAATATAGACCCAGACTCCTCAACCTCTCCTCACTGGACAAGCCTCCCCTCCTCGGTAACATCTAGCATTCCTTAGGACAGAGCCAAAATCACTGGGTTAATAATCCAGGCTAAAGCTCACGGAATAGGGGTTCAAATCCCACCAGGGCAGCTTAATAAAATACTCTGGAATTGGAAAGCTCATCCCAGCTATATGTTTGAGTTTCAAGTTTATTTATTAGTGTCACAAGTAGGCTGACATTCACACTGTAATGAAGTTACTGTGAAAATCCCCCAGTCGCCACACTCCGGCGCCTGTTCGAGTACACTAAGGGAGAATTTAGCATGGCCAATCCGCCGAACCAGCACATCTTTGGACTGTGGGAGGAAACCGGAGCATCGGAGGAAACCCATGCAGACACGGGGAGAATGTGCAAACTCCGCACAGACAGTGACCCAAGCTGGGAATCGAACCCAGGTCCCTGGCGCTGTGAGGCAGCAGTGCTAACCACTGTGCCACCGTGCCGCCCTATAAACCATAATTTAAAAGCCCACCTAGTTCACTGATGCTCTTTAGGGAAGGAAATCTGCTGTCCTTACCCAGTCTGGCCTACATGCGACTCCAGATCCACAGCAATGTGGTTGACTCTGAAATGGCCATGCAAGCCACTCAGTTCAAGGGCAATTAGGGATGGGCAGTAAACGCTGCCCTTGCCCACGTGGCATGAACATATTCTTTAAAAGCACACGTTACTCCAGGTCTGGTCTCTATAATATTTCACTGAGGTTTCTTTATTTTTACACTCCAATCCCTTCATAATAAATATATTGCTGACTTTCCTAACTATTTGATGTACATCCGAATATGCTAATATTTGCTGATTCATACCCAGGACCTTCTGAATATAAACATTTCACAGTCTCTCCCAGTTCAAAACAGTTCCACTTTTATATACTCCTTCCAAAGTCAGCAACTTCTCAGTTATTTTATCCAAAATGTTTTGCTGATTTGCTGAACCCGCCTCTCCTCTGCAGCCTGTCTTTGTCCTGTTGACAGGTCACATCCCACCTCGCTCTGCGAGCAATAAAAACATCACACTCTGGCAGAGACAAACTGCGTTCATGCTTCAACTCAATCAAATTTTCTCACTCATTCCCGGATCCCACTGAGAGTCAGTGGGGGCGGTTTTACCCCCGCGTTGCGCCCGTTTTCGGGCACGATGTGGTGGTAAAGTGGGGTTAAGCGATTTGCGGATTGGCGCCGTTCCCGTGACCTGCGCCATTTCATGAGCGCCGGATTTCCGACGTGGTCAACCTCTCGCCAGAAACGGGACCTCGCCGGGAAAGGTTCACGTTGGCGAGGCATAGACATGTTTCCCCAAGAACGGGGGGAGCAGTCGACTTGGCCTCGCCAGTGGAACCGGAGGCCATTGAAGCCCCTGGGGAGGTTAAGGGTAAGAGGGGGGGTGCCTCTTGGGCAATGCCAGTCTGGCACCTGGGCATTGCCCATCAGGGGCTGGCAAATGGGGAGGGGCCAGTGGGGGTGGGGCTAATGTAGGGCCCACTGCCACTCTGCAGTGATCAGTGGGGGGGGGGGGGGGGGGTCTTCGATCGGTGTGGGCGGCAGGGGTGGTCGTGCGGACTATATCGATGTTCGCGGGCCCCCGCGATTGAAGCGGGAGCTGCTTCAGGCTACCTGCACCAGCAGGGGCCTGACAGCTCCCTCTTTCCTGTCAGACCTGCTACTGCTAATGTGCATGTGCAGCATCAGAGGCCTGCACATGCGCACTATCTCCCTCTACAGGCTTTCGGGCGCATTAAGCCCCACCCACAGACTTCTGCAACAAGCAACAGGCTCGCTCAGAATTCTGCAGAAAGAGAGCACATGGGGCGGGCTGGGGGGGGCAGAAATTACACCCTAAAGACGCATCTGAAACTCTCCCAGTTACAAGTCCGCCCAGCACTTAGACCAAAACTGGTAACATCGCCCCCAGTGTGTGTGGGACCCGTACCCCAGTGAGAGTCAGTGTGTGTGGGACCCGTACCCCAGTGAGAGTCAGTGTGTGTGGGACCCGTACCCCAGTGAGAGTCAGTGTGTGTGGGACCCGTACCCCAGTGAGTGTCAGTGTGTGTGGGACCCGTACCCCAGTGAGAGTCAGTGTGTGTGGGACCCGTACCCCAGTGAGAGTCAGTGTGTGTGGGACCCGTACCCCAGTGAGAGTCAGTGTGTGTGGGACCCGTACCCCAGAGAGAGTCAGTGTGTGTGGGACCTGTACCCCAGTGAGAGTCAGTGTGTGTGGGACCTGTATCCCAGTGAGAGTCAGTGTGTGTGGGACCTGTATCCCAGTGAGAGTCAGTGTGTGTGGGACCCGTACCCCAGTGAGAGTCAGTGTGTGTGGGACCCGTACCCCAGTGAGAGTCAGTGTGTGTGGGACCCGTACCTCAGTGAGAGTCAGTGTGCGTGGAACCCGTACCCCAGTGAGAGTCAGTGTGTGTGGGACCCGTACCCCAGTGAGAGTCAGTGTGTGTGGGACCCGTTCCCCAGTGAGAGTCAGTGTGTGTGGGACCTGTACCCCAGTGAGAGTCAGTGTGTGTGGGACCCGTACCCCAGTGAGAGTCAGTGTGTGTGGGACCCGTACCCCAGTGAGAGTCAGTGTGCGTGGGACCCGTACCCCAGTGAGAGTCAGTGTGTGTGTGGAACCCGTACCCCAGTGAGAGTCAGTGTGTGTGGGACCCGCACCCCAGTGAAAGTCAACGTGTGTGGGACCCGTACCCCAGTGAGAGTCAGTGTGTGTGGAACCTGTACCCCAGTGAGAGTCAGTGTGTGTGGGACCCGTACCCCAGTGAGAGTCAGTGTGTGTGGAACCCGTACCCCAGTGAGAGTCAGTGTGTGTGGGACCCGTATCCCAGTGAGAGTCAGTGTGTGTGGGACCCGTACCCCAGTGAGAGTCAGTGTGTGTGGAACCCTTACCCCAGTGAGAGTCAGTGTGTGTGGGACCCGCACCCCAGTGAGAGTCAATGTGTGTGGGACCCGCACCCCAGTGAGAGTCAGTGTGTGTGGGACCCGTACCCCAGTGAGAGTCAGTGTGTGTGGAACCCGTACCCCAGTGAGAGTCAGTGTGTGTGGAACCCGTACCCCAGTGAGAGTCAGTGTGTGTGGAACCCGTACCCCAGTGAGAGTCAGTGTGTGTGGAACCCATATTGAAACACGGACACATAGACTCTATGCCTAGAAGGTTGACATGTTTGCTCTGGGGTGGGGGGGGGGGGGGGGGGAGGGGGGTGGCGGGCGTTGTCAGGGATATTGGTTCTCGTGTGTGTGTCTGGACGGGTGGGTCCTGTCTCGACACTGAGGGTTAATCAATAATGGCCTTTGTGGATATGTCTCAGCAGATTTGCAGGTGTTGAAGGGAATCGGAGCTTCCCGGCCAAAGGGCAGTCTATAAAAAGTGTTAAGAAGGAAATGCACACAAAATATCACTTGTGAAAAATCAGGAGAATCCAGGGAATTTCAGGATGGTGACCTGGGGGTCACATCTATTCTGGACCCAGGAAGGGAAGCAGCAGAGAGGGAAGCAGAGTCCCCGTCTCTCAGTGTCAAGTAAATAGTGCAAAAAGAGCAGGAATTCAACAAAAATGCTGAGGCTTTGGAATACGAACACATAGAATATTCCAGAAGGTTGCTGAGCTACTGGCAGTAGCTGCCACGTGGGATTTTGTTTATTCATTCGTGGGACATGGGCGTCCCTGTCTGGCTAGCATTTTTACCCATCCCTAGTTGCCCCTTGGAGGGCAGTTGAGAGGCAACCACATTGCGGTGGCTCTGTAGTCACATGTAGGCCAGACCGGGTAAGGACGGCAGATTTCCTTCCCTAACGGACATTAGTGAACCAGATGGGTTTTTACAACAATCAACAATGGGTTTCATGGTCATCAGTAGATTCTTAATTCCAGATATTTTTTATTGAATTCAAATTCCACCATCTGCCGTGGCGGGATTCGAACCCGGGTCCCCAGAACATTAGCTGAGTTTCTGGATTAATTGTCTAGTGATAATGCCACTAGGCCATCGCCTCTCCATGATGATGATATGGCTCTCATAGAGCTGTGATGAGCGATGGGGATGAGGAACGTTAGCATGGAGGTCACCGACTGACTGACCCTTCCTGGGGCATCTCGCAGATTTCAACATGTGACCTCCTGCCGCTGATCACCCCACCCCCATCTTCCTACCATTGGCCCATTCACCCTGAGCTCTCACAGCCAATTAGAATAGGGACAGACTCTTAAAATTTAAAGATTATTTTATTAGTCACAAGTAAGGCTTACACGGCACGGTGGCACAGTGGTTAGCACTGCTGCTTCACAGCTCCAGGGACCTGGGTTCGATTCCCGGCTTGGGTCACTGTCTGTGTGGAGTTTGCACATTCTCCCCGTGTCTGCATGAGTTTCCTCCGGGTGCTCCGGTTTCCTCCCACAGTCCAAAGATGTGCGGGTTAGGTCGATTGGCCATGCTAAAATTGCCCCTTAGTGTCCTGAGATGTGTAGGTTAGAGGGATTAACGGGTAAAATATGTAGGGATATGGGGGTAGGGCCTGGGTGGGATTGTGGTCGGTGCAGACTCGATGGGCCGAATGGCCTCTTTCTGCACTGTAGGGTTTCTATGATTTCTACATTAACACTGCAATGAAGTAACTGTAAAATTCCCCTAATCGCCACAGTCCGGTGCCTGTTCGGGTCAATGCACCCTAACCAGCACGTCTTTCGGACTGTGGGAGGAAACCGGAGCACCCGGAGGAAACCCATGCAGACACGGGGAGAACGTGCAGACTCCACACAAGCCAGGAATTGAACCTGGGACCCTGACACTGTGTGGCAGCAGTGCTAACCCACTGTGCCACCTCATTTTGTACCCAATTTGATGAGTTTGACTGTCAGTCAAGTATGTCCTTTATCATTAATATTTGGAAGTATTTCTATGGAAAATGGACAACTTGGTTTAATTCTCGGATAAGTTTTGCTTGCCGCAATGTGCTGGAGTGGATTCCCGAGACTACAGAACATTCTTGTAAGTGTTGGCAACTCCAGTTTAGACAGAAGTGGATTTACCGAGTCTCTGTCTATCCCTGTCTTCAGCTGCAGCCGTCTCCCGTCTGAACGGAGATGATTGGTGTGTAGACCCTGAACATGCTGCAGAAATGTCATGTCATTGCCAACCAATGGGTATCTTGGTGATGGAATGCACAGCCACTTCCCCTTCTCCTGCTTCTCACCCTCTCGCGTTTCTCTCACCCGGGACGTTTCCCAGTTTGCGTTACATCATTTTAAATCAATCTCTTCCGCAATGTCAAGTGATATCCAGGCCATTGAGTTCATCAGTGTTCAATCAAGCCACTGATTGTAACCTCTCTCTGCCCCACCACTATCCCCTTATCCCCCACACATACACTTCTCTGATTGCCTCCAATTCTGGACTAATTAACGTCTCCAATTTTCATCTTCACCATTGGTGGCCATGCCTTCAACTGCCTGAGGCCCAATTCCCTCCCTAAACCTCCCCGCCTCACTCTCCCCCTTCAACATTCTCCTTAACACTCGCCTCTTTGTCCGAGCTTTTGGTCACCTAGCCCAACATCTCCTGATGTACCTCAGTGCCACAATCCGTCTGATTTATGCCGACGACCATCTCTCCAGCAGTCGCAGTGCTCAGTGTGGTTGCTGTTGGGATAAACAGCAGGAAATTTAATCCAGGTTCTGCTCCTGATTAGCCCAGCTGGAAAGGGAGTGAGGTGTGTGAGGATGGCCGGTGTTTCTCTACAGAGGACGGTGTGGGCTGCTCTGGGAGTGGTTGGTGCCAACAAGCCAGACAATACCAATCAAAATCCCACCTCAACCATCAGAGAATTGGATTCAGATTCTAAACTAATCAGAAATATAACTCCGGATCCTGGAAGCTGTAGAAAGGGTCGAGGGCTTCAAGTTTGTAGGTGTCCAGATCACCAACAACCTGTCCTGGTCCCCCCATGCTAACACTATAGTTAAGAAAGCCCCACCAACGCCTCTACTTTCTCAGGAGACTAAGGAAATTTGGCATGTCAGCTATGACTCTCACCAACTTTTACAGATGCACCATAGAAAGCATTCTTTCTGGTTGTATCACAGCTTGGTATGGCTCCTGCTCTGTCCAAGACCGCAAGGAACTACAAAAGGTCATGAATGTAGCCCAGTCCATCACGCAAACCAGCCTCCCATCCATTGACTCTGTCTACACTTCCCGCTGCTTCAGAAAAGCAGCCAGCATAATTAAGGACCCCACGCACCCCGGACATTCTCTCTTTCACCTTCTTCCTTCGGGAAAAAGATACAAAAGTCTGAGGTCACGTACCGACCGACTCAAGAACAGCTTCTTCCCTGCTGCTGTCAGACTTTTGAATGGACATACCCCGCATTAAGTTGATCTTTCTCTACACCCTAGCTATGACTGTAACACTACATTCTGCACTCTCTCCTTTCCTTCTCTATGAACGGTATGCTTTGTCTGTACAGCGCACAAGAAACAATACTTTTCGCTGTATGTTAATACATGTGACAATAATAAATCAAATCAAACCTCAGCGAGAGTCTGTGGGCACAGTTTCCTGTTTCTGAAACTGAGTCTGAAAGTGGGGTGGCTTCTGCATTTCACATTTGTTGGAATGGGGGGAAATGCACGACCCGCTCAGTTCGAGCTGGACGATGAGCCGCTGAGAGTAACGGCCAACACAACGTGGAGAGGCAATGACAGGTGGAGATTCGGCAATCCCTTAACAGTCTGTGACCACACCTGGAGCATTGTGTGCAGTTTTGGTCTCCTTAGCTAAGAAAGGATATACTCGTCAAAGAACAAAGAACAAAGAACAGTACAGCACAGGAAACAGGCCCTTCGGCCCTCCAAGCCTGTGCCGCTCCTTGGTCCAACTAGACCAATCGTTTGTATCCCTCCATTCCCAGGCTGCTCATGTGACTATCCAGGTAAGTCTTAAACGATGTCAGCGTGCCTGCCTCCACCACCCTACTTGGCAGCGCATTCCAGGCCCCCACCACCCTCTGTGTAAAAAACATCCCTCTGATATCTGAGTTATACTTCGCCCCTCTCACCTTGAGCCCGTGACCCCTCGTGATCGTCACCTCCGACCTAGGAAAAAGCTTTCCACTGTTCACCCTATCTATCCCCTTCATAATCCTGTACACCTCTATTAGATCTCCCCTCATTCTCCGTCTTTCCAGGGAAAACAACCCCAGTTTACCCAATCTCTCCTCATAGCTAAGACCCTCCATACCAGGCAACATCCTGGTAAACCTTCTCTGCACTCTCTCTAAAGCCTCCACGTCCTTCTGGTAGTGCGGCGACCAGAACTGGACGCAGTACTCCAAATGTGGCCTAACCAGCGTTCTATACAGCTGCAACATCAGACTCCAGCTTTTATACTCTATACCCCGTCCTATAAAGGCAAGAGGGAATGCAGCAAAGGTTCACCAGACTGATCCCTGGGGTGGCAGGATTGTTGTTTGTGGAGAGATTGGGTCGACTGAGCCTGCATTCACTGGGGTGTAGAAGAATGGGAGGGATCTTGTTGAATTGTATAAAATTCTGACAGGGCTGGACACACTGGGTGCAGGGATATTGTTTCCTTTGGCTGGGGAGGGGGTCCAGAACGAGGGGTCACAATCTCAGGATATTGGATGGGACATTTAGGGATGAGGAGAACATTCTTCACTCAGAGGCTGGTGAACCTGTGGAATTCTCTACCACAGAAAGCTACGGAGACCAAATCACTGGCGGCACGGTGGCACAGCGGTCGGGCGGCACGGTGGCACAGTGGTCGGGTGGCACGGTGGCACAGTGGTTGGCACTGCTGCCTCACAGCGCCAGGGACCCGGGTTCGATTCCCGGGGGCACGGTGGCACAGTGGTTGGCACTGCTGCTTCACAGCGCCAGGGACCCGGGTTCGATTCCCAGGGGCACGGTGGCACAGTGGTTGGCACTGCTGCTTCACAGTGCCAGGGACCCAGGTTCGATTCCCGGGGGCACGGTAGCACAGTGGTTAGCACTGCTGCTTCACAGCGCCAGGGACCTGGGTTTGATTCCCGGCTTGGGTCACTGTCTGTGTGGAGTTCGCACATTCTCCTCGTGTCTTCGTGGGTTTCCTCCGGGTGCTCCGGCTTGTTCCCACATTCTGGAAGACGTGCTGGTTAGGGTGCATCGACCCGAACAGGCGCTGGATTGTGGCGACTGGGGGATTTTCACAGTAACTTCATTGCAGTGTTAATGTAAGCCTTATTTGTGACTAATAAATAAACTTTAACTTTACTGAAGAGACAGATCGATTTCTAGACGCTAAAGGTGTCGGGGGGTGTGGAGAGAGAGCAGGTATTTGGTGCTGAGACAGAGGATCAGCCACGATTGTATTGAATGGTGATGCAGGTTTGAAGGGCTGAATGGCCTTCCACCTGCCCCTACTTTCTCTGTTTCTGTTTGATCAAAGAGGCAGGCTTTAAAGAGTGTCTTCGAGAAGACGCGAGAGGTGGAGAGATTTAAGGAAAGAATTCCAGAGTTTGGGGCTCAGACAGCTGAAGGCACGGCCGCCAATGGCGGAGCGATTACAATCAGGGAGGCCAAAATGAAATGAGCACAGCGTCGTGGGAAGGTTGTGGAGGGGATTACAGAGATCGCGAGGGGCAAGGCCATGGAAGGATTTGAAAAGGAGGGTGAGAATTTTAATATCGAGGCACCAATGTGACTGAGTGAGTGCAGAGGCTGAACGGGTTTTGGCACGAGTTAGAACACAGGGCAGCAGAGAGAGCATCAGATGAGTTAGTTTATGGAGGGTGAGAGGTTAGGGGGGGGTGCAGAGGGGTCCGATGCCAACTCTGATCACGAGGACCCCCCCAAGACTTCCACGCTGGGGTGAGGGGAGGTTATGTTTTGCTTTAAAGATGGCACCCCGATCTCAGTGCAGCTGGCTTTACTAGTGTGCTTAGGCCCCGCCCCTCAGCATGACAGCGTGGAAGACACACAGCTGTTTGTTTTGACAAAATGTCAGAAGGTCGGGAGAGAAACACACCAGTTTTCAGTCAGCTCCTGATATTTTTTGGTAAGATTCTGCCCAATGTCACAATGATGGGAGATTGTTACTCAGTGAGACCTACCTATAACTTCACCAGCTAACCAAAACCATATTGAACTGTTTAAAGAGGACCTGGTTTTGAAAAGAAATACTGACCAAAGATGGCTAACACCAGTCTCCTGATGTCTGGTATTCTAAGTTGACCAATTTTCTAGAAGGTTCCTATAAGGATTGCACTGCAGACCTACCCTGACTCTTGCAGAGCATTTCACACCTTGGGGAGGGTCAAGGTCCAATTCAAAAAGGAACTCTTAAAAAAAGGCATTAAAAATGCAAAGTGCTGGACTTTAACCGACTGTACTCCTGTCAAGACAATGGGAACTGCTAACCAGCCAGATACCTGATGGAATCGACATTCAAATCTCGCCACCCCCCTCCCCGCAGTGGAAAATGAAATAGCCCGACCCCCTTTTGGTTTCTGCTATCCGGAAATATCCCAAATGTTTCTGAGACAAAAGATCAAAAATACGATTACTGACATATTAATCGAAGTCCTTCTGGAATATACAGGCAGGAGATTTAAGAATTGGTTTTGCCAAGCCAGAAACAGAGAGAAATATCAAAGTTATCTGGAAACACTGCTGATGGGAGCAGTAAAGAACCTCTCTTCCGGAAGCTAAATTTGACTCCAGGGGAAGGTGCAGTTACCTGAATTTCAATTCAACTCCAAGATTTTAAATGAAATCGGTTAACTACCAATGGCTGCCAGTCAACAATTTACACCTCAGCAACAAGCAAAGGACTTAATTGGACATTCTTTTAACTTTTATTTCTAGGACCCAACTTCTGAGATCTCTGTGTGTGGGCGTGTGTGTGTGTCTGAGTGTCTGTGTGTGTGTCTGTGTGTGTCTGTGTGTATGTCTGGGTGTCTGTGTGTGTGTGTGTGTCTGAGTGTGTGTGTGCGTGTGTCTGGGTGTCTGTGTGTGTGTCTGAGTGTGTGTGTGTGGCTGTGTGTGTCTGAGTGTCTGCGTGTGTGTGTGTGTGTCTGTGTGTGTCTGGGTGTCTGTCTGTGTGTGTGTGTCTGTGTGTGTGTCTGAGTGTGTGTGTGTGTCTGAGTGTGTGTGTGTGTCTGTGTGTGTCTGAGTGTCTGTGTGTGTGTGTGTGTGTCTGTGTGTGTGTGTGTCTGTGTCTGTGTGTGTCTGAGTGTCTGTGTGTGTGTGTCTGAGTGTGTGTGTGTATGTGTGTGTCTGAGTGTCTGTGTGTGTGTGTGTGTGTGTGTGTGTGTGTGTGTGTGTCTGAGTGTCTGTGTGTGTGTCTGAGAGTGTGTGTGTGTCTCGGTGTGTCTGTGTGTGTCTGAGTGTCTGTGTGTGTGTGTGTGTCTGAGTGTCTGTGTGTGTGTGTGTGTCTGAGTGTCTGTGTGTGTGTGTCTGAGTGTCTGTGTGTGTGTGTGTCTGAGTGTCTGTGTGTGTGTGTGTCTGAGTGTGTGCGTGTCTGTGTGTGTGTGCCTGAGTGTCTGTGTGTGTGTGTCTGAGTGTCTGTGTGTGTGTGTGTGTCTGAGTGTCTGTGTGTGTGTGTGTCTGTGTGTGTGTGTCTGAGTGTCTGTGTGTGTGTGTGTGTCTGTGTGTGTGTGTGTCTGTGTGTGTCTGTGTGTGTGTGTGTGTGTGTGTGTGTGTGTGTGTCTGAGTGTCTGTGTGTGTGTGTGTGTGTGTGTGTCTGAGTGTCTGTGTGTGTGTCTGAGTGTCTGTGTGTGTGTGTGTCTGAGTGTCTGTGTGTGTGTGTGTGTGTGTGTGTCTGAGTGTCTGTGTGTGTGTCATTGCATCTTTTATTATTTTTTTCTGGGGCTTAGTAACTAATAAACTTACTCTTTCTTTGGCTCAAGAAATCCTGGTTTGATTGGCTCCTTGTTAAAAAGTAAATATGTTCTGTTTGGAAGAGGCATCTACAGGGTAGATAAATTATCACACACAGACACAGACACACACACACACACACAGACACACACACACACAGACACCCAGACACACACAGACACCCAGACACACAAACACACACACAGACACCCAGACACACACACACAGACACCCAGACACACACACACACAGACGCAAACACACAAACACACACACAGACACACACACACACAGACACTCACACACACAGAGACACCCAAACACACACAGACACTCAGACACAGACACAGACACACACACACACAGACACAGACACACACACACACACACACACACACAGACACACACACACACACACACACTGTATATATATGTGGTGAACCATTGTTGGTTACCACCAGGAGTGCTGAGCCATGGTCTGGCCAGCACTATGAGTCTGTAGATATGTTTGTATCTTAAAGACTTGATTAGCTGTAAGTATTCGCATTCCAACCATTATTCTGTAAATTGAGTCTGTGTCTTTATAAGCCCTGTTTGTGAACAGAACTCCCACTCACCTGAAGAAGGGGCTTAGAGCTCCGAAAGCTTGTGTGGCTTTTGCTACCAAATGAACCTGTTGGACTTTAACCTGGTGTTGTTAAACTTCTTACTGTGTTTACCCCAGTCCAACGCCGGCATCTCCACATCACCTTGCACTGACAGGTTGGCTCAGATTAGCAGCTGGGGCTGAGTGAGTGAGTGAGGCTGCCCTGGGCTGACTCTGAGTGGAACAGGCCGCTTCCCACATCAGCCTGAATGTTGTGCCCCTCACAGGGGCTGACCCCTCCACTGGGGCCTTCGCCCAGCACCGAGTTTCATTGACTGAGATGAACTCTGAATGACCTCTGCTACACATTGCCAAATTCCTACAGCACCTACAGTACCGGCTCCGGAACATTCCCAGCAAGGTGTTAGGCATGGAGGTCAAACCAGGGAACAAATGTTCACCCCAGGGGTTGTCAGCCACGTACAGATCTGTAATCCCCTCATTAACCTGCCCAGCCTTGAATGGGGAAATCAATCGGCAAAGATAATTGAAACTTGCAGTGGGTGGGGGTGTGGGAGTGAGGGGGGGGGGGGGGGGGGGGGGAGTGGGGAAGGGGGGGAATGGGGGGGTGTGGGGGTGGGGGGGAGTGGGGATGGGGGAGTGAGGGGTGGGGAGGGAATAGGGGTGGGGAGTGGGTTTGTGAGGGTGGGGGAGGGGGGTGGGGGAGTGGGGGTAGGGAGGGGGGTAGGGAGGGGGGGAGTGGGAGTGGTCTCTCTCTCTCTCTCTTCTGGATTCACCCTTCTGCAGGAGAACAGCCCGTACCCGATGACACATCAGTGTCTATTGTAAGCTCCGGGGCTGCAAGCACAGACCCGCCTATTGGAATGGCCTTCAGCTTTTCCAAAGCTGTCTGGTTTTCTCAATCCATACGGCCCCGGTATTTTCTGTAATCGGTCTGTCAGCGACGCCCACTCCGCTAAAGTCCAAGATGAACCCATGGTGGAATCAACACATCCCCAAGAACATCAGGATTTCCCAGTTAGTGATGGGAATGGGGAATTGGACAATGGCTTGTACCTGGGCCAGCTTTGCTGGGTCTCGATGATTCTATGGGTGTGGCCTCTCTCATATCCACATCCTGTGGGATTAGGGCGGTGCAGCTGGGCCTCTCTCTACACAAGGTGTTCGCTGTTCTCTTTCTCAGAGATGAACCAACTGGATCTCGATGGGCAGGCCATTCCTGGTTAAGAATTGGGTCAGTTCCCTCCCCACTGTTTTGGTGGATATGGTTCTCAGAGACACAGCCTCTGGAAAATGGGCATGTATGTCAGTGATGCTCTCAGAGCCTGTGGCCCCCTTTTGGTTTGGGTAGAGGCCCAGACAATCCACTAACATCTTGCTGAATGGTTCCCCCGAAGCTGGCATGGGAATGGGTCGGGACTTTCCCACAAGCTGGCACGTGTGGCAGGTTCTGTAAAACATGCCTATGCCCCTGTGGAGGTGGGCCAATCGAAATGCTGGCTGATGTGGAATAGGGATTTGCCGACATATCCAACCATTGCACTGCTGCTTCACAGTGCCAGGGACCTGGGGTGGCACGGTGACACAGTGGTTAGCACTGCTGCCCCACAGTGCCAGGGACCTGGGGTGGCACGGTGACACAGTGGTTAGCACTGCTGCCCCACAGCGCCAGGGACCCGGGGCAGCACGGTGGCACAGTGGTTAGCACTGCTCCCTCACAGCGCCAGGGACCCGGGGCAGCACGGTGGCACAGTGGTTAGCACTGCTCCCTCACAGCGCCAGGGACCCGGGGCAGCACGGTGACACAGTGGTTAGCACTGCTGCCCCACAGCGCCAGGGACCCGGGGCAGCACGGTGGCACAGTGGTTAGCACTGCTCCCTCACAGCGCCAGGGACCCGGGGCAGCACGGTGGCACAGTGGTTAGCACTGCTGCCTCACAGCGCCAGGGACCAGGGGTGGCACGGTGGCACAGTGGTTAGCACTGCTGCCTCACAGCGCCAGGGACCCGGGGCGGCACGGTGGCACAGTGGTTAGCACTGCTGCCTCACAGCGCCAGGGACCCGGGGCGGCACGGTGGCACAGTGGTTAGCACTGCTGCCTCACAGCGCCAGGGACCCAGGTTCGATTCCTGGCTTGGGTCATTGTCTGTGTGGAATTTACACATTCTCCCCGTGTCTGCGTGGGTTTCCTCCGGGTGCTCCTGTTTCCTCCCACAGTCTGAAAGACATGCTGGTTAGGGTGCATTGGCCGTGCTAAATTCTCCCTCAGTGTAACCGAACAGGCGCTGGAGTGTGGCGACTCAGGGATTTTCACAGTAACTTCATTGCAGTGTTAATGTAAGCCTACTTGTGACGCCAAACAATAAATAAATAAACATTGAATTTTGCCGGTGATCCATAAGGTTTCCCCGGTATCTCGGTGACACTAAATCTAGTTGCTGGATCACCCGTCCATTCTTGGTTTGCAGCCTAATACGGGGGTCTCCATTTCCTCATTGTTAATGTAGTAACATTCAGGGACCACCTCAGTGTTGGTCCCAGTGTGAACAGTCTGAGATAATGCCTCTAACTGTGGCTCAGTTTGCTGTGTCATTACTAAAGAGGGTTCACTGATTGTTGTGGGAAAATCACCACTCGGAGTCAGATTTAAAGATTCAACATGCAGTTTATTGGACAAAGCTTTGGGAGAAGTGCTGGCCTCTCCGCAGTGCACGCAGTCACCTTCTCAACTTTAAAATGGCAGCCAAGCTTCTTTTATACATTTTCAAACAGTGGACAAGTACAGACATTAGCCGTTAGCACATCGTTATACATTTATGCCCCCCCCAACAACGACTGATCTCGTTACCAAAACTCATTGTTTTGGTTCTGCTTTATCTCGAGCTAAGGTGATCATCTGGGCCTCAAGGTCTGATTTATTTCCTGTAGTAATTAGACACTAACAGGATTTAACTCGTTGTGCAATGTCTGTGCCCAAGTCAGCACATCTTAATGTCTTTTCACAGAGTCCATTTTGTGCCAGGTAACCATCTTGCATGCTTTAATTTCGAGTTTACTCCAACACCGATTAATCCTTTAATTTGATTTGATTTTGATTTGAAACCAGGGTTTGTGGAACAGCTCCTAGTTATCAGCGGGTGTGGCCGCCTGTCTGATCTCTGTGATCCTCTGCTCCTCTGGATGTTTTCTTATTGGAAAGGGTTTGGAGTTTATAAACTCCTCAAGGAGAATTATTTCACTGAGCTTTTTGTCAGTGGATTCTGTTTTAAGTGCTCACACCCACTGGTGAAAAGCAAGTTGTTTAAGCTTTTCAAATTCCAGGTACATCTGGTCAGGCCGTTTCCTGAGGGTATGGAATTTCTGACGGCATGTCCCTGGCATTAGGTGGTACGCACTTAAAACAGCCACTTTCACTGACTCATAGTCAATGTCCCTGAGACAAGAGGAGATAAAGCTCGTAAGCCTTTCCTGAAAGTTTACTCTGCAGTACTCGGGATCACTGCTGGATGGGCCACTTTAACTGCTGTGCGAGCTACTCGAAAGGAATAAAGACAGCCTCCGCATCTGCTTCATCAAACTTCGGGATTAAATGAGCGAATTGGGTTACCTCAATCCCTCAGTCTGAGCTAGGGACACAGCGGGATTCCTGCTCAAGTTGTTTCGTTGGAATTTCCTTTTTCTCTCTCCTGAAGTTCTAATTTCTGCTGCCCCAATTTTAATCTCTCTCCCGCTACTTTGTCTGCCAGAGCAGGAGGTTTGCTGCTGGCTATTTGTTTCTGTGTCACACACTCTGACACACCCAGTGCTGATCCACGTGGACCAATCCTTTACGGCTGAATTTTATCCCAGTCTCGTGAAGGTTGCTAGAAGTGGTAACCCACAAACCAGTCTGGGGCATAATTTAGAAGATATAATTCTTGCCGCGATGATAATCAGCTTCCATTATCTCCACAGGAGATGGCAGTTCATGTTTGCATGTCTTCTTTGTTTGAAATATCAGTCTGGGACAGGGTGTGACATTCTATTCTCTCTGTCTTAATATCACCCACACCGGAACATTTAAAAAGCGGCTGAATTCACATTCTCAGAATTTACATTCTCAGCTGTCTGTCTTGTATGTCCATTTTTAAAAACACATCTTATTTAAAAGTCCAATGTATCTATAATTCTGGGATTTTATCCATCATCGTGACAAAAAAGAGAGAGGGGGGGGGGGGGGAAATCAGTCAGGATTCCTGCTCCTGATCACTGTCCAGTGACCCCTGGGTGAAACAGAGAGAGAGAGAGGGGGGGGGGGGGGGATATCAGCCAGAGTTCCTGCTCCCGATCACTGTGTTGAGCGGAGAGTTGTGCTCAGTTGTGAAAGGTACTGTAGTTGAATAGTCATTCATATCACTGTTTAGGGGTGTGTGTGAAGAGTTAGCTGTTCAGGGGAAGGAGATTCAGATGCTTGTGGAACAAAAATCAAAATCTTCCAGGGGGACCATGAGGTGTTGATGTCACTGGACTAGTGATCCAGCGGACCAGGCTAACACTCTGGGGTCACGGGTTCAAACCCCACCGTGGGAATGGTGGAATTTAAATTCAATGAATAAAATCTGGAATTGAAAACCAGTCTCAGTAATGATAGAACATAGAACATAGAACATTACAGCGCAGAACAGGCCCTTCGGCCCACGATGTTGCACCGACCAGTTAAAAAAAAAACTGTGACCCTCCAACCTAAACCAATTTCTTTTCGTCCATGAACCTATCTACGGATCTCTTAAACGCCCCCAAACTAGGCGCATTTACTACTGATGCTGGCAGGGCATTCCAATCCCTCACCACCCTCTGGGTAAAGAACCTACCCCTGACATCGGTTCTATAACTACCCACCCTCAATTTAAAGCCATGCCCCCTCGTGCTGGATTTCTCCATCAGAGGAAAAAGGCTATCACTATCCACCCTATCTAAACCTCTAATCATCTTATATGTTTCAATAAGATCCCCTCTTAGCCGCCGCCTTTCCAGCGAAAACAATCCCAAATCCCTCAGCCTCTCCTCATAGGATCTCCCCTCCATACCAGGCAACATCCTGGTAAACCTCCTCTGCACCCTCTCCAAAGCCTCCACATCCTTCCTGTAATGTGGGGACCAGAACTGCACACAGTACTCCAAGTGCGGCCGCACCAGAGTTGTGTACAGTTGCAACATAACGCTACGACTCCTAAATTCAATCCCCCTACCAATAAACGCCAAGACACCATATGCCTTCTTAACAACCTTATCTACTTGATTCCCAACTTTCAGGGATCTATGCACACATACACCTAGATCCCTCTGCTCCTCCACACTATTCAAAGTCCTCCCGTTAGCCCTATACTCAACACATCTGTTATTCCTACCAAAGTGAATTACCTCACACTTCTCCGCATTAAACTCCATCCGCCACCTCTCGGCCCAACTTTGCAACCTGTCTAAGTCTTCCTGCAAACTACGACACCCTTCCTCACTGTCTACCACACCACCGACTTTGGTGTCATCAGCAAATTTGCTAATCCACCCAACTATACCCTCATCCAGATCATTAATAAATATTACAAACAGCAGTGGCCCCAAAACAGATCCCTGAGGTACACCACTTGTAACCGCACTCCATGATGAATATTTACTATCAACCACCACCCTCTGTTTCCTATCCGCTAGCCAATTCCTGATCCAATTTCCTAGATCACCCCCAATCCCATACATCTGCATTTTCTGCAGAAGCCTACCATGGTGAACCTTATCAAACGCCTTACTAAAATCCATATATACCACGTCCACTGCCTTGCCCCCATCCACCTCCTTGGTCACTTTCTCAAAAAACTCAATAAGGTTAGTAAGGCACGACCTACCTGCCACAAAACCATGCTGACTATCACCTATCAATTCATTACTCTCCAAATAACTATAAATCCTATCCCTTATAATTTTTTCCAACATCTTGCCGACAACAGAAGTGAGACTCACCGGTCTATAATTCCCGGGGAAGTCTCTGTTCCCCTTCTTAAACAATGGGACAACATTCGCTAACCTCCAATCTTCTGGTACTATACCAGAGGCCAACGACGACCTGAAGATCAGAGCCAGAGGCTCTGCAATCACTTCTCTTGCCTCCCAGAGAATCCTTGGATAAATCCCATCCGGACCAGGGGATTTATCTATTTTCAGACCCTCCAGAATATCCTGCACATCCTCATGATGATCATGAAAGGATCATACCCTCTCTGTACTGTAATATTGACACACAACACTGTCTGTACTGTAACACTGTTATACAGTGCCCTGTCTGTACAGTAACATTGTTACACAGAGCCCTGTCTGTACTGTAATATTGTTATACAGTGCCCTGTCTGTACAGTAACATTGTTATACAGTGCCCTATCTGTACTGTAATATTGTTATACAGTGCCCTATCTGTACTGTAATATTGTTATAGTGCCCTATCTGTACTGTAATATTGTTATACAGTGCCCTATCTGTACTGTAATATTGTTATAGTGCCCTATCTGTACTGTAATATTGTTATACAGTGCCCTATCTGTACTGTAATATTGTTATAGTGCCCTATCTGTACTGTAATATTGTTATAGAGTGCCCTATCTGTACTGTAATATTGTTATAGTGCCCTATCTGTACTGTAATATTGTTATACAGTGCCCTATCTGTACTGTAATATTGTTATACAGTGCCCTATCTGTACTGTAATATTGTTATAGTGCCCTATCTGTACTGTAATATTGTTATAGTGCCCTATCTGTACTGTAATATTGTTATAGTGCCCTATCTGTACTGTAATATTGTTATACAGTGCCCTATCTGTACTGTAATATTGTTATAGTGCCCTATCTGTACTGTAATATTGTTATACAGTGCCCTATCTGTACTGTAATATTGTTATAGTGCCCTATCTGTACTGTAATATTGTTATACAGTGCCCTATCTGTACTGTAATATTGTTATACAGTGCCCTATCTGTACTGTAATATTGTTATAGTGCCCTATCTGTACTGTAATATTGTTATACAGTGCCCTATCTGTACTGTAATATTGTTACACAGAGCCCTGTCTGTACAGTAATATTGTTACATATAGCCCTGTTTGTAATGTAATACTTACACTGAGCCCTGTCTGTACAGTAATATTGTTACTCGTAGCCCTGTCGAGATTGTTAATTCCACATTTATTTAATTCACTGAATTTAAATTTCCCAGATTTGTTCTGGTGATTCCTGGTCACCAGAGCTATTAAATTATGAAGCAATGATATAACTGTTGTTCTGCCGTGCCCTTAGCACCACTGCAGTGCTTCAGAAACACACAAAAACTGGCACCATTCCAGAGGTAGTGAGGGTGGCACGGTGGCACAGTGGTTAGCACTGCTGCCTCACAGCACCAGGGGCCCGGGTTCAATCCCGGCCTTGGGTGACTGTGCGGTGTTTGCACGTTCTCCCCATGTCTGTGTGGGTTTCCTCCGGGTGCCCCGGTTTCCTCCCACAGTCCAAAGATGTGCAGGTTGGGTGGATTGGCCATGCTAAATTGACCCTAGGGGTCAGGGGGATTAGCAGGGTAAATATGTGGGGTTACAGAGATATGGCCTGGGTGGCATTGTGGTGAGTGCAAGCTCGATGGGCCGAATGGCCTCCTTCTGCACTGCAGGGATTCTATGATTCTATGATTCTCACTGTAGCCCTGCTCCTGATTGCTGAATGAGGTGAAAGGCGGGGGCTGGGGGCTGGGGGCGGGGGTGGGGGGGGGGTGGGTGGGGGTGGGGGCGGGGCAGGGGGGGATTGCTAATTCACTGGGGATGGGAGTTGGGCCCCGATGGCCTCTGAGCTTCAGATCTTCTCCACCTGCACCCTGCACCTTAACTGTGACTGTCACACTACATTCTGCATCCTTTCCTTTCCTTCTCCCCTATGTACTCTATGAATAGTACGTTTCAACTGTATAGCGCAAGAAACAATACTTGTCACTGTATCACAATAATAAATTAATCAAATCAACACGGGACACTTTCCCACTGAGCTTTTGGGGTGGGGGACAAGTTTAAAACCTCTCGCTCTTCAAGACATTGAAGTGACTCGATCCAGCCCTGGGTCCCGACTGCTCTTTGTACTTTTGATGAGCTGTGCCCACAATCACTCATTAACTTCTTATCACACTCTGATTCTTGTATGTGGTGTGGCTGGAGGCAAGTCCCTCGGTAGGCACAGGCTGCCTCATTAATCCCCAACACAAGCCGCACACAGGACTTGATCGTTGCTGAGGTTTTATTACAGAGTAAAAGAGGACAAGTTCACACGACTGGAGAATCCGATTCTGCTGGATTAACCCGTGCATGACTCAATTCCTCAGTGGGTCTGGTGCAGAGTGTGGAACAGTAAGTAGTCTCACAACACCAGGTTAAAGTTCATAGCTCATAGAATCTACAGTGCAGAAGGAGGCCATTTGGCCCATCGAGTCTGCACCGACCACAATCCCACCCAGGCCCTATTCCCGTAACCCCGCATATTTACCCTCCTAATCCCCCTGACACTAAGGGGAAATTTAGCATGGCCAATCAACCTAACGGTAGCACAGTGGTTAGCACTGCTGCTTCACAGCTCCAGGGTCCCGGGTTCGATTCCCGGCTCGGGTCACTGTCTGTGTGGAGTTTGCACATTCTCCTCGTGTCTGCGTGGGTTTCCTCCGGGTGCTCCGGTTTCCTCCCACAGTCCAAAGATGTGCGGGTTAGGTTGATTGGCCAGGTTAACAAATTGCCCCTTAGAGTCCTGGGATGTGTAGGTTAGAGGGATTAGCGGGTAAAATATGTGGGGGTAGGGCCTGGGTGGGATTGTGGTCGGTGCAGACTCGATGGGCCGAATGGCCTCCTTCTGCACTGTAGGGTTTCTATGAAATCTATGAAAATCTTTGGACTGTGGGAGGAAACCGGAGCACCCGGTGGAAACCCACGCAGACACGGGGAGAATGTGCAAACTCCATACAGACAGTGATCCAAGCCAGGAATCAAACTCAGGTCCCTGGCGCTGTGAGGCAGCAGTGCTAACCACTGTGCTACCGTGCCGCCCTGTTTGTGAACTGAACTCTTCACTCACTTGATGAAGGAGCAGCGCTCCGAAAGCTCGTGCTACCAAATAAACCTGTTGGACTTTAACCTGGTGTTGTGAGACTACTTACTGTGCCCACCCCAGTCCAACGCCGACAACTCCACATTAGAGTGTGGAATATAGACCTACTCACTCCCGTGTGGTCTGATAAACCCAGCTGTTAGTGATGGGATCGGGCCCAGTGCTGCAGGGAATTCGGGATCTCACTGTTCCCACGGTGGTTCTTTCTCTTGTAACGCTCCAGGTTATTATTTCTTGTGCATGTTGATGAGGGAATGGGGAGAGCAGGATTTCCCCCTGCTCCGGGATCCCGGAATTCCCTCTCACAGGCACTCTGATTGGGATTCAATCCAATTCCACTGAACATTGGGATCAGCAGCTGCAAAAACAGACTGGGTGACGGATCAGACGGATCGCACTGAGTGAATCATATCATAGAAACCCTACAGTGCAGAAAGAGACCATTCGGCCCATCGAGTCTGCACCGACCACAATCCCACCCAGGCCGTACTCCCATATCCCCACATATTTACCCGCTAATCCCTCTAACCGACGCATCTCAGGACACTAAGGGGCAATTTTAGCACGGCCAATCAACCGAACCCGCACATCTTTGGACTGTGGGAGGAAACCGGAGCACCCGGAGGAAACCCATAGACACAAACTCAGTTTACAAGATAACGCATTCCAACCATTATCTTGTAAATTGAGTTTGTGTCTTCATATGTCCTGTTTGTGAACACAACTCCCACTCACCTGATGAAGGGGCAGCGTTCCGAAAGCTAGTGGCTTGTGCGACCAAATAAACCTGTTGGACTTTAACCTGGTGTTGTGAGACTTCTTACTGTGTTTACCCCAGTCCAATGCCAGCATCTCCAAATCATCCCTTCACAGAAGCAGAATCTCGGTATTAGAAACTGACGAGGCAAAGATAAAAGTTCCACTGAGCAACCTGAACATTTAATTGGACCTTGCTACAGACACAGAGCAAATCCAGGCACTGAAATTATCCATACACTCCCACTGACTCTCACTGGGGTACGGGTCCCAAACACACTGACTCTCACTGGGGTACGGGTCCCACACACACTGACTCTCACTGGGGTACGGGTTCCACACACACTGACTCACTGGGGTACGGGTCCCACACACACTGACTCTCACTGGGGTGCGGGTCCCACACACACTGACCCTCACTGGGGTACGGGTTCCACACACACTGACTCTCACTGGGGTACAGGTCCCACACACTGTCACTGGGGTACGGGTCCCACACACACTGACCCTCATTGGGGTACAGGTTCCACACACACTGACTCTCACTGGGGTACGGGCCCCACACACACTGACTCTCACTGGGGTACGGATCCCACACACACTGACTCTCACTGGGGTACGGGTCCCACACACACTGACTCTCACTGGGGTACGGGCCCCACACACACTGACTCTCACTGGGGTACGGGTTCCACACACACTGACTCTCACTGGAGTACGGGTTCCACACACACTGACTCTCACTGGGGTACGGGTTCCACACACACTGACCCTCACTGGGGTACGGGTTCCACACACACTGACTCTCACTGGGGTACAGGTCCCACACACTGTCACTGGGGTACGGGTCCCACACACACTGACCCTCATTGGGGTACAGGTTCCACACACACTGACTCTCACTGGGGTACGGGCCCCACACACACTGACTCTCACTGGGGTACGGATCCCACACACACTGACTCTCACTGGGGTACGGGTCCCACACACACTGACTCTCACTGGGGTACGGGCCCCACACACACTGACTCTCACTGGGGTACGGGTTCCACACACACTGACTCTCACTGGAGTACGGGTTCCACACACACTGACTCTCACTGGGGTACGGGTCCCACACACACTGACTCACTGGGGTACGGGTCCCACACACACTGACTCTCACTGGGGTACGGGTCCCACACACACTGACTCACTGGGGTACGGGTCCCACACACACTGACTCTCACTGGGGTACGGGCCCCACACACACTGACTCTCACTGGGGTACGGGCCCCACACACACTGACTCTCACTGGGGTACGGGTTCCACACACACTGACTCTCACTGGGGTACGGGTCCCACACACACTGACTCTCACTGGGGTACGGGTCCCACACACACTGACTCTCACTGGGGTACGGGTCCCACACACACTGACTCTCACTGGGGTACGGGTCCCACACACACTGACTCTCACTGGGGTACGGGTTCCACACACACTGACTCTCACTGGGGTATGGGTTCCACACACACTGACTCACTGGGGTACGGGTCCCACACACACTGACTCTCACTGGGGTACGGGTCCCACACACACTGACTCACTGGGGTACGTGTCCCACACACACTGACTCTCACTGGGGTACGGGCCCCACACACACTGACTCTCACTGGGGTACGGGTCCCACACACACTGACTCTCACTGTCGTGTGGGAACCTGTGAAAAGATTGAGAGATTTGTTTCCTGTGTTACAGGTGGAAAGTTTTATGCTGTCAGTGCTGAGGGACTCTTTGAATCACACAAACTCCCACTTTACAGAAATCCCCCCTCCCACCCCCGGCCCCTTCGCCACAACAACAACTCCACCCACTCCCAGCACCCAGCCTCCCCTCACCCCCACTTCCCCTTCACTGCCACAGCATTCTCACTGTGACAACCCCCAACCTTCAGTGACTATTGGAAAGATTGTTTTGTCTCTGGCTTGTGATTCGCTGCAAATTACCTCCTTGACTCGTGAACACCACTACAAATCAACAACAACTGACTACATTTATATAGCAGCCTTTACCCAATCAAAACTTTCCATGCACTTCACAGATGCGTTATTCAGGCAACGTTTTACACTGAACCAAATGGGTTTATCTCCAGACAGGAAGCTCAGTGCTTGCTGATGGGGGGAGGTTTTATGATGGAATTGGAGTTGCAGAGGGTCAGGGAGGGGATTCCTCAGCTTGGGGCCCCAGGCAGCTGAAGGCATGAGCGGCAGTGACAGAGTGATAAACTCGGGGATGTTCAATAGGCCGGGACTGGAGGCAGGCACAGATCCCACAGGTTTGGAGAAGGTGACAGAGATGCATTCATACAGGGTCTTTCATGACCAAAGAATCCTCAAAGTACAGGCCAGCCGGCGAAGGACATTTGTGGAAAGTATTCCACAAATAACAATCGGATAATCAGATGCAAATCTTCCATTTGTGGATAAATATTCACCAGACCATCAAGGAGAATTCCCCCCACTCATCGTCAAAATAGCGTATTTCATACGCTCCCTCAGTACTGACTCTCTGACAGTGCGGCGCTCCCTCAGTACTGACCCTCTGACAGTGCGGCGCTCCCTCAGCACTGACCCTCTGACAGTGCGGCACTCCCTCAGTACTGACCCTCTGACAGTGCGGCACTCCCTCAGCACTGACCCTCTGACAGTGCGGCACTCCCTCAGTACTGACCCTCTGACAGTGCGGCACTCCCTCAGTACTGACCCTCTGACACCGCGGCACTCCCTCAGTACTGACCCTCTGACAGTGCGGCGCTCCCTCAGTACTGACCCTCTGACAGCGCGGCACTCCCTCAGTACTGACCCTCTGACAGTGCGGCGCTCCCTCAGTACTGACCCTCTGACAGCGCGGCACTCCCTCAGTACTGACCCTCTGACAGCGCGGCACTCCCTCAGCACTGACCCTCTGACAGTGCGGCACTCCCTCAGTACTGACCCTCTGACAGTGCGGCACTCCCTCAGCACTGACCCTCTGACAGTGCGGCACTCCCTCAGCACTGACCCTCTGACAGTGCGGCACTCCCTCAGTACTGACCCTCTGACAGTGCGGCACTCCCTCAGTACTGACCCTCTGACAGTGCGGCACTCCCTCAGCACTGACCCTCTGACAGTACGGCACTCCCTCAGTACTGACCCTCTGACAGTGCTGCACTCCCTCAGTACTGACCCTCTGACATTGCGGCACTCCCTCAGTACTGACCCTCTGACAGTGCGGCACTCCCTCAGTACTGACCCTCTGACAGTGCAGCACTCCCTCAGCACTGACCCTCTGACAGTGCGGCACTCCCTCAGCACTGACCCTCTGACAGTGCAGCACTCCCTCAGCTCTGACCCTCTGACAGTGCAGCACTCCCTCAGCACTGACCCTCTGACAGTGCGGCACTCCCTCAATACTGACCCTCTGACAGTGCGGCACTCCCTCAGTACTGACCCTCTGACAGTGCTGCACTCCCTCAGTACTGACCCTCTGACATTGCGGCACTCCCTCAGCACTGACCCTCTGACAGTGCGGCACTCCCTCAGCACTGACCCTCTGACAGTGCGGCACTCCCTCAGTATTGACCCTCTGACAGTGCGGCACTCCCTCAGCACTGACCCTCTGACAGTGTGGCACTCCCTCAGTACTGACCCTCTGACAGTGCGGCACTCCCTCAGCACTGACCCTCTGACAGTGCTGCACTCCCTCAGTACTGACCCCCTGACAGTGCGGCACTCCCTCAGTACTGCATTGCAAGAAGCAACCTTATTCTTCCTGCTGCCTATGTGGAGTTGAGAGTTTTCCTGTGTGAGCTGTGGCTGACGCTTGCCTTGCCGCTGAGGTATTTATGGCCTTGAGCTATATTGTTTCCACAATATCATCTTTCTGAGCTGTGCTTCCACATCTGAGACAGAAGCTGCTGCGATTTCCAACCCTCTCCTCAGGGATGAGAGCAGGAAGGGAGTTGAAATTAAGAATGAGAATTTTAAAATTGAGCCATTGCTGGTCTGCGAGCCGGGGAAGGTCACAGAGCAAAAAGTGACTGGAGCTGGAACTCAGGGGGGCTGAGTCTTGGGTGAGTTGATGTATTTTGGAGGGTGCATGGTGGGAGAACATTGGAATGAGCCGCAGTTCCTGACTCAGGGGGTGAGAGCCCTGAGATTGGCCCCTCCTATTTATTGACTACAGGTCAACCTTCAACACCATTATTCCTACAAAACCCATCTCTCCAAACTCCGTGGCCTGGGCCTCAGCTCCTCCCTCTGTGACTGGATCCTAGAGTTCCTAACGCACAGACCACCATCAACAACACCTCCTCCACAATTATCCTCAACACCGGTGCCCCACAAGGCTGTGTCCTCAGCCCCCCACTATACTCCTTATACACCTATGACTGTGCGACCAAATTCCCCTCCAATTCGATTTTCAAGTTTGCTGATGATACCACATTAGTGGGCCGGATCTCAAACAATGACGAGACAGAGTACAGGAATGAGATAGAGAATCTGGTGAACTGGTGCGGCAACAATAATCTCTCCCTCAATGTCAACAAAACGAAGGAGATTGTCATCAACCTCAGGAAGCGTAAAGGAGAACATGACCCTGTCTACATCAATGGGGATGAAGTAGAAAGGGTCGAGAGCTTCAAGTTTTTAGATGTCCAGATCATCAACAACCTGTCCTGGTCTCCCCGTGCCGACACTATAGTTAAGAAAGCCCCACCAACACCTCTACTTTCTCAGAAGGCTAAAGAAATTTGGCATGTCGGCTACAACTCTCACCAACTTTTACAGATGCACCATAGAAAGCATTCTTTCTGGTTGTATCACAGCTTGGGATGGCTCCTGCTCTGCCCAAGACCACAAGGAACTACAAAGGGTCATGAACGAAGCCCAGTCCATCACTCAAACCAGCCTCCCATCCATTGAGATTGTTTACACTTCCTACTGCCTCGGCAAAGCAGCCAGCATAATTAAGGACCCCCACACACCCAGGACATTCTCTCTTCCACCTTCTTCCGCTGGGAAAAAGATACAAAAGTCTGAGGACACGTACCAATCGACTCGAGAACAGCTTCTTCCCTGCTGCCATCAGACTTTTGACTGGATCTACCTCCACTAAGTTGATCTTTCTCTACACCCTAGCTATGACTGTAACACTCCATTCTGCACTCTCTTCTTTCCTTCTCTATGAACGGTATGCTTTGTCTGTATAGCGCGCAAGAAACAATACTTTTCACTGTGTGTTAATAATGTGACAATAATAAATCAAATCAAATCAAATCAAAGTCTAAAGAATTGATACAATTTTCCACAAGAAACAACTCAGCAAGGTGTTCGAGTCAATATGGGTCTGATCCACACAGCCTGGTCTCAGGTTTCACTCAGCTGAAGACAGCACAGAATATTTGCAAAGCCCTTGGCAAGGGAGGGGATTATTTCTGCGTTCCTGTGGGCTGCAGGTCGAGTGTTACTGCGCACAGGTTCAGACTTGAATGTGAAGCCTCCTGTGGGCGAATAGCCTGTGAATGAATGCTGGTGGTTATTGAACATTGCCCCAGGAGATGTGGACAGAGACTTGTTGCTCTGATCTTTGGCTGTGTGCAGAGTTTCGGAGACAAGCCAGTGGGATGATTTGTATTTCACTCCCCAACAAAAGCAGCACAGCTTGCTTCAAACATCACTCATCAAAGATACACACACATTCAGACACATGAGAACGAGAGAGATTAAAGAGAGACAGAGACAAGTGGGAACAAAATCAACAGAGAGAACAAGACAGAGAGTGAGATAGAGTGAGAGAGAATTCACCCACAGAAAATCCAGTGAGGGTCAGTGTGTGTGGGACCCGTACCCCAGTGAGAGTCAGTGTGTGTGGGACCCGTACCCCAGTGAGAGTCAGTGTGTGTGGAACCCGTACCCCAGTGAGAGTCAGTGTGTGTGGAACCCGTACCCCAGTGAGAGTCAGTGCGTGTGGGACCCGTACCCCAGTGAGAGTCAGTGTGTGTGGGACCCGTACCCCAGTGGGAGTCAGTGTGTGTGGGACCCGTACCCCAGTGAGAGTCAGTGTGTGTGGGACCTGTACCCCAGTGAGAGTCAGTGTGTGTGGAACCCGTACCCCAGTGAGAGTCAGTGCGTGTGGGACCCGTACCCCAGTGAGAGCCAGTGTGTGTGGGATCCGTACCCCAGTGAGAGTCAGTGTGTGTGGGACCTGTACCCCAGTGAGAGTCAGTGTGTGTGGGACCCGTACCCCAGTGAGAGTCAGTGTGTGTGGGACCTGTACCCCAGTGAGAGTCAGTGTGTGTGGACCCGTACCCCAGTGAGAGTCAGTGTGTGTGGAACCCGTACCCCAGTGAGAGTCAGTGTATGTGGGACCCGTACCCCAGTGAGAGTCAGTGTGTGTGGGACCCGTACCCCAGTGAGAGTCGGTGTGTGTGGAACCCGCACCCCAGTGAGAGTCAGTATAAATGGTTAAATTTGGGAAAGCCTATTCAAACTCTTTTTTGTTATTTGTTTGCAACTTGGGAAAAACAGAATGTTAAACTGCCAACCCTCACAGAAGCATTGCCAATGGAAACAGCGTAACAATTGAGGGCAGGCGACAGACAGGCCAAGGATCCGATGGTGGGTGTGAGTTTTGGCCAACTCTCCAAGGTAAATATAATCCCCTAACCGGTGCAGTCTGGAACCTGGAACTCAGGAAATATTGAAGCTTCCAGGAGTAGGTTTTACACAGAGATAACAGCCTGGACCTGACAGTCTCTGTTATTCCACTCTTTCCTCTTATTTTTATTCCTCAGGAGCAGGCTGGAGCTCTGTAAACACAATCCATCTCCAGCTCACTCAAAAACATTCCCCTTCTGGTTCGCAGTCACTCTGGGAGCAGCAGTCAAACTGACAACGTTCATTAAACCCTGAGAGAATTACAATTGTCACTCGCCCACTGACAGGAAAACAAACATCTTATAGAAAAGATTCCCTCCCGAACGTGTTCCCTAACCAATGAAAGAAATTTTGATTTATCGCCCTGTTGTAATGTAACAAAATCACCCCTCACTGTAACACTCTGATATACCCCACACCCCTCACTGTAACACTCTGATATAGCCCTCACCCCTCACTGTAACACTCTGATATACCCCACACCCCTCACTGTAACACTCTGAAATACCCCTCACTGTGACACTCTGATATATCCCACACCCCTCACTGTGACACGCTGATATACCCCACACCCCTCACTGTGACACTCTGATATATCCCACACCCCTCACTGTAACACCCTGATATACCCCACACCCCTCACTGTAACACTCTGATATACCCCACACCCCTCACTGTAACACTCTGATATACCCCACACCCCTCACTGTAACACTCTGATATACCCCACACCCCTCACTGTGACACTCTGATATATCCCACACCCCTCACTGTAACACTCTGATATACCCCACACCCCTCACTGTAACACTCTGATATACCCCACACCCCTCACTGTAACACTCTGATATACCCCACACCCCTCACTGTAACACTCTGATATACCCCACACCCCTCACTGTAACACTCTGATATACCCCACACCCCTCACTGTGACACTCTGATATATCCCACACCCCTCACTGTAACACTCTGATATACCCCACACCCCTCACTGTAACACTCTGATATACCCCTCACCCCTCACTGTAACACTCTGATATACCCCACACCCCTCACTGTAACACTCTGAAATACCCCACACCCCTCACTGTAACACTCTGATATACCCCACACCCCTCACTGTAACACTCTGATATACCCCACACCCCTCACTGTGACACTCTGATATATCCCACACCCCTCACTGTAACACTCTGATATACCCCACACCCCTCACTGTGACACACTGATATACCCCACACCCCTCACTGTAACACTCTGATATATCCCACATCCCTCACTGTAACACTCTGATATACCCCACACCCCTCACTGTAACACTCTGATATACCCCACACCCCTCACTGTAACACTGATATATCCCACACCCCTCACTGTAACACTCTGATATACCCCACACCCCTCACTGTGACACTCTGATATACCCCACACCCCTCACTGTAACACGCTGATATATCCCACACCCCTCACTGCAACACTCTGATATATCCCACACCCCTCACTGTGACACTCTGATATACCCCACACCCCTCACTGTAACACTCTGATATACCCCACACCCCTCACTGTAACACTCTGAAATACCCCACACCCCTCACTGTGACACTCTGATATACCCCACACCCCTCACTGTAACACTCTGATATATCCCACACCCCTCACTGTGACACTCTGATATACCCCATACCCCTCACTGTAACACTCTGATATACTCCACACCCCTCACTGTAACACTGATATACTCCACACCCCTCACTGTAACACTCTGATATACCCCATACCCCTCACTGTAACACTCTGATATATCCCACACCCCTCACTGTGACACTCTGATATACCCCACACCCCTCACTGTGACACTCTGATATACCCCATACCCCTCACTGTGACACTCTGATATACCCCACACCCCTCACTGTGACACTCTGATATACCCCATACCCCTCACTGTAACACTCTGATATACTCCACACCCCTCACTGTAACACTCTGATATACCCCATACCCCTCACTGTAACACTCTGATATACCCCACACCTCTCACTGCAACACACTGATATATCCCACACCCCTCACTGTAACACTGATATACCCCACACCCCTCACTGCAACACACTGATATATCCCACACCCCTCACTGTAACACTCTGATATACCCCACACCCCTCACTGTAACACTCTGATATACCCCACACCCCTCACTGTAACACTCTGATATACCCCACACTCCTCACTGTAACACTGATATATCCCACACCCCTCACTGTGACACTCTGATATACCCCACACCCCTCACTGTGACACTCTGATATACCCCACACCCCTCACTGTAACACTGATATACCCCACACCCCTCACTGTAACACTGATATACCCCACACCCCTCACTGTAACACACTGATATACCCCACACCCCTCACTGTGACACTCTGATATACCCCACACCCCTCACTGTAACACTGTGATATACCGCACACCCCTCACTGTAACACTGATATACCCCACACCCCTCACTGTAACACTCTGATATACCCCACACCCCTCACTGTAACACACTGATATATCCCACACCCCTCACTGTAACACTCTGATATACCCCACACCCCTCACTGTAACACTCTGATATACCCCACACCCCTCACTGTAACACTCTGATAAACCCCACGCCCCTCACTGCAACACTCTGATATACCCCACACCCCTCACTGTAACACTCTGATATACCCCACACCCCTCACTGTCACACTCTGATAAACCCCACACCCCTCACTGCAACACTCTGATATACCCCACACCCCTCACTGTAACACTCTGATATACCCCACACCCCTCACTGTAACACTCTGATATACCCCACACCCCTCACTGTGACACTCTGATATACCCCACACCCCTCACTGTAACACTCTGATATACCCCACACCTCTCACTGCAACACACTGATATATCCCACACCCCTCACTGTAACACTGATATACCCCACACCCCTCACTGCAACACACTGATATATCCCACACCCCTCACTGTAACACTCTGATATACCCCACACCCCTCACTGCAACACTCTGATATATCCCACACCCCTCACTGTAACACTTTGATATACCCCACACCCCTCACTGTAACACTCTGATATATCCCACACCCCTCACTGTAACACCCTGATATATCCCACACCCCTCACTGTAACACTCTGATATACCCCACACCCCTCACTATGACACTCTGATATACCCCACACCCCTCACTATGACACTCTGATATACCCCACACCCCTCACTGCAACACTCTGATATATCCCACACCCCTCACTGTAACACTTTGATATATCCCACACCCCTCACTGTAACACCCTGATATACCCCACTCCCCTCACTGCAACACTCTGATATATCCCAAGCCCCTCAGTGTAACACTCTGATATACCCCACACCCCTCACTGTAACACTGATATACCCCACACCCCTCACTGTAACACTGATATACCCCACACCCCTCACTGTAACACACTGATATACCCCACACCCCTCACTGTAACACTGATATACCCCACACCCCTCACTGTAACACTCTGATATACTCCACACCCTTCACTGTAACACTCTGATATATCCCACACCCCTCACTGTAACACTGATATATCCCACACCCCTCACTGTCACACTCTGATAAACCCCACACCCCTCACTGCAACACTCTGATATACCCCACACCCCTCACTGTAACACTCTGATATACCCCACACCCCTCACTGTAACACTCTGATATACCCCACACCCCTCACTGTGACACTCTGATATACCCCACACCCCTCACTGTAACACTCTGATATACCCCACACCTCTCACTGCAACACACTGATATATCCCACACCCCTCACTGTAACACTGATATACCCCACACCCCTCACTGCAACACACTGATATATCCCACACCCCTCACTGTAACACTCTGATATACCCCACACCCCTCACTGCAACACTCTGATATATCCCACACCCCTCACTGTAACACTTTGATATACCCCACACCCCTCACTGTAACACTCTGATATATCCCACACCCCTCACTGTAACACCCTGATATATCCCACACCCCTCACTGTAACACTCTGATATACCCCACACCCCTCACTATGACACTCTGATATACCCCACACCCCTCACTATGACACTCTGATATACCCCACACCCCTCACTGCAACACTCTGATATATCCCACACCCCTCACTGTAACACTTTGATATATCCCACTCCCCTCACTGCAACACTCTGATATATCCCAAGCCCCTCAGTGTAACACTCTGATATACCCCACACCCCTCACTGTAACACTGATATACCCCACACCCCTCACTGTAACACTGATATACCCCACACCCCTCACTGTAACACACTGATATACCCCACACCCCTCACTGTAACACTGATATACCCCACACCCCTCACTGTAACACTCTGATATACTCCACACCCTTCACTGTAACACTCTGATATATCCCACACCCCTCACTGTAACACTGATATATCCCACACCCCTCACTGTAACACTCTGATATATCCCACACCCCTCACTGTAACACTGATATACCCCACACCCCTCACTGTAACACTGATATACCCCACACCCCTCACTGTAACACTCTGATATACCCCACACCCCTCACTGTAACACTCTGATATACCCCACACCCCTCACTGTAACACTGATATATCCCACACCCCTCATTGTAACACTCTGATATACCCCACACCCCTCACTGTAACACTCTGATATACCCCACACCCCTCTCTGTAACACTCTGATATACCCCACACCCCTCACTGTAACACTCCGATATACCTCGCACCCCTCACTGTAACACTCTGATATACCCCATACCCCACACCCCGCACTGTAACACTCTGATATACCCCACACCCCTCACTGTAACACTCTGATATACCCCACACCCCTCATTGTAACACTCCGATATACCCCACACCCCTCACTGTAACACTCTGATATACCCCACACCCCTCACTGTAACACTCTGATATACCACACACCCCTCACTGTAGCACTGTTATACATACGTACATAAGAACATAAGAACTAGGAGCAGGAGTCGGCCATCTGGCCCCTCGAGCCTGCCCCGCCATTCAATAAGATCATGGCTGATCTTTTCGTGGACTCAGCTCCACTTACCCGCCCGCTCACCATAATCCTTAATTCCTTTACTGTTCAAATATTTATCTATCCTTGCCTTAAAAACATTCAATGAGGTAGCCTCAACTGCTTCACTGGGCAGGGAATTCCACAGATTCACAACCCTTTGGGTGAAGAAGTTCCTCCTAAACTCAGTCCTAAATCTGCTCCGCCTTATTTTGAGGCTATGTCCCCTAGTTCTAATTTCACCTGCCAGTTGAAACAACCTTCCTGCTTCTATCTTTTCTATTCCTGTGATGACTTCGGTCAGGCAAATGAGGTTGTCCTGTTAGAATATAAGCTCCCTGATTGAGTCCTTTCCGTGCCCGCTGGGCACAGCAGGGACTGGGGTGTATTATTGACCCCCTTAATCACATTTTAATTTGATGTTTCAAGTTACCTTTCTGCTTTGTCTTTTGTTTCGGGCGGTTCCCCTCTTTTTAGGGAGCTGCTCCTTTTGAGTTGTCCCTAAGTTAGTTTGATTTTGTTTATTTGGTTGGACACAAAAAGAGTTCCCTGACTGAGTCTTAATTGGTGGCCCATTCAGGGAGCTTCATGTTTCCTATTTAAAGCAGGTGTGTCAGTCTCTCTGCCTGCTGAAGCAGGGAGCACACTGGAAGCAATCTGTTGTGTCGTATGAATTGTAAATAAAGGAACCTTTGGTGATGGGACCTTCGCCTCCGTGGAATTATTACGATTCCCATCATAATCTAATATCTTTCTATAAGATCTTCCCTCATTTTTCTAAATTCCAATGAGTATAGCCCCAGTCTACTCAGTCTCTCCTCATAAGCCAACCCTCTCAACTCCGGAATCAACCTAGTGAATCTCCTCTGCACCCCCTCCAGTGCCAGTATATCCTTTCTCAAGTAAGGAGGCCAAAACTGTACACAGTACTCCAGGTGTGGCCTCACCAGCACCTTATACAGCTGCAACATAATCTCACTGTTTTTAAACAGCAGTGTGTGCTATCTACAAGATACACTGCCGCAATTCACCAAAGATCCTAAGACAGCACCTTCCAAACCCACGGCCACTTCCATCAAGAAGGACAAGGGCAGCAGATACATGGGAACACCACCCTAAAAGTTCCCGTTCAAGCTACTTACCGTCCTGACTTGGAAATATATCGTCGTTCCTTTGCAGTCGCTGGGTCAAAATCCTGGAATTCCCTCCCTAACGGCATTGTGGGTCAACCCACAGCACGTGGACTGCAGCGATTCAAGAAGGCAGCTCACCAACACCTTCTCAAGGGCAACCAGGGATTGGCAATAAATGCTGGCCAGCCAGCGATGCCCATGTCGCAAGAATGAGTAAAAAAAAAACTTCATCCCTCTCGCAATGAAGGACAAAATTCCATTTGCCTTCTTAATTACCTGCTGCACCTGCAAACCAACTCCTTGAGATTCCTGCACAAGGACACCCAGGTCCCTCCGCACAGCAGCATGCTGCAATTTTTTACCATTTAAATAATAGTCCATTTTGCTGTTATTCCTACCAAAATGGATGACCTCACATTTACCAACATTGTACTCCATCTGCCAGACCCTCGCCCACTCACTTTAGACTATCTATATCCCTTTGCAGACTTTCAGCGTCCTCTGCACACTTTGCTGTGCCACTCATCTTAGTGTCATCTGCGGACTTTAACACACTACACTTGGTCCCCAACTCCAAATCATCTATGTAAATCGTAAACAATTGCAGCCCCAACACTGATCCCTGAGGCACACCACTAGTCACTGATCGCCAACCAGAAAAACACCCATTTACCCCCACTCTTTGCTTTCTGTTAGTTAACCAATCCTCTATCCATGCTAATACCCATAATCCTGTGCACCTGCATCTTAGCAGCCTTTTATGCAGCACATTGTTCAATGCCTTCTGTACATCCACAGGTTCCCCATTGTCCACTGCGCTCATAATGTCCTCAAAGAATTCCACCAAACTAGTCAAACATGATCTTCCTTTCATGAACCCATGCTGCGTCTTACCAATGGAACAATTTATATCCAGATGTCTCGCTATTTCTTCCTTGATGATAGATTCAAGCATTTTCCCTACTACAGAAGTTAAGCTAACCGACCTATAGTTACCCGCCTTTTGTCTACCTCCTTTTTTAAACAGTGGCGTCACATTTGCTGTTTTCCAGTCTGCAGGAACCACCTCAGAGTCCAGCGAATTTTGGTAAATTACCACTAGTGCATTTGCTATTTCCCCCGCCATCTCTTTTAGTCCCTGGGATGCATTCCATCAGGACCAGGAGACTTGTCTACCTTTAGCCCCATTAACTTGCCCAACACTACCTCTTTCGTGATAATAATAGTTTCTAGGTTCTCACCTGCCATAGCCTTCCTGTCATCAGTTTTTGGCATGTTATTTGTGTTTTCCACTGTGAAGACCGACACAAAATACCTGTTCAATGCCTCAGCCATTTTCTCATTTCCAGTTATTACATCCCCCTTCTCATCTTCTAAAGGACCAATGTTTACTTTCGCCGCTCTTTCGTTTTATATATTTGTAGAAACTTTTGCTATCTGTTTTTATATTCTGAGCCAGTTTATTCTCATAATCTACTTTACTTTTCTTTATAGCTTTTTTCATGGCTTTCTGTTGACATTTAAAGATTTCCCAATCCTCTAGTTTCCCACTAATCTTTGCCACTTTGTATACATTTTCTTTCAGTTTGATCCCTCTTTTATTTCCTTAGATATCCATGGCTGATTATCACTTTTCCTACAAATCCTTTCTTTTCACTGGTATGTAGCCCACACCCCTCACTGTAACACACTGAAATGCCTCCGATAGAGCCCTCTGAGTGGCTTCTATCCCCTGTGTTGGTTGCTGTTTCCTTCTCTCCCCAGTTTCCTGGCCAATGCTGCCACCCCTGGCCAGTGTTGCATTACAACATTTTTCTGTTACTGCCTGTGAACAGACCAGCCTTACGTACAATTGTTTGCACCGGAATGCCTGACCGGAAAGTAATGCTGACTCTCCCTGCTTGCTGCTTACATCATCATCTTGCCCACAACCTCGGGACAGCCCAAAACATTTGCTTATTGTCATGAAAATTTGTATAGTTTGATAAACTTTGGTCGTGAATATCGCACGGGGAAGCAGTGGCTTTCGATGGATTTACCCATGTCAGCCATAGCTCACTTTGTTGTACTCCCTGACGCCTTTGTGTCCAAGGGTTGTGGGTTCAAGACCTACTTGACAGACGAGAGTATATAAACCAGGTCAACACTCCACACAAGAAATTAAAACCAGAAGAACTGAGATTGTGTGATTAGAGAGATAGGAAGGAGCAAGATCAGTCTGTACTTGAAGCAGTGTGAATGGTTCCAGTCTCCGTATTACAAAAAGGATGCAGAAAGACTGGAGGAGGTGAAAAATAGTTTCTAAATATGACAGCAAAAATGTAAGATTAACGATCAGGATGGAGCAAGAAGGCTATTTTCTCTTGACAGAAGGGAGTAATCAGATATCGGGCTTCAATATTGTGGAAGTGTTTCATTGGGAAGATGCTGAGAAAATCTTCCCAGTTGTGGTGCCAACCAGAACTCAGCGCCATCAGTATAAGAGAATCAGGAATGAATCCGATGGGGAATTCAGGCCAAACTTCTTTACCACAGGGAGTGGGGAGAATGTGGGACTTGCTCCCACAGGGAGTGGGGGAAAATGTGGGACTCGCTCCCACGGGGAGTGGGGGAAAATGTGGGACTCGCTCCCATGGGGAGTGGGGGAGAATGTGGGACTCGCTCCCATGGGGAGTGGGGGAGAATGTGGGACTCACTCCCACGGGGAGGGGGGAGAACGTGGGACTCGCTCCCACGGGGCGGGGGGAGAATCTGGGACTCGCTCCCACGGGGAGTGGGGAGAATGTGGGACTCACTCCCACAGGGAGTAAGGAGAATGTGGGACTCGCTCCCACGGGGAGTGGGGAGAATGTGGGACTCGCTCCCATAGGGAGTAGGGAGAATGTGGGACTTGCTCCCACAGGGAGTGGGGAGAATGTGGGACTCACTCCCACGGGGGAGTGGGGAGAATGTGGACCTTGCTCCTGTGGGGAGTGGGGAGAATTTGGGACTCGCTCCCACGGGGAGTGGTCGAGGTGAATAGTATCAATGCATTTAAGAGGAATCTGGATAAACACACAAGGAAGAAAGGAATAGAAGGACAGGGTGAGAGGAAGAGGGGGGTGGGAGGAGCAGAAACACTGCCGGGCAGCCGGTTTCATTGTTATGAAGAGGAGTCATAGTCAACTTGAAACATTAAATCTGTTCCTCTATCCAGTCGCTGTTCCTTCACTGTGACTGGGTCAAAATCCTGGACTTCCTCCCTAACAGCACTGTGGGTGTACCGACACCACAGGGACTGCAGTGGTTCAAGAAGGCAGCTCACCACCACCTTCTCGAGGGGCAATTAGGGATGAGGAATGAATGCTGGGCTTAGCGAGCGACCCCCCACATCCCATGAAAGAATAAATAAAATGATGCTAAAATGAAAGCAAAATACTGCAGATGCTTGAAATCTGAAATAAAAACAGAAAATGTAAGGTCAACTAAGAAGCTCTACAGAAGGTTCTTTCAGATCCTTGTCTGAGAAGGCAATTTTTTATGGGTGTTGCTAGTTGGCCAGCATTTATTACTCATCCCTGGAGGGCAATTGAGAGTCAACCACATTGCTGTGGCTCTGGAATCACATGTAGGCCAGACCAAGTAAGAACGGCAGATTTCCTTCCCTAAAGGGCATTAGTGAACCAGATGGGTTTTTCCGACAATCGACAATGGTTTCATGGTCATCAGTAGATTCTTAATTCCAGATATTTTTTCTTGAATTCAAATTCCACCATCTGCCGTGGCGGGATTCGAACCCGGGTCACCAGAAGAGAACATTAGTTGAATTTATGGATTAATGGTCCAGCAATAATGCCACTAGGCCATCACCTCCTATGTCCTTGCTATAGAGGGAGTGCAGTGAAGGTTTACCAGGCTGATTCCTGGGATGGCAGCTCTGTCACGTGAGGAGAGACTAAGTCGGTTAGGATTATATTCACTGGAGTTTAGAAGAGTGAGAGGGGATCTCATAGAAACTTATAAAATTCTAACAGGGTTAGACAGGGTAGATTCAGAAAGAATATTCCCAATTGTGGGGGAGTCCAGAACTAGGGGTCATAGTTTGAGGATAAATGGGGAGAAGTTTCGTCACCCAGAGGGTGGTGAATGTGTGGAATTCACTCCCACAGAAAGTAGTTGAGGCCAAAACATTGTGCGATTTCAGGAAAAAATTAGTCCTTGGAGCTAAAGGAATATGGGGGGGGGGGGGAAGGGGGCATCAGGATATTGAATTGGATGATCAGCCATGATCAGAATGAATGGCAGAGCAGACTCGAAGGGCCGAATGGCCAACTCCTGCTTCTAGTTTTTATGTTTCTATAAAACATTGACTCTGTTTCTCTCCTGGAATGGTGCCAGACCTGTTGGATTTATCCAGCATTGCTGTTTGAATCGTAGGAAGACTGTATTATGTGCAGCAGTCAGAGTGTGGCGGTGTTATTGTGACTGACCCATTGTGACTCAGTCAGTTCCACACTCTGGCCTCTCACTGTGATGGAGATAGGGCACTTTCACATCCGCCATCTTACCGGAAGTGCCGCATTCACATCCACAGAGGCTTCCAGAACAAAGACCTCTTGAACAAATGGTTTGATTTTGTGCTGGGGCTGCGGAGGCGGCGGTCCTGAGCCCGGAGCCCGGGCGGGGGTTGGGCAATTCTGTGAAATTTTATATATTTGCTGCCGCTTGCTGTCACTTTATGCTTTAACCCCGGAAGTGACGCCACTTCCTGTTTCCGGTTTCTGGCGGCCCACGTGTTTGGCCCGGAAGTCCAGTCGACCCTCTGGATTCCAATCGGATTGAACCGAACGCCATGGAGGCCCCGGGTCCCGCCGCCCTGTCCCCGGAACTGGCCGCCTTCCTCCAGCAACACCCGGCGCTGCAGCCCGACCACAACAACCGGGTGAGTGCGGGCGGAGAGGCCATTAAATACCCCCCGCCCCCCCCCCCCCCAAACACCCCATTAAACAGGCTCTCAGCCCCGTGCACAGCAGTCCTCCTGCCCCTTGTTGGGATGGGGGTCACTTGCAGCCCCCACGAGAGGAGAGTCTGCAGCAACTGTGTTGAAGCCATTGAAAGGGTGCAGAGGAGATTTACAAGGATGTTGCCTGGATTGGGTGGCATGCCTTATGAGGATAGGTTGAGGGAGCTTGGTCTCTTCTCCCTGGAGAGACGAAGGATGAGAGGTGACCTGATAGAGGTTTACAAGATGTTGAGGGATCTGGATAGGGTGGACTCTCAGAGGCTATTTCCAAGGGCTGAAATGGTTGCTACGAGAGGACACAGGTTTAAGGTGCTGGGGGGTAGGTACAGGGGGGATGTCAGGGGTAAGTTTTTCACTCAGAGGGTGGTGGATGAGTGGAATCGGCTGACGTCGGTGGTGGTGGAGGCAAACTCGTTGGGGTCTTTTAAGAGACTTCTGGATGAGTACATGGGATTTAATGGGATTGAGGGCTATAGATAGGCCTAGAGGTGGGGATGTGATCGGCGCAACTTGTGGGCCGAAGGGCCTGTTTGTGCTGTGGCTTTCTATGTTCTATGTTCTCTGGGGAAGAATGCGGTTGCTCGGTAACCAGGTTGCAGCGAGTGGTTTTGTTGCTGCAAGTCCAGACACCGTGAAATCGGACCGTGGGCATTCTGAGAATCTGAAATAAAAATCTGTCAATCAGCCTGAAACTGTCGGCGGGATTGTCCTAAAAACCCAACTGGGTCACTCGCGTCCTTTGGGGATGGAGACCTGCCGTCCTTACCCAGCCTGGGATTATATATGTGACTCCAGTCCCACATCAATGTGTTTGACTCTCACTCTCTGGACTGACACCAGTGAGACTGTCAATTCCGTCAAACTTGTACAAAAGGCTCACCACCATCTTGCCAGGACAGCGAGAGAGGTCAGCAACACACAACCCCATAATTATTGAAAAATAAGTTGGCATGGAAAGTGTTGATATTCTCCTTGGTATGAGGGGCAATATGAAACACAGGATTTCACTCAGCGATGGTCAGTTCAGTTGTATATGTAGGATCATAGAATCCCTACAATGCAGGAGGCTATTCAGCCCATTGAGTATTCAACTTTGACAGAGCTTCCTTGTAACCCCACATATTAACCCCACTAATCCATCTAACCTACACATCTTGGGACACTAAGGGGCAATTTGGCATGGCCAATGCACCTAACCTGCACATCTTTGGACTGTGGGAGGAACCTGGAGCACCCGGAAGAAACCCACACAGACATGGGGAGAATGCACAAACTCCACATGGGCAGTCACCAAGGCCGGAGTTTAACCCTGGCGCTGTGAGGCAGCAGTGCTAACCACTGTGCCACCGAGCCACCACACTCAAATGTCACTCAAATTGAACCAGGTTCTGGGTCCAAACCTCTCCAGTACATCAATCAATCCACTAACTAAAACCAGGATGAATGCTGCCGCACAGGGCAGCAGGCTGGTTTGTGTCAGCAGCTGTAGCAACCAACACCTGCACAGCAGGATCCCACAAGCAGCATTCAATATTGAGCAAGCAGTGTGGTTTTGAGTGAGGAATGTTCGACTAGGCACTGGGATGCTCCCTAATGCTCCACATTCAATTATGCTTTGGGGATTGAACTGTGAGATGAAATAAAGTTACTGCGAATGTAAAGATTTTTCTGAAATATGTTGAAGGTGAAATGTTCTCTAACTGGCCATGAGTTGCCATGCCGACTGGCAGATCTGCAAGCCTACACCAAGGGCAAGAAGTACCAGCGCGTAGCAATGAAGGAGCCATTCAACTACAGTCAGTACGAGCCACATGTCGTCCCCAGCACAAAAAATCCGTAAGTGCACAATGGTCAGAATTGATATCTCTGAGCAATCAAACACTCCCAAGACAGGTACTGAGGGAGCGCCGCACTGTCAGAGGGTCAGTAGTGAGGGAGTGCCGCACTGTCAATGGGTCAGCACTGAGGGAGTGCCCACATTGTCAGAGGGTCAGTACTGAGGGAGTGCCGTATTGTCGGAGGGTCAGTACTGAGGGAGTGCTGCACTGTCAGAGGGTCAGTGCTGAGGGAGTGCCGCACTGTCAGAGGGTCAGTGCTGAGGGAGTGCTGCATTGTCAGAGGGTCAGTACTGAGGGAGCGCCGCATTGTCGGAGGGTCAGTACTGAGGGAGTGCCGCATTGTCGGAGGGTCAGTGCTGAGGGAGTGCCGCACTGTCAGAGGGTCAGTACTGAGGGAGTGCCGCACTGTCAGAGGGTCAGTGCTGAGGGAGTGCTGCATTGTCAGAGGGTCAGTGCTGAGGGAGTGCCGCACTGTCAGAGGGTCAGTGCTGAGGGAGTGCTGCATTGTCAGAGGGTCAGTACTGAGGGAGCGCCGCATTGTCGGAGGGTCAGTACTGAGGGAGTGCCGCATTGTCGGAGGGTCAGTGCTGAGGGAGTGCCGCACTGTCAGAGGGTCAGTACTGAGGGAGTGCCGCACTGTCAGAGGGTCAGTGCTGAGGGAGTGCTGCATTGTCAGAGGGTCAGTACTGAGGGAGCGCCGCATTGTCAGAGGGTCAGTGCTGAGGGAGTGCTGCATTGTCAGAGGGTCAGTACTGAGGGAGCGCCGCATTGTCAGAGGGTCAGTACTGAGGGAGCGCCGCATTGTCGGAGGGTCAATACTGAGGGAGTGCCGCATTGTCAGAGGGTCAGTACTGAGGGAGTGCCGCATTGTCAGAGGGTCAGTGCTGAGGGAGTGCCGCACTGTCAGAGGGTCAGTGCTGAGGGAGTGCCGCACTGTCAGAGGGTCAGTACTGAGGGAGTGCCGCACTGTCAGAGGGTCAGTACTGAGGGAGTGCCGCACTGTCAGAGGGTCAGTACTGAGGGAGCGCCGCACTGTCAGAGGGTCAGTACTGAGGGAGCGCCGCACTGTCAGAGGGTCAGTACTGAGGGAGTGCCGCACTGTCAGAGGGTCAGTACTGAGGGAGTGCCGCACTGTTGGAGTTGCTATCATTCAGTTAAAATATCTAACCGAGGTGCCATTTGTCCGTCTTGGAATGAAAATAATCATAATCCTTCAACCATTATTTTATTAATTTCCCCCAGGTGTTGCAGCTAATATTTACTCTACAATCAACCTCATTAAACAAATGATTATCCAGCAGTTCTTCCCCTGCTGTTTCTGGCAGCTTGCTGTGCGCACATTGGCTGCAGTGCTATAGTTCCAAAACGTGCTTCATTTACTCTGAAGTGATTTGGGATGTTTGGAGGTGTTAGGTGCTATAGAAATGCACGATCCTTCTTTAATTCTTCTTGTCTGTTCTCAGGCAGCAGCTGTTCTGTAAATTGACAATCCGCCACATTAACAAGATTCCTCAGCATGTTCTTCGCCACGTGAATGGGAAACGTTATCAAAGAGCACTGAAGAAATGTAAGTGCTGCTCATCTGAACGAGAGACTAAAACGGACGCGGGAATGCACGGCATGTAAATAGTTAGAAGTTTATTAACCATGTGGCTCAACTAATTAATTATAAACAACTCAAGGTGATGTCGAAGCTACTTCACATGTTCAAAACCCCTCGATTAGATTCCAGTCTGTAACTCACTCCCGGCTACCTGTTATTCTATATATAAACCACCCCAAACCCCTCGATTAGATTCCAGTCTGTAACTCACTCCCGGGTATCTGTTATTCTATATATAAACCACCCCAAACCCCTCGATTAGATTCCAGTCTGTAACTCACTCCCGGGTATCTGTTATTCTATATATAAACCACCCCAAACCCCTCGATTAGATTCCAGTCTGTAACTCACTCCCAGGTATCTGTTATTCTATATATAAACCACCCCAAACCCCTCGATTAGATTCCAGTCTGTAACTCACTCCCGGGTATCTGTTATTTTATATATAAACCACCCCAAACCCCTCGATTAGATTCCAGTCTGTAACTCACTCCCGGGTATCTGTTATTCTATATATAAACCACCCCGAACCCCTCGATTAGATTCCAGTCTGTAACTCACTCCCAGGTATCTGTTATTCTATATATAAACCACCCCGAACCCTCGATTAGATTCCAGTCTGTAACTCACTCCCAGGTATCTGTTATTCTATATATAAACCACCCCGAACCCCTCGATTAGATTCCAGTCTGTAACTCACTCCCGGGTATCTGTTATTCTATATATAAACCACCCCGAACCCCTCGATTAGATTGCAGTCTGTAACTCACTCCCGGGTATCTGTTATTCTATATATAAACCACCCTGAACCCCTCGATTAGATTCCAGTCTGTAACTCACTCCCGGGTATCTGTTATTCTATATATAAACCACCCCGAACCCCTCGATTAGATTCCAGTCTGTAACTCACTCCCAGGTATCTGTTATTCTATATATAAACCACCCCGAACCCCTCGATTATATTCCAGTCTGTAACTCACTCCCGGGTATCTGTTATTCTATATATAAACCACCCCGAACCCCTCGATTAGATTCCAGTCTGTAACTCACTCCCAGGTATCTGTTATTCTATATATAAACCACCCCGAACCCCTCGATTAGATTCCAGTCTGTAACTCACTCCCAGGTATCTGTTATTCTATATATAAACCACCCGGAACCCCTCGATTAGATTTCAGTCTGTAACTCACTCCCGGGTATCTGTTATTCTATATATAAACCACCCAGAACCCCTCGATTAGATTCCAGTCTGTAACTCACTCCCAGGTATCTGTTATTCTATATATAAACCACCCGGAACCCCTCGATTAGATTTCAGTCTGTAACTCACTCCTGGGTATCTGTTATTCTATATATAAACCACCCCAAACCCCTCGATTAGATTTCAGTCTGTAACTCACTCCCGGGTATCTGTTATTCTATATATAAACCACCCCGAACCCCTCGATTAGATTCCAGTCTGTAACTCACTCCCGGGTATCTGTTATTCTATATATAAACCACCCCGAACCCCTCGATTAGATTCCAGTCTGTAACTCACTCCCGGGTATCTGTTATTCTATATATAAACCACCCAGAACCCCTCGATTAGATTCCAGTTTCTACTCACTCCCGGGTATCTGTTATTCTATATATAAACCACCCCGAACCCCTCGATTAGATTTCAGTCTGTAACTCACTCCCGGGTATCTGTTATTCTATATATAAACCACCCCAAACCCCTCGATTAGATTTCAGTCTGTAACTCACTCCCGGGTATCTGTTATTCTATATATAAACCACCCCGAACCCCTCGATTAGATTCCAGTCTGTAACTCACTCCCGGGTATCTGTTATTCTATATATAAACCACCCCGAACCCCTCGATTAGATTCCAGTCTGTAACTCACTCCCGGGTATCTGTTATTCGATATATAAACCACCCAGAACCCCTCGATTAGATTCCAGTTTCTACTCACTCCCGGGTATCTGTTATTCTATATATAAACCACCCCGAACCCCTCGATTAGATTCCAGTTTGTAACTCACTCCCGGGTATCTGTTATTCTACATATAAACCACCCCGAACCCCTCGATTAGATTCCAGTCTGTAACTCACTCCCGGGTATCTGTAATTCTATATATAAACCACCCTGAACCCCTCGATTAGATTCCAGTCTGTAACTCACTCCCGGGTATCTGTTATTCTGTATATAAACCACCCCGAACCCCTCGATTAGATTCCAGTCTGTAACTCACTCCCGGGTATCTGTTATTTTATATATAAACCACCCCGAACCCCTCGATTAGATTCCAGTCTGTAACTCACTCCCGGGTATCTGTTATTCTATATATAAACCACCCGGAACCCCTCGATTAGATTCCAGTCTGTAACTCACTCCCGGGTATCTGTTATTCTATATATAAACCACCCGGAACCCCTCGATTAGATTCCAGTCTGTAACTCACTCCCGGGAATCTGTTATTCTATATATAAACCACCCGGAACCCCTCGATTAGATTCCAATCTGTAACTCACTCCCGGGTATCTGTTATTCTATATATAAACCACCCCAAACCCCTCGATTAGATACCAATCTGTAACTCACTCCCGGGTATCTGTTATTTTATATATAAACCACCCCGAACCCCTCGATTAGATTCCAGTCTGTAACTCACTCCCGGGTATCTGTTATTCTATATACAAACCACCCCGAACCCCTCGATTAGATTCCAGTCTGTAACTCACTCCCGGTTATCTGTTATTCTATATATAAACCACCCCGAACCCCTCGATTAGATTCCAGTCTGTAACTCACTCCCGGGTATCTGTTATTCTATATATAAACCACCCCGAACCCCTCGATTAGATTCCAGTCTGTAACTCACTCCCGGGTATCTGTTATTTTATATATAAACCACCCTGAACCCCTCGATTAGATTCCAGTCTGTAACTCACTCCCGTGTGAAATTTGCATATCTGATTCTGACACTTTGATTTGATACTTGGGGGAGTGGGGACAATGGAACTGTTGCCCTTACGGATGGAGCAAGCTGGTATTGCCAGGATCCTAGCTGGTGTCAGTGCAATGGTGTTGCCCTGATTATGGGTGGGAATGGTGTGGTGCAGTGTCACTCTCATGCTGTGTCCTTCTGTCTCAACTCAGTTAACGAATGTGCTGCTCTCGGGGTCCCCTTCATCCCGGCATGTCTGTCGCAGAAGAAACGGAATCGGGAATCTGACAGTAAGGACACTTACCGCAATCGGAAGGAGTTCTGGGAGCCAGACGGGAGTGGTGAAGGAAGTGAGAGTGACAACTCAGATGACAGTATGAGTGACCTGTACCCAGGTGAGTTACTGCAAGCTGAGACCATGTGATTGGTTGGAGGCTGCAACCTTTAACTTGGATTCCACTAGTGTTTTAGAGACCTGAGATTTCTGTTACAGTCACCCAGGGCAGGAGGAGGCCATTTGGTCCATCCACCCTGTGCTGATTCTATCCAGTTGTTCCCACCCCCTGCCTTTTCCCTGCACATTCCCCATTGACAAGTATTTATCTAATTCCCTGTTGAAAGGTACTGTGAAGTCTGATTCCACCAACATTTCCATCAGCGATTCCTGGTCACAACTGGCTGAGGTTTTAAAAAATGAACTCTCCTTAACCTTGTCTGCTCTAAGGAGAATGATGTACCTTTGCTGATAATCCAGCTCCCTCACACCATCATTCAGTAACCCCTCTTCCCCCCCCCCCCCAGCACCCTGTGTTACTGACTGTATCTCTGCTGATGTTAATCCAGCTCCCTCACACTGTCACTCAGTAACCCCTCTCCCCCAGCACCCTGTGTTACTGACTGTATCTGTACTGATGCTAATCCAGCTCCCTCGCACTGTCACTCAGTAACCCCTCTCCCCCAGCACCCTGTGTTACTGACTGTATCTCTGCTGATGTTAATCCAGCTCCCTCAAACTGTCACTCAGTAACCCCTCTCCCCCAGCACCCTGTGTTACTGACTGTATCTGTACTGATGTTAAACCAGCTCCCTCACACTGTCACTCAGTAACCCCTCTCCCCCAGCACCCTGTGTTACTGACTGTATCTCTGCTGATAATCCAGCTCCCTCACACTGTCACTCAGTAACCCCTCTCCCCCAGCACCCTGTGTTACTGACTGTATCTCTGCTGATAATCCAGCTCTCTTTTATTCTTGGGCTCAGTAACCTGTTCAGTCCTAACAGTTCACATTGATTTTGCAGATCACCTCTTTAACAGAAATGACGACACACGGACAGAATTGCTTGTGAATCAAGAGGAAACTGACAATGAAAAAATGGAGGTCGAGACGCCATTGCCAAGAAAGCGGAAAAAGGTAAAGGCTGCACCCACCACACAAGAACAATAAAGGAATGTGTTTAATTCCTGCCATTCTTCAGAATAGGAAGCCAGTCTACCCAGCGTGTCAGTTCTGCTATTCAATAGATCGCAGCGAAACTCTTTATTAATGACATCTATCACTTTATTCCTGTAATCCCAATACCCGTTCCCAATGAAAATCCCAATACCCGTACCGAACAAAACCCCCCAATACCCGTACTGAACAAAACCCCCCAATACCCGTACTGAACAAAACCCCCCAATACCCGTACCGAACAAAACCCCCCCAATACCCGTACCGAACAAAACCCCCCAATACCCGTACTGAACAAAACCCCCCCAATACCCGTACCGAACAAAACCCCCCAATACCCGTACCGAACAAAACCCCCCAATACCCGTACCGAACAAAACCCCCCAATAACCGTACTGAACAAAACCCCCCAATAACCGTACTGAACAAAACCCCCCAATACCCGTACCGAACAAAACCCCCCAATAACCGTACCGAACAAAACCCCCCAATACCCGTACTGAACAAAACCCCCCAATAACCGTACTGAACAAAACCCCCCAATAACCGTACCGAACAAAACCCCCCCAATACCCGTACCGAACAAAACCCCCCAATACCCGTACCGAACAAAACCCCCCCAATACCCGTACCGAACAAAACCCCCCAATACCCGTACTGAACAAAACCCCCCAATTCCCGTACTGAACAAAACCCCCCAATACCCGTACTGAACAAAACCCCCCAATAACCGTACCGAACAAAACCCCCCAATTCCCGTACTGAACAAAACCCCCCAATTCCCGTACTGAACAAAACCCCCCAATTCCCGTACTGAACAAAACCCCCCAATACCCGTACCGAACAAAACCCCCCAATAACCGTACCGAACAAAACCCCCCAATACCCGTACTGAACAAAACCCCCCAATAACCGTACTGAACAAAACCCCCCAATAACCGTACCGAACAAAACCCCCCCAATACCCGTACCGAACAAAACCCCCCAATACCCGTACCGAACAAAACCCCCCCAATACCCGTACCGAACAAAACCCCCCAATACCCGTACTGAACAAAACCCCCCAATTCCCGTACTGAACAAAACCCCCCAATACCCGTACTGAACAAAACCCCCCAATAACCGTACCGAACAAAACCCCCCAATTCCCGTACTGAACAAAACCCCCCAATTCCCGTACTGAACAAAACCCCCCAATTCCCGTACTGAACAAAACCCCCCAATACCCGTACCGAACAAAACCCCCCAATACCCGTACTGAACAAAACCCCCCAATTCCCGTACTGAACAAAACCCCCCAATACCCGTACCGAACAAAACCCCCCCAATACCCGTACCGAACAAAACCCCCCCAATACCCGTACCGAACAAAACCCCCCCAATACCCGTACCGAACAAAACCCCCCAATACCCGTACCGAACAAAACCCCCCAATACCCGTACCGAACAAAACCCCCCCAATACCCGTACCGAACAAAACCCCCCCAATACCCGTACCGAACAAAACCCCCCAATACCCGTACTGAACAAAACCCCCCAATACCCGTACCGAACAAAACCCCCCAATACCCGTACCGAACAAAACCCCCCAATACCCGTACTGAACAAAACCCCCCAATACCCGTACCGAACAAAACCCCCCAATACCCGTACCGAACAAAACCCCCCAATACCCGTACTGAACAAAACCCCCCAATACCCGTACCGAACAAAACCCCCCAATTCCCGTACCGAACAAAACCCCCCAATACCCGTACTGAACAAAACCCCCCAATAACCGTACTGAACAAAACCCCCCAATACCCGTACTGAACAAAACCCCCCAATTCCCGTACTGAACAAAACCACCCAATACCCGTACTGAACAAAACCCCCCAATACCCGTACTGAACAAAACCCCCCAATACCCGTACTGAACAAAACCCCCCAATACCCGTACTGAACAAAACCCCCCAATACCCGTACCGAACAAAACCCCCCAATACCCGTACCGAACAAAACCCCCCAATAACCGTACTGAACAAAACCCCCCAATACCCGTACTGAACAAAACCCCCCAATTCCCGTACTGAACAAAACCCCCCAATACCCGTACCGAACAAAACCCCCCAATACCCGTACCGAACAAAACCCCCCAATACCCGTACTGAACAAAACCCCCCAATACCCGTACCGAACAAACCCCCCCAATACCCGTACCGAACAAAACCCCACAATACCCGTACTGAACAAAACCCCCCAATACCCGTACTGAACAAAACCCCCCAATACCCGTACCGAACAAAACCCCCCAATACCCGTACCGAACAAAATGCCCCAATACCCGTACCGAACAAAACCCCCCAATACCCGTACCGAACAAAACCCCCCAATACCCGTACTGAACAAAACCCCCCCAATACCCGTACTGAACAAAACCCCCCAATACCCGTACTGAACAAAACCCCCCAATTCCCGTACTGAACAAAACCCCCCAATACCCGTACTGAACAAAACCCCCCAATTCCCGTACTGAACAAAACCCCCCAATACCCGTACTGAACAAAACCCCCCAATACCCGTACCGAACAAAACCCCCCAATACCCGTACTGAACAAAACCCCCCAATACCCGTACTGAACAAAACCCCCCAATACCCGTACTGAACAAAACCCCCCCAATACCCGTACTGAACAAAACCCAATACCCGTACTGAACAAAACCCCCCAATACCCGTACTGAACAAAACCCCCCAATACCCGTACTGAACAAAACCCCCCAATACCCGTACCGAACAAAGCCCCCCAATAACCGTACTGAACAAAACCCCCCAATACCCGTACCGAACAAAACCCCCCAATACCCGTACTGAACAAAACCCCCCAATAACCGTACTGAACAAAACCCCCCAATAACCGTACTGAACAAAACCCCCCAATACCCGTACTGAACAAAACCCCCCCAATACCCGTACCGAACAAAACCCCCCAATACCCGTACCGAACAAAACCCCCCAATACCCGTACCGAACAAAACCCCCCAATACCCGTACCGAACAAAACCCCCCAATACCCGTACTGAACAAAACCCCCCAATACCCGTACCGAACAAAACCCCCCAATACCCGTACCGAACAAAACCCCCCAATACCCGTACCGAACAAAACCCCCCAATACCCGTACTGAACAAAACCCCCCAATACCCGTACTGAACAAAACCCCCCAATTCCCGTACTGAACAAAACCCCCCAATTCCCGTACTGAACAAAACCCCCCAATACCCGTACTGAACAAAACCCCCCCAATACCCGTACTGAACAAAACCCCCCCAATACCCGTACTGAACAAAACCCCCCAATACCCGTACTGAACAAAACCCCCCAATACCCGTACTGAACAAAACCCCCCCAATCAAGTAGATAAGGTTGTTAAGAAGGCATATGGTGTCTTGCCGTTTATTGGTAGGGGGATTGAATTTAGGAGTCGTAGTGTTATGTTGCAACTGTACACAACTCTGGTGCGGCCGCACTTGGAGTACTGTGTGCAGTTCTGGTCCCCACATTACAGGAAGGATGTGGAGGCTTTGGAGAGGGTGCAGGGGAGGTTTACCAGGATGTTGCCTGGTATGGAGGGGAGATCCTATGAGGAGAGGCTGAGGGATTTGGGATTGTTTTCGCTGGAAAGGCGGCGGCTAAGAGGGGATCTTATTGAAACATATAAGATGATTAGAGGTTTAGATAGGGTGGATAGTGATAGCCTTTTTCCTCTGATGGAGAAATCCAGCACGAGGGGGCATGGCTTTAAATTGAGGGGGGGTAGTTATAGAACCGATGTCAGGGGTAGGTTCTTTACCCAGAGGGTGGTGAGGGATTGGAATGCCCTGCCAGCATCAGTAGTAAATGCGCCTAGTTTGGGGGCGTTTAAGAGATCCGTAGATAGGTTCATGGACGAAAAGAAATTGGTTTAGGTTGGAGGGTCACAGTTTTTTTTTAACTGGTCGGTGCAACATCGTGGGCCGAAGGGCCTGTTCTGCGCTGTAATGTTCTATGTTCTATGTTCTAATACCCGTACTGAACAAAACCCCCCCAATAACCGTACCGAACAAAACCCCCCAATACCCGTACCGAACAAAACCCCCCAATACCTGACCAAAATTCCCCAATTCCCGTACCGACCACAATCTCCCTCAATACTCCTAACATAAATATTGGATAATGGAAACAATTGGGAGGGAGCCTTCAAGACTGAATTAACAGATTTTTGTTGGGTACGTATTGAGGGAAATTGAGGCAAGGAGGGTAAACGGAGTTGTGGCACAAATCAAACATAACCTGATTGATTCTCAGAATTGGCTTGAGGGGCTAAATGGCCTCTAGTGAGTGTGGTTTCTCTCATCATGGGGCAGCACAGTGGGTCAGCACTGCTGCCTCACAGCGCCAGGGACCTGGGTTCAATTTCGAGCTTGGGTCACTGTCTGTATGAACAAAGAACAGTACAGCACAGGAAACAGGCCCTTCGGCCCTCCAAGCCTGTGCCGCTCACTGGTCCAACTAGACCATTCGTTTGTATCCCTCCATTCCCAGACTGCTCATGTGACTATCCAGGTAAGTCTTAAACGATGTCAGCGTGCCTGCCTCCACCACCCTACTTGGCAGCGCATTCCAGACCCCCACCACCCTCTGTGTAAAAAACGTCCCTCTGATATCTGAGTTATACTTCGCCCCTCTCACCTTGAGCCCGTGACCCCTCGTGATCGTCACCTCCGACCTGGGAAAAAGCTTCCCACTGTTCACCCTATCTATACCCTTCATAATTTTGTACACCTCTATTAGGTCTCCCCGCATTCTCTGTCTTTCCAGGGAGAACAAGCCCAGTTTACCCAATCTCTCCTCATAGCTAAGACCCTCCATACCAGGCAACATCCTGGTAAACCTTCTCTGCACTCTCTCTAAAGCCTCCACGTCCTTCTGGTAGTGCAGCGACCAGAACTGGACGCAGTACTCCAAATGTGGTCGAACCAGCATTCTATACAGCTGCAACATTAGACTCCAGCTTTTATACTCTATTCCCCGTCCTATAAAGGCAAGCATACCATATGCCTTCTTCACCTGTGCTGCCACCTTCAAGGATTTGTGGACTTGCACACCTCTGTTTCTATACTCTTGATGGCTCTGCCATTTATTGTATAACTCCCCCCTACATTAGTTCTTCCAAAATGCATCACTTCGCATTTATCCGGATTAAATTCCATCTGCCACCTCTCCGCCCAATTTTCCAGCCTATCTATATCCTGCTGTATTGCCCGACAATGCTCTTCGCTATCTGCAAGTCCAGCCATCTTCGTGTCATCCGCAAACTTGCTGATTACACCAGTTACACCTTCTTCCAAATCATGTATATATATCACAAATAGCAGAGGTCCCAGTACAGAGCCCTGCGGTCACTGGTCACAGAGCTCCAGCCAGAAAAAGACCCTTCGACTGCTACCCTCTGTCTCCTGTGGCCAAGCCAGTTCTCTACCCATCTAGCCACCTCTCTTTGTATTCCACGAGCCTTAACCTTCTTAACCAACCTGCCATGAGGGACTTTGTCAAATGCCTTACTGAAATCCATATAGATGACATCCACGGCCCTACCTTCGTCAACCGTTTTTGTCACTTCCTCAAAAAACTCCACCAAATTTGTAAGGCACGACCTCCCTCTTACAAAACCATGCTATCACTAACGAGATTGTTCCGTTCTAAATGCGCATACATTTGTATGGTGTTTGCACGTTCTCCCCGTGTCTGCGTGGGTTTCCTCCCAGTCTGAAAGACATGCTGGTTAGGGTGCATAACCTGAACAGGCGCCAGAGTGTGGCGACTAGGGGAGTTTCACAGTAACTTCATCGCAGTGTTAATGTAAGCCTTACTTGTGACGAATAAATAAACTTAAACATAAAATGAAGTAAGGTTGGGCATCGATGTCGCGCAGTTCACCGCTCTTCTCCTGACATGCAATAGAGCGGCACAGTGGTTAGCACTGCTGCCTCACAGCGCCAGGGACCCGGGTTCGATTCCCGGCTCGGGTCGCTGTCTGTGCGGAGTTTGCATGTTCTCCCCGTGTCTGCGTGGGTTTCCTCCGGGGGCTCTGGTTTCCTCCCACAGTCTGAAAGATGTGCAGGTTAGGTGGATTGGCTATGCTAAATTGACCCTACTGTCAGGGGGATTGGCTAGGGTAAATGCATGGGGTTATGGCCTGGATGGGATTGTGGTCGGTCCAGACTTGATGGGCCAAATGGCGGCCTCCTGCACTGTAGATTCTATGATCTGTTCTATTTCCTCCGAACACAGGCAGAACCGCATCCCTTTACAAAGAAGAAATTGAAGGAAGGGGCTCCTCAAAGATCCAACCATCGCGGGAAGTTTAAAATGAGCCAGAAAGCTGGAAATCAGAACTAATTCTGGGAGTGGCTCAACTCTTCTACAGCGATTGGGTGCAACATGCTGAGTGTTAATTGTACAGTTCGATTTATATTTGTGTAGCAATTAAAGCATTTCTGAAACAGTGAGGTTGTGAGCATCTGTTTACCGTTTGCTTAACTAAGTGAACACTAAGCCATTTCCCCTTCCTTTTCGAATGAATGCTGACCCACACTGGGATCTGCCCACAACCCCTTGTGTTACAGCACCATTAATGTTCTGAGGTTCTTGACAGAAGTATCATCAAACAAAATTTGATACCAAATCATAAGATGTCCACAGATGTGTGAATTCGGTGGATTGGCCATGCCAAATTGCCCCTTCGTGTCAGGGCGACTAGCTAGGGTAAATGCATAGGGTTATGGGGATAGGGCCTGGATGGGATTGTGGTCGGTGCAGACTCGATGGGCCAAGCGGCCTCCTTCTGCACTGTAGGGATTCTATGAGATATTTCACCTGGTCACTTTTGAAGGAAACCTTGAGGGGTTTTCGGGTGGGAATTCCAGGGCCCAGATAGCTGAAGGCATTGGTGGAATGACTAAAATCAGAGATACTCAGGGCCAGAGTTGCAGGAATGAGATATTTCAGGAGGTTGTGCGGCTGGAGATTAGAAGTAGGGAGTGACAAGGTCATTGGGGGGGGGGGGGGGGGGGAGTTTTAATATTGAACTGTTACTTAACCAGGAGGCAGAGTTAGCCAGCATGCATAGAGGTGATAGGTGAACGTGTTTGGTGAGAGTTAGGATTTGGGCAGCAGTTTTGGTTACTATGTCATGAGTGCTGGACTTAATGCAATTTCAGTCAAGATGTTTAAACTAATTTGTCAGGGGGATGGGAAAAGGAGTTGTAGTCCGGTGGTCAGTGAGTGTAGTGAGGTACTGGGAAGGGTATCATGGTCAATGGTGGGTACCAGCAGACAAGAAGGTGGGTTGAAGTGTGTCTACTTCAATGCAAGGAGCATCCGAAATAAGGTAGGTGAACTTGGGGTATGGATTGGCACTTGGGACTATGATGTTGTGGCCATTACGGAGACATGGGTAGAACAAGGACAGGAATGGTTGTTGGAAGTTCCGGGGTATAGATGTTTCAGTAAGTGTAGGGTAGCTGGTAAAAGAGGTGGTGGAGTGGCACTGTTAATCAAGGAGAGTGTAACGGCTGCAGAAAGGCATTTTGAAGGGGATCTGCCTACAGAGGTAATATGGGCTGAGGTTAGGAATAGGAAAGGAGCGGTCACGTTGTTAGGAGTTTACTATAGGCCCCCAAATAGTAATAGAGGTGAGGAGCAAGAAATTGCTAAGCAGATTATGGTTAGGTGTGGAGGTCACAGGGTAGTTGTCATGGGGGACTTTAACCTTCCAAATATTGATTGGAATCTTTATAGGTCGAATAGTTCGGATGGGGCAGTTTTTGTGCAGTGTGTGCAGGAGGGGTTCCTGACACAATATGTGGATAAGCCGACAAGAGGTGGGGCCACATTGGATTTGGTAATGGGAAATGAACCGGGCCAAGTGTTGGATTTAGTTGTGGGAGAGCACTTTGGAGATAGTGACCACAATTCGGTGTCTTTTGTTATTGCAATGGAGAGGGAGAGGGCCGTACGGCAGGGCATAGTTTACAATTGGGGGAGAGGTAATTATGATGCAATCAGGCAGGAATTAGGAAGCATAGGTTGGGAACAAAAATTGTCAGGCAAAGGCACTAATGATAAGTGGAACTTTTTCAAGGAACAAATACTGCGTGTCCATGATAGGTATGTCCCTGCCAGGCAGAGAGGAAATGGCCGAGTGAGGGAACCATGGTTCACAAGAGGTGGAATGTCTTGTCAAGAGGAAGAAGGAAGCGTATGTTAGGTTGAGAAAACAAGGTTCAGTTGGCTCGATGGAGGGTTACAAGTTAGCAAGAAATGAACTGAAAAAGGGGCTTAGGAGAGCTAGGAGGGGGCATGAGAAGTCCTTGGCGGGTCAGATCAAGGAAAACCCCAAGGCTTTTTACTCTTATGTGAGGAATAAAAGAATGACCAGGGTGAGGTTGGGGCCGGTCAAGGACGGTAGTGGGAATTTGTGCATGGAGTCAGAAGAGATAGGAGAGGTGATGAATGAATACTTTTCTTCGGTGTTCACCAAGGAGAGGGGCCATGTTTTTGAGGAAGAGAGGGTGTCACAGGCTGATAGGCTGGAGGAAGTAGATGTTCGGAGGGAAGATGTACTAGCAATTTTGAATAAACGGAAAGTTGATAAGTCCCCTGGGCCTGATGAAATACATCCTAGGATTCTTTGGGAGGCAAGGGATGAGATAGCAGAGCCTTTGGCTTTGATCTTTGGGTCCTCACTGTCCACGGGGGTGGTGCCAGAGGACTGGAGAGTGGCGAATGTTGTTCCTCTGTTTAAGAAAGGGAATAGAAATGACCCTGGTAATTATAGGCCAGTTAGTCTTCGGTGGTCGGTAGTTGATGGAAAAGGTCCTTAGGGATAGGATTTACGACCATTTAGAAAGATGCAGCTTAATCCGGGATAGTCAGCACGGATTTGTGAAGGGCAAGTCTTGCCTCACAAATTTGATAGAATTTTTTGAGGAGGTAACTAAGTGTGTAGATGAAGGTAGTGCAGTTGATGTCATATACATGGATTTTAGTAAGGCGTTTGATAAAGTCCCCCACAGTCGGCTTATGAAGAAAGTAAGGATGTGTGGGATAGAGGGAAGTTTGGCCGATTGGATAGGTAACTGGCTATCTAACAGAAGACAGAGGGTGGTGGTGGATGGAAAGTTTTCGGACTGGAAACCGGTTACCAGCGGAGTGCCACAGGGATCAGCGCTTGGTCCTCTGCTATTTGTCATTTTTATAAATGACTTGGAGGAGGGGGCTGAAGGGTGGATCAGTAAATTTGCTGATGACACCAAGATTGGTGGAGTAGTGGATGAGGTGGAGGGCTGTTGTAGGCTGCAAAGAGATATAGATAGGATGCAGAGCTGGGCTGAAAAATGGCAAATGGAGTTTAACCCTGACAAATGCGAGGTGATTCATTTTGGTAGGACAAATTTAAATGTGGATTACAGGGTCAAAGGTAGGGTTCTGAAGAATGTGGAGGAACAGAGAGATCTTGGGGTTCATATCCATAGATCTCTGAAGGTTGCCACTCAAGTGGATAGAGCTGTGAAGAAGGCCTATAGTGTGTTGGCGTTCATTAACAGGGGGTTTGAGTTTAAGAGCCATGGGGTTATGCTGCAACTGTACAGGACCTTGGTGAAACCGCATTTGGAATATTGTGTGCAGTTCTGGTCACCTCACTACAAGAAGGATGTGGAGACATTGGAAAGAGTGCAAAGGAGATTTACCAGGATGCTGCCTGGTTTGGAGGGTCGGTCTTATGAGGAAAGGTTGAGGGAACTTGGGCTTTCTCTTTGGAGCGGAGGAGGTTGAGAGGAGACTTGATAGAGGTTTATAAGATGATGAGGGGGATAGATAGAGTGAACGTTCAAAGACTATTTCCTCGGGTGAATGGAGCGGTAACTAGGGGGCATAACTATAGGGTTCATGGTGGGAGATATAGGAAGGATGTCCGAGGTAGGTTTTTTACTCAGAGAGTGATTGGGGTGTGGAATAGACTGCCTGCAGGGATAGTGGAGTAAGAAACTTTAGGAACATTTAAGAAGCTATTGGATAGGCACATGGAGTACTTCGGGATGATAGGGAGGAAATAGCTTGATCTGGGTTTCAGACAAAGCTCGGCACAACATTGTGGGCCGAAGGGCCTGTTCTGTGCTGTACTGTTCTATGTTCTATGTGGGCTGACCCGCATTGTGCAACGGTGATTACAAACTTCTGCAATCAAAGACTCCAGGATGATTCAATTGTGGTTTTACTTTTGTTCTTGGATGTGGGCATCACTTGTGAGACAGGCCATTATTGCTTATCCCTAATTGAGTGCTGCTTGCTTCAACTGCTGGGTGCTGATAGCGAGGGAGTTCAGATTTTGGTGTGGGAATGGTGATTGTATCTGAGGTGCTGAGACTTGGGAGGGGAACTTGCACATGGTATTCCCAGCACTCCGGAAAGGTGAGTTTGGGAGCAGCTGCTCTGAATCTGCCAGTTCAGCAGAAACAATCTGTCAAAGCTGAGCAACAAGTTGTATGAAATGCAACAATGTGGAGGGGGTGCAGGGGAACTCATAACTTTTATTTTAACCAACTAAACAATTTTCTGAAGGGAACAAAAGTTCCTGACATCTTGCAGTAACCATAACCCCAGGGGCTGTAGCTGTTCACACAACAGCAAAAGCTTGGCTCCACTTAAGTAAGCTTGGTTTTTGTGTGAAATTTTTTTAAAGAAGCAGCTGGGTAAACATTTTCCCAGTTGAAACTAGGTATCACCCCTTGCCCCCTTCCCAAGTCAGGCATATCAACTAATACTGACACAGTTATTGCACTGAGTGTAAGAATAAGAGTCCATCTTTATTGCTGTATTTATATAAATAATTATTTCCCTGTCCCTCATCTCCTGTAGTTGACTTTTGCCAGGAATCTCCAGTTCCAAAGGTGCTGGCTGCCCGGTTGTCCCCTACAAACCTGAAAAATGAGCATTATTCAACTGCAGAGGGCATCACAGACAAGACTGACAATCTGACTCCATGTCCCCACGCACTTCCCTGGGAGAATCACCAGAGTATGATCAGGACCCAGAGTACGATCAGGACCCAGAGTACGATCAGGACCCAGAGTACCAACTCAGGAGCAAAATCTGTGACAACTGTAGAGTATGAATATTTATGACGTACTTTTGTTTAAAACAGAAACACTTATGGGAGCTGCGCCTGAACCAGCACCCGTTTGTGCTGCTCTGCAGGCCAGGCTACTAAAGACTAGCAAACATTAAAGGAAAGATGAATGAGGCAAACGCTTTTAAAAACATACCTCGGAGACCAGCTGAGAATAATTTTCTTTGGGAATTAGGACATGTACGGCCCACGTAAGATTAATCTTAAAATAGGAATACTCGGTGGCAGTGTGGGTTAATGCCAATTCCATCATGAACATAAGTTCCACTGCAAGTTTCACTTAGAAATGTAGCAGCCATTTTGTCTGAAGGTGCATTCTGCACCTTGAACAGGTCTCCATCTGGCAGTGGCAGTGAAATTCCACATTATCCCTCCCCTGAAGGGGCAGCCCTGAGCTACGATACTGTTTCCATAGGTCGTGGCTACCAATGGAGCATTCTGTGGGCCTGTGCCTGGAGCAGAGGGCTGAGGTCCAAATATAGGAGATGTGAAGAGGGCATCAGTCAAAACACACACACACGGGTATGCGTTTTCTGGAATTGGGCCACTGGATAACAAGCCTCAATCCTGGTTGCTTTTCCCCTCCTTAATCCTTGTGACAACCAATCCCTTAACTCATTTGTCTCCACAAAACACCAGGGAAATGGAAGCCTGGCCTGCTTTGCACGCTAACTACATGGACAGCTTGCATTGCTCACTCCCAATCCTTTTGCAGGAGGCGCTAAGCCTTGGTAACAGTCTTTGTGAATGGCTGTTCCATGACCGCTCTCTGCCCTTGCCTGGAGGGGGTGAAAAGCTTTGGTTAGAGTCCAGTATGGGAACAGCGCTCAGGGGAGGAGGAGTAACACTGCTTTCATTTGAAATCGGACCTCCCAATCCTTAGTTTGGACAGGCATACCTAGGGAGGGTTTAAACAGCAGGCGTACCTCAGTTTGGCACAGTTTAGTGTTCTTTTAGTTTGAGTTGTTTTTTCCAACCCTATCAGAGAACATTTACCATTTATAGTGAAATGTAATTAAATAAATTTGTCAGCAGCTAGGAATTGAGACTCAGCAGAGAGGGAGAATATTCCAACTCTTTCCCTTATTGCTCAGGAAAAGAGAGGGAACTCTGCACAGTTGCAGGAGCATAAATTGGGACTTTATTTTGACCGTTATCTTTTAAAAGAGGAAGGATCGCAATTCTTTAATACACAGCCAATTTTAAAAGTCTGAACCATAAGAATCTTTCCATTGGGACATTTTGAAATGTCCTCACTGCTTTCTTTTATATCTGAAACCCAAAATAAAGCTGTGCTTTGTCAGGTTACCGATACGAGCAGGTGGAGCAAATACAAACCCCGAATGTGCAAATGCACCGAAATGTAGGACAAAGTACTTAAACTATACAAAACAGCGGTCTGTGGGCAGAGTGGGGGGGGGGGGGGGGGGGGGTGGGTGCAGGAAGGGGGGGGGGGGAGGGGAGAGGGGGCAAGAGGCCTGCAGTTTTGGAGACTTTACACCGATCACCACTCTTTCTTCTTCTCATCCATCGAGACACCACCAGGGCCCAGGGCAACCACAAGCAGCAGCCCCCCGATCACGGACATGCTCTGGAAGAAGTCGTATTTCAGGAAGTCATGCATGGGCTTGTAGGCGGGGATTGTCCAGAAGGCATTGAAATAGAGGTTAAGACTGAAGAGCCAGATAACCAGGGTCAGAGCTGCCAGCTTAGTTTTGAAGCCAATCGCCACCAAGACAATCAAAGCCGTTCCCACCACATTCTGGATAATCTACGGAGAGAAAATAAAAACTCACTCATTCCGAATCACACCAGAACACAGAAATATCCATAATATTGACCATCATTAACCCCCCTCTCCAGTGATGTGCTGAAACTGTGTCTGCAAGTCTAGTAGTGAGGACCAGTTGACTATTTGGCCATATGAAGCACCATAGCTTAGACAGAGGGTGGTGGGTGCCTGGAACTCGCTGCCGGGGGAGGTAGTGGAAACAAACATCAGAGAGACTTTTGGGATGGGAATAGAGGGATATGGTCCCTGGAAAGGTAGGGGGTTTTAGTTCAGTCGGGCAGCATGGTCGGTGCAGGCTTGGAGGGCCAAAGGGCCTGTTCCTGTGCTTTTCTTTGTTCATTCCAGATACTGGAAATTTAAAAAGCAGAAAATGCTGGAAATACCTATTTGTAATATATATATATATATGTAAGTGATTTGGAGGAAAATGTAACTGGATTGATTAGTAAGTTTGCAGACGACACAAAGGTTGGTGGATTTGCGGATAGCGATGAGGACCATCAGAGGATACAGCAGGATATAGATCGGTTGGAGACTTGGGCGGAGAGATGGCAGATGGAGTTTAATCCGGACAAATGTGAGGTAATGTGTTTTGGAAGGTCTAATACAGATAGGAAATATACAGTAAATGGCACAGCCCTTATTGGTAGGCAAAGGGATCTGGGTGTACAGGTACACAGGTCACTGAAAGTGGCAGCACAGGTGGAGAAGGTAGTCAAGAAGGCATACGGCATGCTTGCCTTCATCAGCCGGGGCATTGAGTTTAAAAATTGACAAGTCATGTTGCAGCTTTATAGAATCTTAGTTAGGCCGCACTTGGAATATAGTGTTCAATTCTGGTCGCCACACTACCAGAAAGATGTGGAGGCTTTGGAGAGGGTACAGAAAAGATTTACCAGAATGTTGCCTGGTGTGGAGGGCATTAGCTCTGAGGAGAGGTTGGAGAAACTTAGTTTGTTCTCACTGGAACAACAGAGGTTGAGGGGCGACCTGATAGAAGTTTACAAGATTATGAGAGGCATGGACAGAGTGGATAGTCAGAAGCTTTTTCCCAGGGTGGAAGAGTCAATTACTAGGGGGGCACAGGTTTAAGGTGCGAGGGGCAAGGTTTAAAGGAGATCTACGAGGCAGATTTTTTTACACAAGGTGGTGGGTGCCTGGAACTCGTTGCCGGGGGAGGGAGTGGAAGCGGATACGGTAGAGAGTTTTAATGTGGGTGTCTTGACAAATACATGAATAGGATGGGAATAGCGAGATATAGTCCACGGAAGGGTAGGGGGTTTTAGTTAAGTCGGGTAGCATGGTTGGTGCAGGCTTGGAGGGCCGAAGGGCCTGTTCCTGTGCTGTATTGTTCTTTGTGGCGAGAGAAACAACAAACAATTCATGGCTGTGACCCTCATCAGAACTGGAATAAAAAGGTACAGGTGCTTATGCTTCAAGCAAAGTCAGCCATCCCTCAATTCAAGGATGACATCTATTCCCGTTTCTTCTCAGGACAGAAACCCCTGAGTTTCTGTCACGAATCTTCATGTGATTCAACAGACTGGTTCTTGACCCACAGATCATTGGGCACATGGAGCAGGAAGTCCCATGAATTAGTTAGTGGTTTGATTTGATTTGATTTGCCACATGTATTGGGATACAGTGAGAAGTATTGTTTCTTGCATGCTATACAGCAAAGTATACTGTTCATAAAGTACGTAAGGGAGAAGAAAAGGAGAGTGCAGAATGTAGTGTTACAGTTAGGGTGTGGAGAAAGATCAACTTAATATATGGTCAGTCCATTTAAAAGTCTGAAGGCAGCAGGGAAGAAGCTGTTCTTGTGTCGGTTGGTACATGTCCTCAGACTTTTGTATCGTTTTCCTGAAGGTGGAAAAGAGAATGTCCGGGGTGCGTGGAGTCCTTAATTATGCTGGCTGGTTTTCCAAGGCAGCGGGAAGAGTAGACTGAGTCAATGGATGGGAGGCTGGTTTGCGTGATGGACTGGACTATGTTCACAACCCTTTGTAGTTCCTTGCGGCTTTGGGCAGAGCAGGAGCCATACCAAGCTGTGATACAACCAGAAAGAATGCTTTCTATGGTGCATCTGTAAAAATTGGAGAGCGCCGTAGCAGACATGCCGGATTTGGAGTGCAGGAGTTGTTTCCTTTTTTTTCCTTCTCTGCCGCTGCTCTGCCTCAGCATTAAGATGTTGTAGCTCAAAGCATGGTGTCGCTTAATGAACAAGTTATTTTGAACAACTGCTGGCAAGCTCCTCAAAGTCATCAACATCATTGCTGCTGTGATTCAAGGAGAGTTTCAGAGTCTTTGTTTTCTTTGTCCTCCCCTGGAACACAAGAGTTGGCGGAAACAGGACCTGGCGGGAAAGACACGCTTTGGCCAGCTAGGTGGTGTACAGTCCATTCGGAAAACACTTTTAGCGGTTAAAAAGCTTGCAAGTTTCAAAAGACACTTGGTACTCAAAAAGGTCAATTTGTTCTGTCACATCTCAACAATGTCGCTAGTGGGAAAACACATTGGGTAGGAGGTTTTGTTTATTGTCATTTACTGCTGCTGTGACCAGGCACTCAGAACTTCCTTTTTCTGAATTAATTGCCAGTTAGCAAACCAAGAAGTTGAACTTGCATAGCTTTCCCTTTCTTAAGTATGTTTGTATCAAAGGGCTGCAGCCTGTTGAGATAGCACACAACATGTTCAGGACTGCCATTTTTCTCTTGCAGGAACAACTTTGCCTGTCTTTTGTCTATTATTTGTAACAACACACAGAGTAAGCAAAGGCCATGTGCATATTTATGAGGGGAATATCAAAAGACTGACATTACAAGGGATAGGGAATATTGACATGATAATTGAATGCGTTATTGAATTCAACAAGCTGGATTTAGGAAACACACTCACCATTCCCATGTGCCAAGGGTGACAGTGATGAGTTAAACCCTGTTGCTAAAACCTGGAATTAAAAGTTGAATGCTGATCATGAAACCATTGTCAGCCGTCGTAAAAACCCATCTGGTTCATTAGTGTCCTTTAGGGAACGAAATGTGCCGTCCTTACCTGGCCTGGCCTACATGAAACCCCAGATCCACAGCAGTATGCTCTGAACTGCCCTCTGAAATGGCCTAGCAAACCATTCAGTTCTATTCAACCACTACAAATGAAAATGACGGACCACCTAGCATCAACCTAGGCACCAGAAATGTCAACGGCAAACCCAGCCCTGTTGACACTGCAAGGTCCTCCTTACTAACTCTGTAGGCTCGTGCCAAAATTGGGAGAGCGATCTCACAGACTAGTCAACCAACAGCCTGACAGTCATCCTCACAGAATCATACCTTACAGACAACATCCCACACACCAGCATCACCATCATTCGGGGTGTCCTGTCCCATCAACAGGACATACCCAGCACAGATGGTGGCACAGCTAGCTCAGAATATAAAAACAGGTAGCAAAAGTTTCTACAAATATATAAAACGAAAAAGAGTGGCAAAAGTAAATATTGGTCCTTTAGAGGATGAGAAGGGGGATGTAATAACTGGAAATGAGAAAATGGCTGAGACATTGAACAGGTATTTTGTGTCGGTCTTCACAGTGGAAAACACAAATAACATGCCAAAAACTGATGACAGGAAGGCTATGGCAGGTGAGAACCTAGAAACTATTATCACGAAAGAGGTAGTGTTGGGCAAGTTAATGGGGCTAAAGGTAGACAAGTCTCCTGGTCCTGATGGAATGCATCCCAGGGTACTAAAGGAGATGGCGGGAGAAATAGCAAATGCACTAGGGGAAATTTTGCAAAATTCGCTGGACTCTGGGGTGGTTCCCACAGATTGGAAAACAGCAAATGTGACGCCACAGTTTTAAAAAAAGGAGGTAGACAAAAGGCAGGTAACTATTGGTCGGTTAGCTTAACTTCTGTAGTAGGAAAAAAACTTGAATCTATCATCAAGGAAGTAATAGCGAGACATCCGGTTATAAATTGTCCCATTGGTAAGATGCAGCATGGGTTCATGAAGAACAGGTCATGTTTGACTAATTTGATGGAATTCTTTGAGAACATTACATGTGCGGTGGACAATGGGGAACCTGTGGATGTGGTGTATCTGGATTTCCAGAAGGCATTTGACAAGGTGCCGCACCAAAGACTGCTACATAAGATAAAGGTGCACGGTGTTACGGGTAATGTATTAGCATGGATAGAGGATTGGTTAACTAACAGAAAGCAAAGAGTGGGGGTAAATGGGTGTTTTTCTGGTTGGTGATCAGTGGCTAGTGGTGTGCCTCAGGGATCAGTGTTGGGACCGCAATTGTTTACAATTTACATAGATGATTTGGAGTTGGGGACCAAGTGTAGTGTGTCAAAATTCGCAGATGACACTAAGATGGGTGGCAGAGCAAAGTGTGCAGAGAATGCTGAAAGTCTGCAAAGGGATATAGATAGTCTAAGTGAGTGGGCGAGGGTCTGGCAGATGGAGTACAATGTTGGTAAATGTGAGGTCATCCATTTTGGTCGGAATAACAGCAAAATGGGCTATTATTTAAATGGTAAAAAATTGCAGCATGCTGCTGTGCAGAGGGACCTGAGTGTCCTTGTGCAGGAATCTCAAGGAGTTGGTTTGCAGGTGCAGCAGGTAATTAAGGCGGCAAATGGAATTTTGTCCTTCATTGCTAGAGGGACGGAGTTTAAAAACAGCGAGATTATGTTGCAGCTGTATAAGGTGCTGGTGAGGCCACACCTGGAGTGCTGTGTACAGTTTTGGTCTCCTTACTTAAGGATATATTGGCACTGGAAGGGGTGCAGAGGAGATTCACTGGGTTGATTCCGGAGTTGAGAAGATTGGCTTATGAGGAGAGACTGAGTACACTGGGGCATAACTATAGGGTTCATGGTGGGAGATATAGGAAGGATATCAGAGGTAGGTTCTTTACGCAGAGAGTGGTTGGGGTGTGGAATGGACTGCCTGCAGTGATAGTGGAGTCAGACACTTTAGGAACATTTAAGCGGTTATTGGATAGGCACATGGAGCACACCAGGATGATAGGGAGTGGGATAGCTTGATCTTGGTTTCAGATAAAGCTCGGCACAACATCGTGGGCCGAAGGGCCTGTTCTGTGCTGTACTGTTCTATGTTCTATACCCATTGGAATTCAGAAGCATGAGGGGGGATCTTATAGAAACATATAAGATTATGAAGGGAATAGATAAGATAGAAACAGGGAAGTTGTTTCCACTGGCAGGTGAAACTAGAACTAGGGGGCATAGCCTCAAAATAAGGGGAAGCAGATTTAGGACTTAGTTGAGGAGGAACTTCTTCACACAAAGGGTTGTGAATCTGTGGAATTCCCTGCCCAGTGAAGCAGTTGCGACTACCTCATTGAATGTTTTTAAGGCAAGGATAGATAAATTTTTGAACAGTAAAGGAATGAAGGGTTATGGTGAGCAGGCGGGTAAATGGAACTGAGTTCACAAAAAGATCAGCCATGATCCTATTAAATGGCGGAGCAGGCTCGAGGGGCCAGATGGCCTACTCCTGCTCCTAGTTCCTGTTCTTATCAACAGGACATACCCAGCAGAGATGGTGGCACAGGGGCATACAGGTCAGGAGGGAGTTGCACTGAGAGTCCGCAACATTGCCACTGGACCTCATGAAGTCTCGAGGCACCAGGTCAAACATGGGCCAGGAAACCTCTTGTGAATACCACACATCGTCCCCCTCAGCTGATGAATCAGTATTCCTCCATGTTGAACACCATTTGGAGGAAGCACTGAGGGTGGCAAGGGTGGCAGAATGGCCTCTGGTGGGAGACCATCACCAAAGAGTGGCTCGGTAGCATTACTGCTGGCCGGATCCTAAAGCACATTGCTGCTGGACTGAGTCTGCAGCAGGTAGTGAGGGACAAACAGGCAGAAACATTTAACTTCATCCTCACCAACCTGTCTGACAGATGCAGCTGTCTATGACAGTACCTGTAGGAATGACCACCACTATCCTCGAAGACAAAATCCTGTCTTCACATCAAGGCGAACCTCCATTGTGTTGTGTGGCACTACCACCATGCTAAATGGGAGAGACTTTGAACAAATCTAGTAACTCAAGACTGGGTGTCCATAAGGCGCTGTGGGCCATTAGCGACAGAATTGTACTCAACCACGATCCGTAACCTCATGGCCCAGCATTTCTCCCACTCGACCATTATCACCAAGCCAGAGGATCAATCCCAGTTCAATGAAGAGTGTAGAAGGGAATGCCGGGAGCAACACCAGGCACACCTAAAAATGAGGTGTCAACCTGGTGAAGCAACTGCACAGGACTACTTACATGGCAAACAGCATAAGCAGCAAGTAATAGACAGAGATAAGCAATCCCATAACCAACAGATCAGATCTAAACTCTGCAATCCTGCCACATCCAGTTGTGAATGGTGGCGGACAATTAAACAGCTCACTGGAGGAGGCGGCTCCATAAATATCCCATCCTCAATGATGGAGGAGCCCAGCACATCAATGTAAGAGATAAGGCTGAAGAATTTGCATTAATCTTCAGCCAGAAATGCCAAGTCAATAATCCATCTCGGCCTCCTCCGGAGGTCCCCAGCATCACAGATGTCAATCAATTTGTTTCACTCCATGTGATATCAAGAAACGGTTGGAGGCACTGGATACTGCAATGGCAATGGGTCCTGACAATATTCTGGCAATTGTACTGAAGACTGGTGCTTCAGAACTTGCTGCTCCCCTAGCCAAGCTGTTCCAGCACAGCTACAACACGGGCATCTACCCAGCAATGTGGAAAATTGCCCGGGTATTTCCAATCCACAGTAGACGAGTCCAACTGGGCCGATTACCACCTCATCAATCTAGTCTTGATTGTCAGAGTGATGGAAGAGGTGATAACAGCGCTATCACGCAGCACCTGCTCAGCAATAACCTGCTCAGTGACGCCCAGTTTGGGTTCTGCCAGGGTCACTCAGCTCCTGACCTCATTACAGCCTTGGTTCAAACAGGGACAAAAAAGCTGAACTCCAGAGTGAGGTGAGAGTGACTGTTCTTGACATCCAGTCAGCATTTGACTAAGTATGTGACATCAAACAGCCCTCGCAAAACTGGAGACAATGGGAATCAGAGGGAAATGCCTTCACTGGTTGGATTCACACTCGGCACAAAGGAAGATGGTTGTGGTGGTTGGAGGTCAATCATCTCAGCTCCAACCAGTGAAGGCATTTCCCTCTGATTCCCATTGTCTCCAGTTTTGCGAGGGCTGTTTGATGTCACACTTAGTCAAGAGAGGGTGGCGGCTAAGAATCCTGTGGCGGGTAACTCACCTCGTGACTCTCCAAAGCCTGTCCACCATCTACAAGATACAAGTCAGGACTGTGATGGAATACGTTCCACTTTCCTGGATGAATGCAGCTCCAACAGTACTCAAGAAGCTCAACACCATCTAGAATAAGGAGCCTACTTGCTTGGCACCCCATTGTCAGGAAACAGAGATAGTTTTATTTTTGTGAATACTAAACTTAAAGTTATGCCTTATATTTAAGTTTGTTTCTGTATTTGAAAGTGTTAATGTCTATGATTGGTTCAGAGGCTTGCATTGTAATGCAGGTTTACAACGCAAAAGAAAACAGGGTTTAGGAGGAAACCAGGCTGTTGCTTAGCAACCCGAGGCCACACTGGGACAGTAAGTAGCCTCACAACACCAGGTTAAAGTCCAACAGGCTCATTTGGAGCGCTGCTCCGAAAGCTCACACTACCAAATGAACCTGTTGGACTTTAACCTGGTGTTGTGAGACTGCTTACTGTGCCCACTCCAGTCCAACGCTGACAACTCCACATCACACGGGAACAGAAGGAGCTTTTCAATTAGTTGCAAGCTAGTGCCAGAAGCTGGACACAGGACATGGGAACTCGTGAGCAGATTTCCCAAAAGAACAAGAAAAGAAATCCCAGAATCAGGAACAGAGGGACAAAAGAACGCCTCAGGAAAACAGTTAAGTCAAAGGAAAAAGAATATGAATTGAGCAAGGTCCCAGTCAGGGGAATTGAAGTGAAAAGCAGAGATGGGCTCTGAATTGAAGAGACAGTTGCAAGAATCACTTTTAAAGTCGGCCAAGTAAGAGGCCAGACATCCGAGGTAATCAGAGGTTTGGTGGCACCTTAAAACAGCCTGTGAAGCAGTGGTATTCTGTTGGCATGGCTGGGTACCTGAGAGATTGTGTAGAAGCTTGAATGTATGTGGCAATCCAAGGCAGAGGAATATCGAAGGAGGGGCTGAAATCCTGGAGGTGGATCCTTGATGGAAATTCTCTAGCGCTCTTAAATGTTGCTGTGTGTCCAGGTCTCACTGCAATACAAGATTGTGATGACAAACTGCTCTGTACATTCCAATTTTTGTTGACTTATGGAAACTTTTTTGGAAAACGCTGGTTCATGTAGTTTGTAGAAGGCTGAGCTAGCACAGCTGATATGTTGTTGCATCTCCTCGTCAATGGTAGCTTTTTGAGAGAGATAGTTGCCAAGGTTTGGGAAGTACTCAACAGATTCCAGCTCTGCTTCTTCAATATATACGGGAGGTGGAATATTTGACTGACCAGGTGTGGTTGAGATATGAATTTAGTTTTAGTAGGGCGGCATGGTGGCAAAGTGGTTAGCACTACTGCCTCACAGCACCAATGACCCGGGTTTGATTCCAGTCTTGGGTGATTGCGTGATTTTGCACATTCTCCTCGTGTCTGCTCCGGTTTCCTCCCACAATCCAAATGTGTGCGAGTTAGGTGGATTAGCCATGGTAAGTGTGTGGGGCTATGGGAATAGAGCAGGGAAAGGGCTTGTGTAATATACTCTGTCAGAGTTGGTACAGACTCGATAGGCCGAATGGCCTCCTCCTGCACTGTAGGGACTCTGATTCTATAATCATATCCAATTTAACACTGAAGAACAGACTGAACTTCCTGTACAGAGTAAACAAATACAGTGGCAGTGAAGCAGGGATGGGGAAGGAGGACCAAAGGGAAAGTTTGCGATTGGGTGGAAAACAAGCGAGATTAAATGACAAAAGGGACAAGAGAAAAAGAGATGGGAATGGGACAAACAAAGACACAAAACTGTGCAAATGGAATAGCCAAATCAGGGATAAACGCCAGAAGTTTCAAATGTGGATGCAGGGGGAGGGAGGCCTGAGATCAACATTCCTTCCAGTGGGATGGAGTAACATGGTCTCTGCTGGTATTAATCATATGAAAGTTTTGAAGTTACTGGATTGCTCAAGCACAAAGATGGTGATTTGCAAGTGAATCAGTTTGTTAACGCTGCAACTGCCGTGTTTCCTTTTTAAATCTGCCATTAATAAAATACAGTTGGCACGCTGGTTCCAGACTCACCGAGAAGAAGCTGGCGTTAAAATGCAGCAAGGTCATGAACATCAGGATGAGCAGCACACGACCCCCAAGCTGCATGTACTGTTTCGGGGAGCTCTCGCTGATTGTTGGAACACCGGCAAACATGCTTTTACCCTCTGACCGGGACTCAGCCAGTAATAGCAGCAAGCCACCCCCAAGGGCAAGGTTCCTAACCAGAGGAGAGAGAGAGACATAATTAATACAGCACATCAAAATCCAAGCCCCAGCACCAACTCTGAATCCCCTCCCCCAGGATGTCATTGGCAAGGCTGGCAAGTTGCACAGGGATGGTGGCGAGGGGTTTTCTTAAATGCCTGGGTTGCAGCAGGTCTGATACAACTGAGGGACCGCTTCAGAGGATAGTTAAAGGTCAGTCAATGTTGCTGTAGTTCTGGTGTGGCAACGAATCCCAGACTGGAAAAAAGTAGTCTTCCTTCTTGACAGGACATCAGCAAATCCTGGAATTTTCCCACAAACCCCACTGCCTTGCTACCTCCCTCCCAATAATGAACTCTCTGGCACCCACCTTTCCCTGTACCACCCCTCCATTCCTGCAGACAGTCTTTCGCCTGTCCTCACAAAGTTTATCGTAATGCTTCAAATGTATTCAGGTTTCAATGGCCTGGTTCCCCCCCCTGCACCTCTCAATGGCCTGGTCCCCCTGCCCCCCTCCGTTCCTAACAATGGCCTGGATTTTACCCCCCCCCCCACTCCGCTCGTTTTGATGTGCACCATCTGTGCTTCCTGCAGGGTTGCTACTCATCCCTCCCATTCCAGCGTCCTTATCTGTGAAGGTGGCACTGGCAAAACAGGCGGAACAGCAGCGGGGGTAAGGTACGCACCTCATCAGGAACTTCAGATCCCATAAAATACTGTAGGCAACAGTCTGAAACCAAAAACAAAATGGAGCAGTTAGTGTCCACCAGCCTCCACACTAGGTAGAGAGAGAGAGATAACATACAAACCACTTTGAAAAGAGGGGTCAGTCAAAGGGATAGCAAAGATTCTGAATATTCTCCCTGAAGTCAATGTGAAGTTTCCTCATGGCTTCATTGTTTCAGTGGGAGCTGGGACCCAGTGCCACAGCTGATAAAATGGAGTTGCAACAGAAATCAGTCACAAATTTAGCTCAAACGAGCTTGCAATTACTGTTCCATTGAGTACACAATTTCTGTGTTATTAGTGGGAGGGTGGAAGCATGAGTTTGTGGGAGGCCCGGAGCAAGACAAGACCACCGTCACTTGGCCCCATCAACCGCTGAACAGGCATTTGTGACTTGTTTCACAATGGATGCCTCAGAGCATCAACACCGACCCACACTGAAAATTATAACACCGGAGAAGGGTCAGATTGGGCAGTCTGCACCGTAAAAGACAAGTGAAACTCAAGAGGAAGGATGGAGAAAGATACGCCACTCTCCTGTTCAAATAACAGCACTAAATAGTACGGATAACATACACTGATTGGAGAATCTTTTGAACACATTAAGGTACACTATAGGGACATCAGAACCAAGTCCAATCTACACTTTGCAGCAGGGATCACTGGAGTGAGATAGAGTGATTTCCTGCTGATATTTCCTCCATCTACTCAGGGACACTGAGGTCAGCCTCAAAAAACAGACTGGGATTTCTGGTTTCCTTCAATCCTGCACCATTCAGGGTGGGATTGGTTTTGGAGGGTGTGTGGGGACTACTTAAACACATTTTTAACCAGGCTGCATTTTGCTCACTGGATGAGATCATGACAATGAAGAATCTATACTCCAGCGACAGATCTCCATTTTAAAAAATTTATTTTGTGTGGGACATGGGCGTCGCTGGCTGGCCAGCATTTATTGCCCATCCCTAGTTGCCCTTGTTCAGAGGGCAGTTGAATGAACCACATTGTTGTGGCTCTGGAGTCACAGGTAGGCCAGACCAGATAAGGACAGCAGATTTCCTTCCCTAAAGGACATTAGTGAACCAGATGGGTTTTTCCAACAATCGGCAATGGTTTCATGGTGATCGGAAGATTCTTAATTCCAGATTTTTTAAAAATCAAATTCAAATTCCACCATCTGCCGTGGCGGGATTCGAAGCTGGGTCCCCAGAGCATTAGTTGAGTTTCTGGATTACCAGTCTAGCGATAATACCACTAGGCCATCGCATCCCCCTTCCAGAAGTTCAAGTTACTAATTTTTAAAAGCAGTGGAAAATATCCTCCTTGCTTACCTGTAATCCTATAATTCCAAACAGTCCAAAGCAGGCATATTGTACAAAATTTCTACTTAATATCAGGATGCATCCACCTATGGATCAGAAAACAAATAAACAGAGTAAGATTCAAAACAATATGGGGTGAAGATGAAAAGGAGAATGGACTCACTCTTACCTAACTGCCCCAAGAGATTGATCAATACAAAGCAGGTAGCTAGGAAGTAGCCACAATTCCAGGTGGCCTCAATGTAATCTCGCTGTTCATTCCATTGAAACCACATGCGAATCCCATCCTCCAGAAAGGTGCTTATTAGACACAGCCGGGCAAGATGAGGCAGGTAATGTTTGGTCATCCGCAGAAACTGCAAATAAAAACCCAAATCAGAGGAATGAAATGCACCAAACCTAAGCAGCACACAGCTTGGCCACAGCAGCAGCACTGAGATCAAAACGCTGCATGTTCAAGAGTCTTATTCAAACACTCCCAACTGATCACACCATGAGTGACAGACCTGTACTCACCAGTACTGTACCCACCAGTACTGTACCCCAGTTATACAGTAACTGTGCCCACTACTACTCATCACACAGTAAAAAATCGTACCTGCCATTACTGTACCCAATAACCACCTCACCAGGTCATAATCCCATTGCTGTGCCAATGTGTGAACTTTAATCTTTGTGTGTTTATGGGTAAAGTGGAGATAGTTACAGTGTGCAAGTGTTTATTGGTTACTGGCAGAGCTTTACTTCCTTGCTAACTCAGAGGAAGGCACTTGTTCAGTAAAAATACACGTGTGAAATCAAATTTCTTGGATTGTGCACAAGGCATTTTCTCTTAAATATCAATATGCGTGGCTAAACCCGTTAGATCTGGGCCAGTGATTTCCAGTCATGATATTCATTTAGTTCACGTTTGCCACTTCCCCAACACACCCTAAACAGAACAATCCCAATAGTACAACAGCGAATACACCTCAAAATTACTTCACTGACTGTAAAAAGCTTTGGGATACCTGAAGACTGTGAAACATGCTAAAGAAATATCCGCCCTTTATTTATTTTCCACCACTGTCACTGGGATACAGAATTCCTCATCACATCAAACAGAAAGACTCATGGACGAGCTCTATAAAAACCATCAATGGGAATGACCAACTCAGCACATCAGAATTTCAAGCAGCAGTAGGCAGGACCAAGAACTTAAATCACATTTTAAACTCCAATTCCTTCCCCCCACCCAATACAAATTACAAGTCTTGCTTCCACTTCAACACCCAGTGTCAACACAACCTAGAGGTTGGATTGAAGCAAGATTTCAGATTTCACACTCGTGCTAAACTAGGAGCCAACTGTTCAATCACAAATTGAAAGTGACAAAGGAACAGACCAACTAACTGAGCAATAAGCACCTGAGGCTACCAGGAATACCTCACACCAGATACTAAGTTCAGATTTGAGAATCTACTCAACACAAACTTGCATTTACAACTTTAACATCCTAAAGTGCTGATAGGAATGTTACCAAATCTGACACCAAGCCACATAAGGAGATATTAGGATAGGTGATCAAAGGTAGTCAAAGGAGTAGGTTTTATGGAGGGAATACCAGAGCTTAGGTCTTCAGAACTGAAGTCATAGCCAATGATGGGCTAATGGAAATCAGTGATGCACAAGATGCAGGAGTGAAAGTGCGTGAAGACAAAGAGGTCTGAAATTTTGTGACAAGGTAGCATGTAACACCCATAGAATTCCCGCTCTGATCACTGCACAGTCTTTGCCTAAAAAACCACATCCCCATAATCACCACAGCCTCAAACATCCCACGCAACCCGCTTCACCACTGGGATAGGTTCTTTGGACCCCCTGATGGTGCATTTTGTCCATGACTTCCCACCCCCATCCAACAGTCATCACAAAACTTCATCCACTGTAAGAAGAAAAATAGTTTGATCGAGATACTCGCTACGTCAGAGATCGAGATACTCGCTACGTCAGAGATCGAGATACTCGCTACGTCAGAGATCGAGATACTCGCTACGTCAGAGATCGAGATACTCGCTACGTCAGAGATCGAGATACTCGCTACGTCAGAGATCGAGATACTCGCTACGTCAGAGATCGAGATACTCGCTACGTCAGAGATCGAGATACTCGCTACGTCAGAGATCGAGATACTCGCTACGTCAGAGATCGAGATACTCGCTACGTCAGAGATCGAGATACTCGCTACGTCAGAGATCGAGATACTCGCTACGTCAGAGATCGAGATACTCGCTACGTCAGAGATCGAGATACTCGCTACGTCAGAGATCGAGATACTCGCTACGTCAGAGATCGAGATACTCGCTACGTCAGAGATCGAGATACTCGCTACGTCAGAGATCGAGATACTCGCTACGTCAGAGATCGAGATACTCGCTACGTCAGAGATCGAGATACTCGCTACGTCAGAGATCGAGATACTCGCTACGTCAGAGATCGAGATACTCGCTACGTCAGAGATCGAGATACTCGCTACGTCAGAGATCGAGATACTCGCTACGTCAGAGATCGAGATACTCGCTACGTCAGAGATCGAGATACTCGCTACGTCAGAGATCGAGATACTCGCTACGTCAGAGATCGAGATACTCGCTACGTCAGAGATCGAGATACTCGCTACGTCAGAGATCGAGATACTCGCTACGTCAGAGATCGAGATACTCGCTACGTCAGAGATCGAGATACTCGCTACGTCAGAGATCGAGATACTCGCTACGTCAGAGATCGAGATACTCGCTACGTCAGAGATCGAGATACTCGCTACGTCAGAGATCGAGATACTCGCTACGTCAGAGATCGAGATACTCGCTACGTCAGAGATCGAGATACTCGCTACGTCAGTGATCGATATACTCGCTACGTCAGTGATCGATATACTCGGTACGTCAGTGATCGATATACTCGGTACGTCAGTGATCGATATACTCGGTACGTCAGTGATCGATATACTCGGTACGTCAGTGATCGATATACTCGGTACATCAGTGATCGATATACTCGGTACATCAGTGCCAGCATGACGGACATGATAGAAACATAGAGAATCGGTGCAGGAAGCAAGGTTTGTCATTTGTATTTGGCCCTTCCAGCCTGCAGCACCATTCAATATCATCAAGGCTGATCATGCACTCAGTATTCCACTCCCACTTTCTCTCCAGACCCCTTGATTTCTTTAGCCACAAGGACCACGTCCAGCTCCCTCTTGAACATATCTAACAAACCGGCCCCAACAGCTTTCTGTGGTAGAGAATTCCACAGGTTCACAACTCTCTGAATGAAGAAGTTCTTCCTCATCTCAGTCCTGAATGGCTTACCCCTTATTCTTAGACTGTGACCTCTAGTTCTGGACTTCCCCAACATTGGGAACATTCTTCCCACATTTAGCCTGCCTAGTCCCATCAGGATTTTATATGTTTCTATGAGATCACCTCTCATTCTTCTAAATTCCAGTGAGTACAAGCCCAGTCGATCCAGTCTCTCTTCATATGTCAGTCCTGCCATTCCAGGAATCAGTCTGGTGAACCTTCGCTGGACTCCCTCAATAGCAAGAACTCAAACTAGGAGACCAAAACTGCACACAATACTCAAGGTGTGGCCTCACCAAGGCCCTGTACAACTGCAGCAAGACATCCCTACTCCTATACTCAAATCCTCTTGCTATGAAGGCCAGCATGCCATTAGCTTTCCTCACTGACTGCTGTACCTACCTGCCAACCTTCAGCGACACCCAGGTCACGCTGCACTTCCACTTTTCCTAAACTGCCACCATTCAGGTAATAATCTTCCTTCCTGTTTTTGTCACCAAAGTGGATAACCTCACTTTTATATACATTGTATTGCATTAGCCAACTATATGCCCACTCAACCTATCCAAGTCACCCAGCAGCCTCCTCACAGCACACACTGCCATCCAGCTTAGTGACGTCTGCAAGTTTGGAGATATTGCATTCAGCTCCTTCGTCCAAATCATTAATGTATATTGTGAATAGCTGAGGTCCCAGCACAGAACCCTGCAGTACACCACTAGTCATTGGCTGCCACTCTGAAAAGGACCAGTTTATTCCCACTCTTTGCTTCCTGTCTGCCAACCAGTTCTCTACCCACGTCAATACATTACCCCCAATACCATTAGCTTCAGTTTTGCTCACTAATCTCTTGTGTGGGACCTTGTCAAAAAGCTTTTTGAAAGTCCAGATACACAACATCCACTGGTTCACTCTTCTCCACCCTACTGGTCACATCCGCAAAAATATTTTTAACATCTTTAACATCTTCAGTGAGGAAGATATCCAGGGAAAGTGCAGGGAGCAGCATCAAGCTCTGTACATGGGGCGACACGGTGGCACAATGGTTAGCAATGCTGTCTCAGTGCCAAGGACTTGGGTTCGATTCCTGGCTTTGGTCACTGTGTGGAGTCTACAGGCTCTCTGCACGAGTTTCCTCCGGGTGCTCCAGTTTCCTCCCACAGTCTGAAAGACGTGCTGGTTAGGTGCATTGGCCATGCTAAATTCTCCCTCAGTGTACCTGATCAGGTGCCGGTGTGGCAACTAGGGGAATTTCACAGTAACTTCATTGCAATGTTAATGTAAGCCTACTTGTGACATTAAAACTAAGAAATGGCCTTCTTCAATCTCGCAAAGGCCTTTGTCTGTCAATCGTGAGGGATTGTGGAATATCCTCCTCAAATTCAGCGGCCCACAGAAATGACACCATTCTCCGTCTACTCCATGATGACATGCAAGCAGTGATCCTCACCAATGGAACCACCATAGACCCAGTAAGGGTGTGATTTGGGATCAGACAGGGCTGCGTCAACGCACCAATACTCTTCTCCACCTTCCTTGCAGCAACACTCCACCCCATCACCATGAAGCTCTCCGCTGGAGTGGAACTAACCTACCAGACAAGCGGGAAACTCACTTCCAGGCCAGAACCAAGACTGCCCCAACTTCTGTCGTTGAGCTGCAGTACGTAGATAACCCCTATGTGTGTGCACACTCCAAGGCCGAGCTACAATCATTGTTGATGCATTCACCAAGGCATTGAGAATAGGGCTCAGACTAAATATCCAGAAAACAAAAGTCCTCTACCAGCCTGCTCCTGCAACACAAAACTGCCCCCCAACCATCAAGATCCACGGTGAGCCTCTGGACAACCTGGATCATTTCCCATACCTCGGGAGTGACCTCTCGGTGTGAGCAGACATCGACAATGAAATCCAGCACTGACTGCAATGTGCCAGTGCAGTCTTCGGATGCCTGAGGAAGAGTTTTCGAAGACAGATCTCAAATCCAGCACCAAGCTCACCGTCAACAGAGCAGCCGTGGTTTCTGCCATTCTGTGTGCATTAGAAACATGGACAATGTACAGCAGACACCTCAAATCCCTGGAGATATATCACCAACTTGGCCCCCACAAAATCCTGAAAAACCACTGGCAGGATAAGCATATCAATGTCAGCGTCCTCTCCCAGACAGATAACCGCAACAGAGGCATGGGTCACACTCGGCCAGCTGCGAAGTCTGCATGCCTGACACAAGACTCCCAAAACAAGTGCTGTACTCCAAGCTCCTCAATGGCAAGCAGTCACGAGGAGAGCAGTGGAAATGCTACAAGGACACTCTGAAATCCTCCCTAAATAAACACAACATCCCCATCGACACGTGGGAATCACTTGTTTAGAACACACAAACTGGAGAAGAAGCGTCCGCGAAGGTGCCAATCACCTCGAGTGTCACCGGGTGGAGCGCGCAGAGGACAAGCGTAAACAGCAGAAAGGGAGCGCAGAATCCAGAGCATCCCACCCACCCACCTCATCAAACACCACCTGCCAAACCTGGGGCAGAGTCCGCAGCTCCTGGATTGGACTGTTCAGCCACTGCAGAACCCACCTCCCCAGAGTGGAAGCAAGTCACCCTTGACCCTGAAGGACTGCCAAAGAAAAGGGCTAGGTGGAGGTCAGTAAAATGTTTCAAAGGACAGAATTCCACAATAGAAAAGTCAAAATTCTGCCAAAAAGGTGGCAATTTCTCATCCCTGAAGGTGCCAGAATTTGCAAATGGCCTCCTATTTTTTATGTTATGTCCTTGGAAGGCTGTAGAGCTGGAAGAGGCGACAGAGATAGGGAGAGTGAGGTCATGGAGGGATTTGAAAACAAGGATCAAGTCCGGAAGCCAGTGTAGTCATTACAGCAGAGACTGCTCTTCAGAAGGACTAATTAACAGTAAATCACACTGGGACAGTCTGAGGTCACAAAATGCACCATCGAAATGCAAATCTTTCCTTCCATTTCTGGTGAACAAGTTCTCAAATACTTGCTCCAGTGCTGATTTCAACACAACACTTACTTAGAATCTCACACGTGCCATTCAGTTCTACATGTGTCCTTGAGATTGCAGTTATTACACTGTCACTGACAGAGTGAACAGATAGTGTTCTCTGCTCGCCTGAGAGAGCAGATCCTAAGCAGCAATTTAAGATTAATTTGCCCTTCAGATTCTTATACTTCAAATAATCCACTTCCAGTCAACACTAAGAATCCAGTTCACAGCTCTTCACACTCCAGGACTGAGAATCTAAGTTCCTCTCCCTCCTACCTGACCATGTAATTATACCTTTCAGTCACTTGCTTTGCTTGGATTCTAAGATCGGTTAGACAAACATGCGGATCAGGAATGAAATCCTGTCAGCCAGCTGTCATATGGTTAACTTGGCCTTCCTTGTTCCAACATCTGGACTTAGATCCAGTTTCCAGCACCCCTACAGTCTGCGCTGGATGAAGGGAATATGGTGTAAATACTGGGAGTTTGAATCCAGAACTAAACCACTGGTAAAGAACAAGCAACGACAAGGAGTTCAACAGCATCATTGTGGTGGGACAAGGAAAATTTTAAAATAGCGAACATTTCACTATCTTAGAACGTCCCAAAGCGCTTCAAAGCCAAGGAAACTGGCAGCCAACTGCATACAGCAGTGTGATACTGACCGATGGGTTTTCTTTAAAAACAGACTGAATAATAAATATAGAACATCCAGGACGCTGGGGATGGTGGAGGTGGGATGCCTCACATCCATTAAAAAGTACCTGGATGAGTACTTGGCACGTCATAACATTCAAGGCTATGGACCAAGTGCTGGCAAGTGGGATTAGGTGGGCAGGTCAGCGCATTTCATGTATCAGTGCAGACTCGATGGGCAAAGGGTCTCTTCTGCACTGTAGTATTCTGTGATTCTGGGATGGAGGGGAATATTAATCATCCAGGATGCTAGTGATGGGTGGGTGGGAAGGGGAAGGATAAATATATAGTTATTGACCCAGACACCGGAGGTCTAATTGCTTTGTATTCTTCAAAATAGATGCAACGTGATATTTGAAGTCTGTGCGAGGGGCCTTGGTTTACCATTTCAGTTCCCCTTTGACCATCCTGATAGTCCCATGGTAAATTGGCGGCACAGTGGTTAGCACTGCTGCCTCACAGAGTCAGGGACCCGGGTTCAATTCCAGCCCTGGGTGACTGTCTGTGAGGATTCTGCACTTCTCCCCGTGTCTGTGTGGGTTTCCTCCGGGTGCGCCAGTTTCCTCCCACACTCCAAAGATGTGCAGGTTAGATGGATTGGCCATGCTAAATGCACGGGATTACATGGATAGGGAAGAGAGGAGGGTCTGGTTGGATGCTCTTTCGGAGAGTTGGTGCCAATTCAATGGACCGGATGGCCTCCTTCTGCACTGTAGGGATTCTATAAAAACCACAATGTCATTGTTGACTAATTACAGCAATCTCTATCAGAATTTCTAACAGACTCAATGTGTGAGCATCATTTCTAAGTCACTTGTTCCTCCCAAGCAGGCTACACTCTCACTGTATGAATAATTTCAAACATGATGGATTGTATGTGTATGAAAGGAAACCATGTGGGGATCGTTATCCCCCCTCTGGAAAGATGGGGCTCGACTTGGATCCTGTGAAAAATGTCTGCAAAGTGTTTACAACCCACTCTAGAGACCTGAGCCCATCATTCAGGCTGACATGCCAGTGCAGTACTGAGAGCGCTGTACTGTCAGAGGTGCACACCTTTCAGATAAGATGTTAAAATGACAGTCCATCTGCTTCTCAATTGCTTGTAAAGGGCCCCATGGCTAATATTGGCAGAGCACAGGAGTTCTGCTTGATATCTTAAGAGTCAGTCTACGAAATATGCAGCACAGAAACAGGCCCTTTGGCCCAACTCATCCATGCCGGCCAGGTTTCCTAAACTGAACTAGTCCCATTTGCCTGCATTTGGCCCATATCCCTCTAAACCTTTCCCATCCATGTACTGTCCAAATGTCATTCCATATACGCACCACCCACTGAGAAAAAGTTGCCCCTCAAGCACCTTTTAAATCTTTCCTTTCTCACGGTAGCACAGTGGTTAGCACTGCTGCTTCACAGCTCCAGGGACCTGGGTTCGATTCCCGGCTTGGGTCACTGCCAGTGTGGAGTTTGCACATTCTCCTCGTGTCTGCGTGGGTTTCCTCCGGGTGCTCTGGTTTCCTCCCACAGTCCAAAGATGTGCGGGTTAGGTTGATTGGCCATGCTAAAATTGCCCCTTAGTGTCCTGGGATGCGTAGATTAGAGAGATTAGTGGGTAAAATATGTAGGGATATGGGGGTAGGGCCTGGGTGGGATTGTGTTCGGTGCAGACTCGATGGGCCGAATGGCCTCTTTCTGTACTGTAGGGTTTCTATGATTTCTATGCCCTCTAGTTTTGGACTCCCCTACCATGGGGAAAAGACCATGGCAATTCACGTTATCTGTGCCCCTCATGATTTATAAACATCTATAAGGTCACCCCTCATCCCCCGATACTCCAGGGAAAAAAGTCCCAACCTATCCAGCCTCTCCTTACAATTCAAATCTTCCAGTCCCAGTAACATCCTTGTAATTCTTTTTTGCACCCTTCACAGTTTAATAACATCCTTCATATAGCAGGGTGACCAGAACTGGACACAGTACCCCAAATGTGGCCTTACCAATGCCTTGTACAGTTGTAATATAATGTCTCAACTCCTATACTCAATGCTCTAGTCGATGAAGGCAAGTGTGTCAAACACCTTCACCACTGTCTACCTGTGACACCATTTTCAAGGAACTATGTACCTGCACCCTTTGATCTCTCTCTTCAAAAACACTCTCCAGGGCCGTACCATTAGTTGTGTAAGTCCTGCCCTGCTTTGTCATACCAAATAGCAAAACCTCACATTTATCTTAAATAAATTCCATCTGCCATTCCTCGGCCCACTTGATCAAGTTCCCGTTGTAGTCTTAGATAACCACCGTCACTGTCCACTACACCACCAATTTTGGTGTCATCCACAAACTTACTAACCATGCCTCCTAAAATTTAAACTTTATTTATTAGTGTCACACGTAAGCTTACATTAACACTGCAATAAAGTTAATGTGAAAATCCCCTAGCCGCCACACGTCGGTGCCTGTTCAGGTACACAGAGGGAGAATTTAACTTGGCCAATGCACCTAGTCAGCACATCTTTCAGACTGTGGGAGAAGCACACGGGGAGTACGTACAGGCTCCGCACAGAGTGACCCAAGCCGGGAATCGAACCTGGTCCCAGGCACCATGCGGCAGCAGTGCTAACTGTTGTGCCACCATCTAAATCGTTTATATAAATGACAAACCCGAGTGGACCCAGCACCAATCCCTGCAGCACACCGAGGCCACAGGCCTCCGGTCTGAAGAACAACCCCCTACCAGCAAGCTAATTTTGTATCCAATTGGCTAGTTCTCCCTGGATCCCACGTGATCTAATCTTACTGACCACGTCTATCATGCGGTACCTTGTCAGAGGCCTTGCTAAAGTCCATGTAGACAACGTCTACCGCACTGCCCTCAAATATTTTCTTAGTCACCCCTTCAGAAAACTAAATTTGAAAGACACGATTTCCCATGCACAAAGCTGTGCTGATTGTACCTAATCACTCCTTACCTTTCCAAATGCATGTAGATTCTCTCTCTCAGAATCCCCTCTAACAACTCATCCACCACTAACATTAGGCTCACCGGTGTGTAGTTCCCTGGCTTTTCCCTGCGGCCTTTCTTAAATAACAGAATAACAGTTACCTCCCTCCAGTCTTCCGGTACCTCAGCTATGGCTGTCGATGACACAAATATCTTGGGCTAATACCTATTCACCAACAAACCATGATAGCACAAATTAACTGGTTATGGTCTAATTTGTGGAAGTTTTCTGTACTCAAAAATAGCTCCCATGTTTCCTACATCATAGCTCTGACTGCCCTTGAAAAAAATGTACTTTGTTGGCTGTAAAATGCTTTGCGAATGCTAAGCTGGTGAAAGACATCGTAGCAATGCAAGTTCTTTTTTCTATGTGATTTTTAAAAAAAGTCCCAGGAGATAGTGATGTTCCAATAGTGTCCATCATAATGAAGGTAGTGATGAGAAATCTCCTGTTATTCCCCTTTCCTAAAGGCGTGGGACAGGTTCCATTAGCACCTATTCTTCATAACCAAGTCTAAACAGTGAGCTTTTCGGACTAAGATGGTTTTCTCATCTGATACCCAATTTCCAGCAGAGGATTAAGGGATAGAAATTGGGAACAGGAATATCTGCAACGGTTCACCCATTAGTCTATCAAAGTGTGATGTGGAGGCAGAGTTACAGCAACTCCACTGTAGCCCTGAATAGTTCAGCATAGTCTAAAGATCAAACTACATACATCTGTCACTTTCACCAGCTGGTCTAGTTGGAGCCCAGTAAATTCACTTATATATACAGTGGTATAATGTTGCTGGACTAGTAATTCAGAGAACAAGAATTCAAACCTTACTACACACAATCTCAGAATTTGAATTCAGTTTCATTTTGGAAATGAAAAGTTGGGATCATTAAAAGCTTCTATGAAGCTGCTGAATTGTTGAAATAACCTAACTGCTGCATTAGTCCTTTACAGAAGAAAACCCACCACCTTTACCGAGTCTGATATATGTGACTCCAATTGCTTCACTTATTTATTGGCGTAGCAAAATAACCTATTAGCTATGAGGCAGATTGAAATTTCTGCTACAGGTTTTAAACATGTAGATTTACAAAAACTTATCTAGAAACCCTTGAGATTCACCTCAGGCACAACCTATGGGTACGGGAAGATTTAAAGTCACCCAGGACTTAGTCACTAGCAAGACTTACATCTCCCCATTCCTCAGGTACTACTGGACAATCCATCACACAAACCAGCTGCCCATCCATTGACTCTGTCTACACTTTCCACTGCCTCGAAAAGCAGGCAGCATAATTAAGGACCCCACACACCCCGGACATTCTCTCTTCCACCTTCTTCCATCAGGAAAAAGATACAGAAGTCTGAGGTCACGTACCAACCGACTCAAGAACAGCTTCTTCCCTGCTGCTGTCAGACTTTTGAATGCACCTACCTCACATTAAGTTGATCTTTCTCTACACTCTAGCTATGACTGTAACACTACATTCTGCACTCTCTCCTTTCCTTCTCTATGAACGGTATGCTTTGTCTGTATAGCGCGCAAGAAACAATACTTTTTACTGTGTGTTGATACATGTGACAATAATCAAATCAAAAAGGATTCAAACACAACGCAGAAACTCTGGAGCTTTCCTTTCCCCAACTCAGACGGAAACATTTTACCATTAGAGATGCAAACACAACTTGCCGGCGACCTCAGAGATTGCAGAGGCTCACACAGCTGGAGGGAGAGAGTGGGTGCCTGGCTGTGGGGGGGGGGGGGGGGGGGTGAATTGGACTGGGGGAGGGGATGCTGGGCCTGGGGAGGGGGTCGGGCTGAGGGGAGGGGGGCTGTTAGGCTGAGGTGTGTGGGCCTGAGGGGATCGCGCTGGGCCGCGGCCTCTCAGAGTCGGGCGCCGGGTTGAGGCCTGGAGCTGGGGTCTGGCGCTGGGCTGTGGGGAGGGAAGCTGGGGCTCGGGGCCCGGTACCTGGTCGGCGATGTCCTCCGCCGCGCCCATGATGTCGCTGTTCCCCATGGCGCCTTCCCGCCGCTCGGCTCACGCCGGAAGTGAAAGGGCGGGACCTAACCACCTCCCACAACACACCGCGCCACACCGCCACGCAGCTGCCACGTGGGAGGCGAGGGCGGGGCTAGTCGCAGGGGCGGGGCTATGGAGATCAGAGGGTGGGGTTATGTAAATAAGAGGGCGTGGCTATGCATATCAATGAGCCAGTCATGCTATAACAGGCACTCTCCTGCTGAAGGAGCAGCGCTCCTAAAGCTCGTGCTACCAAATAAACCTGTTGGACTTTAACCTGGTGTTGTGAGACTTCTTACTGTAACAGAATTGTTACCAGGCAAGAGGCCATTCAGCCCATTGTGTCTGTATCAGCTCTCCGAATGAGCGATTTACCTAGTGCCATTCCCCCACCTTCTCCCCATAATCCCGCACATTCTTCATTTTCAGATAACAGTCAAGTTAAAGCTTCAATTGAACCTGCCTCCACCACACTCTCAGGCAGTGAATTCCAAACCCTACCACTCACTGTGTAAAGAAATTCCTCCTCATATCACTTTTACTTCTTTTAATATTTACCTTATATCAGTGACTCACTCTTGATCCTTTCAATGAGTGTGAATAGTTTCTGTTTATCTACTCTGTTCAGACTCCTCATGATTTTAAATACCTCTATGGTTACTGTTTGTGCGGAGTCTGCACGTTCTCCCCATGTTTGCGTGGGTTTCCTCTGGGCGCTCTGGTTTCCTCCCACAGTCCAAAGATGTGTAGGTTAGGTGAATTAGGCCTGGTAAATTGCCCCTTAATGTCGCAAGATGTGAAGATTAGGTGGATCAGCGGGATAAAAGCACAGGGGTCAGGGGGATAGGACGGGGTGGAGGTTGGACCTGGGCATGATGCACTTCAGAGAACCAGTGCAGACTTGATGGGTCAAATGGCCTTCTTCTGCACTGTAGGAATTTTATGGTATAGAATATTAAGGTTTAAAATACTTGGGAGTATTTCAGATAATCTTAAAATAGTCAATAGTAAAATTATGTGTATAAATGGAGAGGGACTGCAGAACTTTGCAGAACAGAAGGATCTGTGTGTCCTTGTAAATGAATCACAAAAGGTCATAATGCAGATACAGCAAGTGATTAAGAAGGCAAATGGGATGTTGTTAATTGCAAGGGTAATGAAATATTAAAATAGGGAGTCTTTGGTACAGATGTACAGGGTGTTAGTGAGACCACAGCTAGAGTACTATGATCTTACTAAGTGGTCGAGCAGGCTGAGGGGCCAAATGGCCTACTCCTGCACCTATATGGTAGGTTTGTATATTGATAGATAGTGGAAAACTATTTCCTCTGGTGGGGAGTAAGGGCTACATTCTTGCATTTAAATAGGAGATTAAAAGTTTTTCTTCTCTTCATACTCAGGAAAATGGGCACCATAATGTCTTCATCTATTTTGTTTGCCAGTGCAAAATAATCAAAATGCTTAGTATAAGAGCTCCATCGCTCCACATTTTCACCAAAAGCTGCAGCAATGCTGAAAATTTGTGCCAATTTTACTCATACAAGTTTCCCATATGTGTATTTTGCAACCACATTTCAGCAGCAACCTCGGTTTTCTTATCCACTAATCTGAGCTAGAATCTGTTTTTAGGGTATATTTTAGTTACAACCATATTAACCCCACCAGTTCTCCACATAGACAGCAATGCAACACACCATGCGAAAAGTTTTCTTTGTTCTTTTGACTGTCCTTCTTAAACCTCTTCTTTCGAGTGATTTAGCAAGCACACATCCCTTATCCTCATCGCCAGTTCTGTTGTGTATTTGGAGACATGACACTCAGGAACACTTTGGTAAAAACAAACAGAACTTAATTTGTGGTATGTGTTCACTCTCATGTCTGCTGCTTCTCTCTTTTTCCTGCTCTCTTTACATCAACCACACATGTGCATACATATGTCGACGGGGGCTTCCTCTCGAGGTTATGTATAGCTACTAAAGCTAATACAAAGACTCAAAAATGCAATGTACTGATGTTGAAGATGTGACTTTATTTAAACAAACGATCGAATGGGAGAATGATATGAGGAAGCCCTGCTTCAAGGTATAGAATGCGGGTAGCCGGCTCTCAGTCTGAAGAACAATGCCCCTGTGAAGGCAATTATAGATTCCTAAAATCATATTGCCCATCTTTCTGATGGGCATTATCCAGTGAACATTAATACAAATCGGTCAATAACCATCCTGTCATTAACTCCAGCCAATAATAATACACATCATGACCTCATGGGATTTCATTTGGTGATTAAATTACGGAAGTTATCTCCCTTCTGTTGCCCAGCAATATGAGACACTGGACAGTGAAATGGGAGAATGATTCCCACTGAATTGAACCCATCTGACTCTTGTCCAATCCTGAGAAATTCTTCATGTCTGCTCATCACCTGCTTATCTCTCTCAGTTGTATGATCCTATTCATAAGGCTAACATTGGTAGCCATCTTGTTCCCGACCACTGCTGATCGCATTACTGCTTTCAGTGAATCTATTGTTCCTTCCCTCTCCCTGTACTTTGTCACTGACTGAAGTTTCACAAAATGTAACCAAAAGCAAAACACATCCATCTTGTAAATTCAAAATACATGTTTTAAATGAGAAATATTTGTTAATTATGCAGAGCTGTTTTCTATGGCAACAGCCCTGGCTGGTTTACGTTTCCATAATCCAAGGTAATTCATTCCAAAGTTAATGTCGTGTTAGTGTTCTTAAGTCTATGGTTATGTGTTTATTAGACTAATACCCGCCCCCCCCCCCAAATCAGTTACAAAAGGGGGTAAAAGCAGGGCTCTACAGTCAGGCAAAACACACACACATAACAAGAGTCATTAGGTTTGGGTGATAAATGGCTATGAAGTTCCTCACAGGGACATTAGGGATTTGGTGATAAATGGCCATGAGGACCCTCACAGGGACATTAGGGATTTGGTGATAAATGGCCATGAGGACCCTCACAGGGACATTAGGGATTTGGTGATAAATGGCCATGAGGACCCTCACAGGGACATGAGGGTTCAGTGAGAAATTCTGGCCATGCCGGTGACACGTGACCGCCCTGCCACTTCCCTCCTTGCGCACGCGCAGTGCCTCATAGAAATGATGTTTTATTTCCCTGTATTTGAAAGAAACAAAGAAACCCAACAATTCCGCAGTTAACTGGACTGTAACTGGGAATGTGTTATTATTTTTAGGTGTTAATAAAGGGAATGTCCTCAGCCTGGAGCTGCCCTTCTCCCCATTGTGCAGTGCGCGGGCCCGCGTTGCCCTGGTAACGGGCGGGAGCGTGTTGTCCGCTGGCGGCTGCGAGGCGCGATGGAGAACTATGAGGTAAAGGAAGCGAGGGGCCGAACCACTCAGCCCCTCCTCTTTCCATCCCTCCTCCCAATCCACTCAGCCTTCCCCGTCCCTCCATCCCCCCTCCCCCTCCCTCCCTCTCCATCCCCCCCTCCCCCTCCCTCCATCCCCCTCCCTCTCCCTCCATCCCCCTCCCTCCATCCCCCTCCCTCTCCCTCCATCCCCCTCCCTCTCCCTCCATCCCCCTCCCTCCATCCCCCTCCCTCTCCCTCCATCCCCCTCCCTCTCCCTCCATCCCCCTCCCTCCATCCCCCTCCCTCTCCCTCCATCCCCCTCCCTCTCCCTCCATCCCCCTCCCTCTCCCTCCATCCTCCTCCCTCCCTCTCCATCCCCCTCCCTCCTTCTCCATCCCCCTCCCTCCTTCTCCATCCCCCTCTCTCCCTCTCCATCCCCCTCTCTCCCTCTCCATCCCGCTCCCTCTCCCTCCACCCCCCTCCCTCCCCCCAATCCACTCAGCCTGTCCCTCCTAATCCACTCAACCATTCTCCTTTCCACCCTGGCCACTGCTCCTTTAATAAACAGAGTGCGTTCATGAATATTTCCACACTTTATTAACTGTTCATCAACTGTGTGTGTCCCCCCCCGCCCCCCGTCCCCCACCCCCACCCCATCCAGATTCAGAAAACTGAACCAAGAGGATGCTACGGGATTGTACACATTGTGAAGCATGTGGGAGATGAGAAGATGTATGCCATAAAAATGGTAAGGCTAGTCTTCACACTGATGTGACATGGGTTTCCACACTGATGTCAGTCATGGGGAAAGCTCTAGAATCCTTTATCAAAGATTTTATTGGAAAACAGTGGCAGGATTGGACAGAGTCAGCATGGATTTATGAAAGGGAAATCATGCTTGACCAATCTACTGGAATTCTTCGAGGGTGTAAGAGTTGATGAGGGGGAACCAGTGGATGTGGTTTATTTGTACTTTCAGAAGGCTTTCAACAAAGTCCTACATGCAAAATTAAAGCGTAATGGGATTGGGGGTATTGTATTGAGATGGATAGAAAACTGGTTGTCAGACAGGAAACAAAGAGTAGGGATAAACTGGTCTTTTTCCAAATGGCAGGCCGTGACTAGTAGGGTACCGTAGGGATCAGTGCTGGGACCTATATACTATAGGTCCCAGCACTATTCACTATATATATATCAATGATTCAGATGAAGGAACTAAATGTAATATTTTCAAATTTGCAGATGACACAAAGCTGGATGGGAGGGTGAGCTGGGAGGAGGGTGCAGAGATCCTTCAGTGTGATTTGGACAAATTGTGTGAGTGGGCAAATGAATAACAGGTGCAGTATAATTTAGATAAATGTGAAGTTATTCATTTTGATAGCAAATGCAGGAAGGCAGATTACTATCTGAATGGCCATAAATTAGGCGAGGGGAATGTGCAGTGAGATCTGGGTGTCCTTGTGGACCAGTCACTGAAGGTAAACATGCAGGTGCCCCAGTGTCAGATAGAGTCAACATGTTTTGTGAAAGGGAAATCATGTATAACCAACATACTGGAGTTTTTTTGAAGGAGTCACATATGTTGCGGATAAAGGGGAACCGGTGGATGTACTGTACTTAGACTTCCAGAAGGCATTTGATAAAATGCCACATCAAAGGATATTGGATAAAATAAAAGCTCATGGTATAGGGGGTAACATATTGGCACGGATAGAAGATTGGCTCGCCAACAGGAAGCAGAGAGTAGGCATAAATAGGTAGTTTTCAGGTTGACAAGAGGTAACAAGTGGTGTGCTACAGGGATCAGTACTGGAGCCTCAACTGTTTACAATTTATACAAATGACTGGGATGAAGGGATTGCCAAATTTGTTCCTGATACAGGGAGGTAGGAAAGTAAGTTGTGAAGACAACATAATAAGATTACAAAAAGATATAGATAGGTTAAGTCAATGGGCAAAGATCTGGCAAAAGGAGTATAATGTGGGAAAATGTGAAATTGTCCATTTTAGTAAGAAGGATAAAAAAAGCATATTATTTAGTTTCAGATAAAGCTCGGCACAACATCGTGGGCCGAAGGGCCTGTTCTGTGCTGTACTGTTCTATGTTCTATTTAAACGATGAGACATTGCAGAGGGATCTGGGTGTCCTCGTGCATGCATCACAAGAGGAGTAAGAGACAAGTTGATTGAAACATATGAGATCCTGAGGGGCATTGACAGGGTGGGTGTAGAGAGTGGGTGGGAGAATCTAGAACAAGAGGGTCACTGTTTACAAATAAGGGGTCGCCCATTTGTAACAGAGATGAAGCCAATTGTTATTCACTCAGGGTTTTGGGGTTGGACAGAGAGAGGACATGTCCTTTTTTCTTCGTGCTCTACCATTTTTGGTTCACATCCAACCCTCCTGTGATGCCTTGCCATTATATGTTGTCTTCTTGTCTCCTGGCCCTCTTCCATTTTTTAATATATTCTTACTTACATAGAACATAGAACAGTACAGCACAGAACAGGCCCTTCGGCCCACGATGTTGTGCCGACCTTCATCTGAAACCAAGATCAAGCTATCCCACTCCCTATCATCCTGGTGTGCTCCATGTGCCTATCCAATAACCGCTTAAATGTTCCTAAAGTGTCTGACTCCACTATCACTGCAGGCAGTCCATTCCACACCCCAACCACTCTCTGCGTGAAGAACCTACCTCTGATATCCTTCCTATATCTCCCACCATGAACCCTATAGTTATGCCCCCTTGTAATAGCTCCATCCACCCGAGGAAATAGTCTTTGAACGTTCACTCGATCTATCCCCTTCATCATTTTATAAACCTCTATTAAGTCTCCCCTCAATCTCCTCCGCTCCAGAGAGAACAGCCCCAGCTCCCTCAACCTTTCCTCATAAGACCGACACTCCAAACCAGGCAGCATCCTGGTAAATCTCCTCTGCACTCTTTCCAGCGCTTCCACATCCTTCTTATAGTGAGGTGACCAGAACTGCACGCAATATTCCAAATGCGGTCTCACCAAGGTCCTGTACAGTTGCAGCATAACCCCACGGCTCTTAAACTCCAACCCCCTGTTAATAAAAGCTAACACACTATATGCCTTCTTCACAGCTCTATCCACTTGAGTGGCAACCTTTAGAGATCTGTGGATATGGACCCCAAGATCTCTCTGTTCCTCCACAGTCTTCAGAACCCTACCTTTGACCCTGTAATCCACATTTAAATTTGTCCTACCAAAATGAATCACCTCACATTTATCAGGGTTAAACTCCATTTGCCATTTTTCAGCCCAGCTTTGCATCCTATCTATGTCTCTTTGCAGCCTACAACAGCCCTCCACCTCATCCACTACTCCACCAATCTTGGTGTCATCAGCAAATTTACTGATCCACCCTTCAGCCCCCTCCTCTAAGTCATTAATAAAAATCACAAAGAGCAGAGGACCAAGCACCGATCCCTGCGGCACTCCGCTAGCAACCTGCCTCCAGTCCGAAAATTTTCCATCCACCACCACCCTCTGTCTTCGATCAGATAGCCAGTTACCTATCCAATCGGCCAACTTTCCCTCTATCCCACACCTCCTTACTTTCATCATAAGCCGACCATGGGGGACCTTATCAAACGCCTTACTAAAATCCATGTATATGACATCAACCGCCCTACCTTCATCAACACACCTAGTTACCTCCTCAAAAAATTCTATCAAATTTGTGAGGCACGATTTGCCCTTCACAAATCCGTGCTGACTATCCCGGATTAATCCGCATCTTTCTAAATCCCATCCCTAAGGACGTAAATCCCATCCCTAAGGACCTTTTCCATCAATTTACCAACCACCGAAGTCAGACTAACCGGTCTATAATTACCAGGTCTATTAGTTTTTTCTTGTACAGGGTGGTGAATTGGGAGTACTCTTCCTAAAAGAGTGGGGGAGCTTGTGGGGTGGGGGGAAGCGGGGCTTGTGGGGTGGGGGGGAAGTGGGGCTTGTGGGGTGGGGGGGAAGCGGGGCTTGTGGGGTGGGGGGGAAGCGGGGCTTGTGGGGTGGGGGGGAAGCGGGGCTTGTGGGGTGGGGGGGAAGTGGGGCTTGTGGGGTGGGGGGGAAGTGGGGCTTGTGGGGTGGGGGGAAGCGGGGCTTGTGGGGTGGGGGGGGAAGCGGGGCTTGTGGGGTGGGGGGGAAGTGGGGCTTGTGGGGTGGGGGGAAGCGGGGCTTGTGGGGTGGGGGGGAAGCGGGGCTTGTGGGGTGGGGGGGAAGTGGGGCTTATGGGGTGGGGGGAAGTGGGGCTTGTGGGGTGGGGGGGAAGTGGGGCTTGTGGGGTGGGGGGAAGCGGGGGTGGTGGGGAAGCGGGGGTTGTGGGGTGGGGGGGAAGCGGGGCTTGTGGGGTGGGGGGGAAGCGGGGATTGAGAGGTGGGGGGGAAATGGGGATTGTGGGGTGGGGGGAAGCGGGGATTGTGGGGTGGGGGGAAGCGGGGGTTGTGGGGTGGGGGGGGGAAGAGGAAAACGGGGTGATGGTCTGGCTCTGCCATATTTTAGGTGGTTGGGGAAGGTAGTTGTTGAGGTGGTTTGTGAGTCTTTGGAACTCTTCCTAAAAAGGTGTTGGAAGCAGAGTCTTTGAATATTTTTAAAGCACAGATGGATAGATTCTTGATAAGCAAGGAGGTGATAGGTTATTAGGGGTAGGCAGTCTTCAAATTTGAGGTTACGATTCACTTCAGCCATGAACCTATTAAATGGCAGAACAGGTTTGAGGGGCTGAATGGCCTCTTTTTTTTTGTACGTTTCATGGGATTCAATGGAGTTTTCTGCTGCAGTGTGGAGTTCTATTTCAGCCTTCTGCTTCCAGTCCTGCTTTGGAGCTTTTCTTTGGCGATCTCCTTCTGCGCCTTCGCTTCTGGTGTCATAGAGGTTTACAGCATGGCAACAGGCCCTTCGACCCGACCTGTCCATGCCGCCTTTTTTTTTAAACCCCTAAACTAATCCCAATTGCCCGCATTTGGCCCATATCCCTCTATACCCATCTTATCCATGTAACTATCTAAATGCTTTTTAAAAGACAAAATTGTACCTGCCTCTACTACTACCTCTGGCAGCTTGTTCCAGACATTCATCGCCCTCTGTGTGAAACAATTGCCTCTCTGGACACTTTTGTATCTCTCCCCTCTCACCTTAAACCTATGCCCTCTAGTTTTAGACTCCCCTACCTTTGGGAAAAGATATTGACTATCTAACTAATCTGTGCCCCTCATTATTTTATAGACCTCTATAAGATCACCCCTCAACCTCCTACGCTCCAGAGAAAAAAGTCTCAGTCTATCCAGCCCCTCCTTATAACTCAATCCATCAAGTTCCGGTAGCATTCTAGTAAATCTTTTCTGCACTCTTTCTAGTTTAATAATATCCTTTCTATAATAGGGTGACCAGAACTGTACACAGTATTCCAAGTGTGGCCTTACCAATGTCTTGTACAATTTCAACAAGACATTCCAACTCCTGTATTCAATGTTCTGACCAATGAAACCAAGCATGCCGAATACCTTCTTCACCACTCTGTCCACCTGTGACTCCACTTTCAAGGAGCTATGAACATGTACCCCGAGATCTCTTTGTTCTATAACTCTCCCCAGCGCCCTACCATTAACTGAGTAAGTCCTGCCCTGGTTCAAGCTACCAAAATGCACAACCTCACATTTGTCCAAATTAAACTCCATCTGCCATTCGTCAGCCCATTGGCCCAATTGATCAAGATCCTGTTGCAATTGGGGATAACTTTCTTCACTGTCCACTATGCCACCAATCTTGGTGTCGCCTGCAAACTTACTAACCATGCCTCCTATATTCTCATCCAAATCATTAATATAAATGACAAATAACAGTGGACCCAGCACTAATCCCTGAGGCACACCGCTGGTCACAGGCCTCCAGTTTGAAAAACAACCCTCTACAACCACCCTCTGGCTTCTGTCAAGAAGCCAATTTTGTATCCATTTAGATACCTCATCCTGGATCCCATGAGATTTAACCTTATGCAACAACCTATCATGCGGTACCTTGTCAAAGGCCTTGCTAAAGTCCATGTAGACAACATCAACTGCATTGCCCTCATCTACCTTCTTGGTTACCTCTTCAAAAAACTTTTCATTAGGTCAGAATCTGCTTGTTTCAATCTCCCAGGCTTTGAATTTCTTCTCTAGCTTCAGTGACGTTCTGATTTGTTTTGATTGCTGCCACCATGTTGTAAGATTTGTATGTATTTTGGTAGGTCTCTTGAAGAGGTTCTGAATCTTGCAGTTTAACAAGAGTTTATTAACTACTTGTAACTGTGTGTGTATATGTACATGGTCCAATGTAGAAGCTGTTTCCATGCTTGAATCTACACGTTTCTTTTCAGTCCCAGACTGCCCTCTAGACTCTGGTCATGTGTGATCGCGTGCACAGCATTCTGAAGTGGGAGGGTGATCAGCCAGATGTCATGGTACACATCGGTGCCAATGACATAGGAAGGAAGAGTGAGGAGGTCCTGAAGAGTGAGTATAGAGAGCTTGGTAGGAAGTTAAAAAGCAGGACCCCGAGGGTAATAATCTCAGGATTGCTACCTGTGCCACGTGCCAGTGAGGGTAAGAGTCGGATGCTTGGGCGGATGAACACGTGGCTGAGGAACTGGTGTAGGGGGCAGGGTTTCAGATTTCTAGATCATTGGGACCTCTTCTGGGGCAGATGAGACCTGTACAAGAGAGACGGGTTACACCCGAACTACAAGGGGACCAATATACTTGCAGGGAGGTTTGCTAGTGTTATTGGGGAGGGTTTAAAGTAGATTTGCAGGGGGATGGGAACCAGAGTGCCAGAGCAGATAGTGGAGCGGGGGCGAAAATAAATGATGTTAATAGTTCATGCAAAATCACAAATAGAAGGGTTGTGTGTGGTGGTAATAATCTTCTGAGGTGTGTCTATTTCAATGCCAGGAGTATTGTGGGGAAGGCAGACGAGCTGAGGGCGTGGATTGAGACATGGAATTATGACATTATAGCCATTAGTGAAACTTGGCTACAAGAGGAGCAGGACTGGCCGCTCAATGTTCCAGGGTTCCGATATTTCAGATGTGATAGAGGCAGAGGGATGAAGGGTGGGGGGGTGGCATTGCTCGTCAGGGAAAATGTTGCAGCAGTGCTCAGGCAGGACAGATTAGAGGGCTTGTCTACCGAGGCTATATGGGTGGAGCTGAGAAACAGGAAAGGTATGACTACGTTAACGGGGTTGTATTATAGACCACTCAATAGTCAGCGAGAATTGGAGGAGCAAATCTGCAGAGAGATAGCAGACAACTGCAGGAAACATAAAGTTGTGATAGTGGGGGATTTTAATTTTCCACATATAGATTGGGACTCCCATACTGTTAAAGTTCTAGACGGGTTAGAGTTTGTAAAATGTGTTCAGGAAAATTTTCTAAATCAATATATAGAGGTACCAACTAGAGAGGATGCAATATTAGATCTCCTATTCGGAAACGAGTTAGGACAAGTGACGGAAGTGTGTGTAGGGGAGCACTTTGGTTCCAGTGATCATAACGCCATTAGTTTGAACTTGATCATGGATAAAGATAGATCTGGCCCTTGGGTTGAGGTTCTAAACTGGAAAAAGGCCAAATTTGAAGAAATGAGAAAGGATCTAAAAAGTGTGGATTGGGACAGGCTGTTCTCTGGCAAGGATGTGATTGGTAAGTGGGAGGCCTTCAAAAAAGAAATTTTGAGAGTGCAGAGCTTGTATGTTCCTGTCAGGATTAAAGGCAAAGTGAATAAGAAGAAGGAACCTTGGTTCTCAAGGGATATTGGAACTCTGATAAAGAAGAAGAGAGAGATGTATGACATGTATAGGCAACAGGGAGCAAATAAGATGCTTGAGGAGTATAAAAAGTGCAAGAAACTACTTAAGAAATAAATCAGAAGGGCTAAAAGAAGACATGAGGTTGCTTTGGCAGACAAGGTGAAGGATAATCCTAAGAGCTTCTACAGGTATATTAAGAGCAAAAGGATAGTAAGGGATAAAATTGGTCCTCTTGAAGATCAGAGTGGTCGGCTATGTATGGAACCAAAAGAAATAGGGGAGATATTAAATGGGTTTTTTGCATCCGTATTTACTAAGGAAACTGGCATGGAGTCTATGGAAATAAGGCAAACAAGTAGAGAGGTCATGGAACCTATACAGATTAAAAGGGAGGAGGTGTTTGCTGTCTTGAGGCAAATCAGAGTAGATAAATCCCCAGGACCGGACAGGGTATTCCCTCGGACCTTGAAGGAGACTAGTGTTGAAATTGCAGGGGACCTGGCAGATATATTTAAAATGTTGGTATCCACAGGTGAGGTGCCGGATGATTGGAGGATAGCTCATGTTGTTCCGTTGTTTAAAAAAGGCTCAAAAAGTAATGCGGGAAATTATAGGCCGGTAAGTTTGACGTCAGTCGTAGGTAAGTTATTGGAAGGAGTACTAAGAGATAGGATCTACAAATATTTGGATAGACAGGGACTTATTAGGGAGAGTCAACATGGCTTTGTGCGTGGTAGGTCATGTTTAACCGATCTATTAGAGTTTTTCGAGGAGGTTACCAGGAAAGTGGATGAAGGGAAGGCAGTGGATGTTGTCTACATGGACTTCAGTAAGGCCTTTGACAAGGTCCCGCACGGGAGGTTAGTTAGGAAGGTTCAGTCGCTAGGTATACATGGAGAGGTAGTAAATTGGATTAGACGTTGGCTCAATGGAAGAAGCCAGAGAGTGGTAGTGGAGGATTGCTTCTCTGAGCGGAGGCCTGTGACTAGTGGTGTGCCACAGGGATCAGTGCTTGGTCCATTGTTGTTTGTCATCTATATCAATGATCTGGATGATAATGTGGTAAATTGGATCAGCAAATTTGCTGATGATACAAAGATTGGAGGTGTAGTGGACAGTGAGGAAGGTTTTCAAAGCTTGCAGAGGGATTTGGACCAGTTAGAAAAATGGGCTGAAAATGGCAGATGGAGTTTAATGCAGACAAGTGTGAGGTATTGCACTTTGGAAGGACAAACCAAGGTAGAACATACAAGGTAAATGATAGGACACTGAAGAATGCAGTAGAACAGAGGGATCTGGGAATACAGATGCATAATTCCCTAAAAGTGGCGTCACAGGTAGATAGGGTCGTAAAGAGTGCTTTTGGTACATTGGCCTTTATAAATCAAAGTATTGAGTATAAGAGTTGGAATGTTATGGTGAGGTTGTATAAGACATTGGTGAGGCCAAATTTAGAGTATTGTGTGCAGTTTTGGTCACCTAATTACAGGAAGGATATTAATAAGGTTGAAAGAGTGCAGAGAAGGTTTACAAGGATGTTGCCGGGACTTGAGAAACTGAGTTACAGAGAAAGGTTGAATAGGTTAGCACTTTATTCCCTGGAGCGTAGAAGAATGAGGGGAGATTTGATAGAGGTGTATAAAATTATGATGGGTATAGATGGAGTGAATGCAAGCAGGCTTTTTCCACTGAGGCTAGAGGAGAATAAAACTAGAGGACATGGGTTAAGGGTGAAGGGGGAAAAGTTTAAAGGGAATATTAGGGGGGGCTTCTTCACACAGAGAGTGGTGGGAGTGTGGAATGAGCTGCCAGATGAAGTGGTGAATGCGGGCTCACTTTTAACATTTAAGAAAAACTTGGACAGGTCCATGGATGAGAGGGGTGTGGAGGGATATGGTCCAGGTGCAGGTCAGTGGTACTAGGCAGAAAAATGGTTCGGCACAGACAAGAAGGGCCAAAAGGCCTGTTTCTTTGCTGTAATGTTCTATGGTTCTATGTGTTCCTTTACGTCACATTGTGGGCGGTACTGTACCCAGTCCCACATTACACTCTTCTACAAAAAGCAGCACCTCCTTCCCTCTATTCACCAAGTTCCCCTCTGCACTGAATTCCTTAGAATACCTTGTTGCACATATGTTTCTTCACACTGTGTTTCCACTCTCTCTCTCTCGCTCTCCCTCTCACTCTCCCATTTTAAGATATTCTTTAAACCCTATACCTTTGACCAAACTTTTGGGAGCCGACCTTAAATCTCCTTCTGCAAACTTGGTGCCGAATGTGGTTTGATATCGCTTCTTTGAAGGATCTTGAAATGTTTTATTGCATTAAGGAAACTATTTAATTGTAAGTTGTTATTATTGTTGACTTCTGATTTTGAAGTTGGGACTCCTATTCATAGGTGAGTCTTGCTGGGAAAATGCTCGTTCACCTTAAATGATTTTAAGGTGACCACAGTTTACTCGATTTTTGACCATATACCATTGTTACCCATCTTCTGAAAATAGATTGAATGCATGGACGAGGCGACAGCCAATCAAGGTGTGCAACAAGTAAGTTTGCAGCTTACAGTGAATGTTTCAGGGCTTGGTGTAGGGGATCGGGCTTGGTGTAGGGGGCTGGGCTTGGTGTAGGGGATCGGGCTTGGTGTAGGGGGCTGGGCTTGGTGTAGGGGTAAGCATCAATGAATGAGATCAGTGTACTGCACAGAGTTTAGCCATCAAAATCAAGAACATTTTACTATGTATTTAACCCCGTGCTGTACCTGTCCTGGGGGGGATTTGATGGAGACAGTGTAGAGGGAGCTTTACTCTGTATCTAACCCCGTGCTGTACCTGTCCTGGGAGTGTTTGATGGGGACAGTGTAGAGGGAGCTTTACTCTGTATCTAACCCCGTGCTGTACCTGTCCTGGGAGTGTTTGATGGGGACAGTGTAGAGGGAGCTTTACTCTGTATCTAACCCCCGTGCTGTACCTGTCCTGGGAGTGTTTGATGGGGACAGTGTAGAGGGAGCTTTACTCTGTATCTAACCCCGTGCTGTACCTGTCCTGGGAGTGTTTGATGGGGACAGTGTAGAGGGAGCTTTACTCTGTATCTAACCCCATGCTGTACCTGTCCTGCGAGTGTTTGATGGGGACAGTGTAGAGGGAGCTTTACTCTGTATCTAACCCCGTGCTGTACCTGTCCTGGGAGTGTTTGATGGGGGACAGTGTAGAGGGAGCTTTACTCTGTATCTAACCCCATGCTGTACCTGTCCTGGGAGTGTTTGATGGGGGACAGTGTCGAGGGAACTTTACTCTGTATCTAACTCCGTGCTGTACCTGTCCTGGGGGGGATTTGATGGAGACAGTGTAGAGGGAGCTTTACTCTGTATCTAACCCCATGCTGTACCTGTCCTGCGGGTGGTTGATGGGGGGACAGTGTAGAGGGAGTTTTACTCTGTATCTAACCCCATGCTGTACCTGTCCTGGGAGTGTTTGATGGGGACAGTGTAGAAGGAGCTTTACTCTGTATCTAACCCTGTGCTGTACCTGTCCTGGGAATGTTTGATGAGGTAAGAAGTCTCACAACACCAGGTTAAAGTCCAATAGGTTTATTTGGTAGCAAACGCCACTGGCTTTCGGAGCGCTGCTCCTTCGTCAGGTGAGTGGGAGATCTGTTCACAAACAGGGCATATAAAAACACCAACTCAATTTACAGAATAATGATTGGAATGCAAGTCTTTACAGCTAATCAAGTCTTAAAGGTACAGACAATGTGAGTGGAGAGAGCATTAAGCACAGGTTAAAGAGATGTGTATTGTCTCCAGACAGGACAGTTAGTGAGATTTTGCAAGCCCAGGCAAGTCGTGGGGGTCACAGATAGTGTGACATGAACCCAAGATCCCGGTTGAGGCCGCTCTCGTGTGCGGAACTTGGCTATCAGTTTCTGCTCAGCGACTCTGCGCTGTCGTGTGTCGTGAAGGCCGCCTTGGAGAACGCTTACCTGAAGATCAGAGGCCGAATGCCCGTGACCGCTGAAGTGTTCCCCAACAGGAAGAGAACAGTCTTGCCTGGTGATTGTCGAGCGGTGTTCATTCATCCGTAGTCGTAGTGTCTGCATGGTTTCCCCAATGTACCATGCCTCGGGACATCCTTTCCTGCAGCGTATCAGGTAGACAACATTGGCTGTGTTGCAAGAGTATGTACCGTGTACCTGGTGGATGGTGTCAGCAACATTGTCATCAAACCAGCAGACAAAGGAGGGGCCATCGTCATACTGAACAGAACGGATTACTGCAAAGAAGTGTACCGACAACTGAACGACAAGGAACACTACAGACAGTTACCCGCAGATCCGACCAAAGAACACACCCGTCAACTCAATACTCTGATCAAGACCTTTGATTCGGATCTTCAGAGCACCCTCTGTGCTCTCATCCCACGTACTCCCCGCGTTGGAGATCTCTACTGCCTCCCGAAGATACACAAGGCAAACACACCCGGCCGTCCCATCGTATCGGGCAATGGGACCCTGTGCGAGAACTTCTCCGGCTATATCGAGGGCATCCTGAAACCCATTGCACAAAGAACCCCCAGCTTTTGTCGCGACATTACGGACTTCCTACAGAAACTCTGCACACGTGGAGCAGTTGAACCAGGAGCACTCCTCGTCACAATGGATGTCTCGGCACTCTACACCAGCATCCTCCACGATGATGGCATTGCTGCAACTGCCTCAGTACTCAACGCCGACAACTGCCAGTTTCCAGATGCAATTTTACAACTCATCTGCTTCATCCTGGACCACAATGTCTTCACCTTCAACAACCAGTTCTTCATCCAGACACACGGAACAGCCATGGGGACCAAATTTGCACCTCAATATGCCAACATCTTCATGCACAGGTTCGAACAAGACTTCTTCACCACACAGGCCCTTCAACCGATGCTATACACTAGATATATCGATGATATTTTCTTCCTTTGGCCTCATGGTGAACAATCACTGAAACAACTATATGATGACATCAACAAGTTCCATCCCACCATCAGACTCACCATGGACTACTCTCTGGAATCGGTTGCATTCTTGGACACACGCATCTCCATTAAGGACGGTCACCTCAGCACCTCACTATACCGCAAGCCCACGGATAACCTCATGATGCTCCACTTCTCCAGCTTCCATCCTAAACACGTTAAAGAGGCCATCCCGTACGGACAAGCCCTTCGCATACACAGGATCTGCTCAGATGAGGAGGATCGCAACAGACACCTCCAGACGCTGAAAGATGCCCTCATAAGAACAGGATATGGCGCTCGACTCATCGATCGACAGTTCCGACGCGCCACAGCGCAAAATCGCACCGACCTCCTCAGAAGACAAACACGGGACACGGTGGACAGAGTACCCTTCGTCGTCTAGTACTTCCCTGGAGCGGAGAAGCTACGACATCTCCTCCGGAGCCTTCAACGTGTCATTGATGAAGACGAACATCTCGCCAAGGCCATCCCCATATCCCCACTTCTTGCCTTCAAACAACCGCACAACCTCAAACAGACCATTGTCAGCAGCAAACTACCCAGCCTTCAGGAGAACAGTGAACACGACACCACACAACCCTGCCACAGCAACCTCTGCAAGACGTGCCGGATCATCGACATGGACGCCATCATCTCACGTGAGAACACCATCCACCAGGTACACGGTACATACTCTTGCAACTCGGCCAACGTTGTCTACCTGATACGCTGCAGGAAAGGATGTCCCGAGGCATGATACATTGGGGAAACCATGCAGACGCTACGACAACGGATGAATGAACACCGCTCGACAATCACCAGGCAAGACTGTTCTCTTCCTGTTGTGGAACACTTCAGCGGTCACGGGCATTCGGCCTCTGATCTTCAGGTAAGTGTTCTCCAAGGCGGCCTTCACAACACACGACAGCGCAGAGTCGCTGAGCAGAGACTGATAGCCAAGTTACGCACACATGAGAACGGCCTGAACCGGGATCTTGGGTTCAAGTCACACTATCTGTAACCCCCACGACTTGCCTGGACTTGCAAAATCTCACTAACTGTCCTGTCTGGAGACAATACATATCTCTTTAACCTGTGCTTAATGCTCTCTCCACTCACATTGTCTGTACCTTTAAGACTTGTTTAGCTGTAAAGACTCGCATTCCAATCATTATTCTGTAAATTGAGTCGGTGTCTTTATGTGCCCTGTTTGTGAACAGAACTCCCACTCACCTGACGAAGGAGCAGCGCTCTGAAAGCTAGTGGTGTTTGCTACCAAATAAACCTGTTGGACTTTAACCTGGTGTTGTGAAACTTCTTACTGTGTTTACCCCAGTCCAACGCTGGCATCTCCCCATAATGTTTGATGGGGACAGTGTAGAGGAAGCTTTACTCTGTATCTAACCCCTGCTGTATCTGTCAAAGAACAAAGAAAAGTACAGCACAGGAACAGGCCCTTCAGCCCTCCAAGCCTGTGCTGATCATGATGCCCAAGCTAAATTTTAAAAAAACCTTCTGCCCTTGCTCCGTATTTCACTATTCCCTCCCTATTCACGTACCCATCCAGATACCTCTTAAATGTTGCTACTGTGCCTGCTTCCTCCACCTCCTTTGGCAGCCTGTTCCAGGCACCCACCACTCTCTGCATGAAAAACTTCCCCTGCGCGTTTCCCTTAAACTTTCCCCCTCACACCTTGAACCTGTGCCCCTTTGTAATTGACACTTCCACCCTGGGAAAAAGCCTCTGACTATCCATCCTGTCTATGCCTCTCATAATTTTGTAGACCTATCAGATCCCTCCTCGGCCTCTGTCTTTCCAGTGAAAACTGTCCCTTGTTTATTCAACCTCTCCTCATAGACCACACCCTCGAGACCAGGCAACATCCTGGTGAACCTTCTTTGCAATCTCTCCAAAGCTTCCACATCCTTCTGGTAGTGCAGTGACCAGAACTGCACGCAATACTCCAAATGCAGCCTAACCAAGGTTTTATATAGCTGCAACATAGTTTGTACTCAATGCCCCGGCTGATGAAGGCAAGCATGCCATATGCCTTCTTATTCACCTTGGCCACTTTTAGGGAACTGTGAACTTGCGCGCCCAGATCCCTCTGTATGTTAATGTTCCTGAGGGTTCTGCCATTTACAGTATAATTCACGCCTAAATCTGATCCTCCAAAATGCATCACCTCACGTTTGTCCGGATTAAACTCCATCTGCGGTTTTTGTGCCCAAATCTCCAATCTACCTCTATCCTGTTGTATCATCTGACAATCCCCGGCACTATCAGCAACTCTATCAATCTTCGTATTATCTGCAAACTTATTAATCAGACCCCCTGTGGTTTCCTCCCAGATCATTTATATATACTACAAACAACAGAGGTCCCAGCGCTGATGTCTGCAGAACACCAATAGCTAAAGATCTCCATTCTGAAAAAACACCCTTCCACTGCAACTCAAGTCAGTTCTGTATACGTCCAGCCAGGCCACCCTGATGTGTTGGGGGTGTTTGATGGGGACAGTGTAGAGGGAGCTTTAGGGTAGGGTGGGATTTGGGTATGATGATTCTTCTTTACTCTGTTTCTGCTCTCATTGTTCAGCTGAAAACTTGAGCAGTGGCATGGGCTTTGTTTGTGATAAAGGTCCCGAAATGTTAGTATAGGTTGCTGGCTTAATGCTGTTGATGCGTCATCTTCTGATGATTTGTCACCTTTTTTCTCATAGGCATTGGGCCTGTTAGGTCTGGTTCATCCCAATATCTGCTCGTACAAGGAGATATTTGTTGCCTGGGATCAGGAGGTATGAGGTACAACGTCTTGAGAATTCTTCATTTGCAATAATTTCTTCTCGAATTCCTTGGCGGATTACTGGAGAAAACTCATCCTGGTGTGATGCTGAGCAAACTGTTTGCAAATTCAACCCCAGATCTTTCTGACTAAAGTGATTTCAGCCACAGATAAGCATTGTGGTTGAAACTTCATCTGCACTTCATCTGCTGCTAGAACACTTCCTTTTATCCTTACTATTTCGAGATTGGGTATAAGAATTTGTGGGTTCAACTATCACTCCAGAAACTTGAGCCCAGCATCCAGACTGACATTTATTACTGTAGTACTATCAGCATTCTTGCCTCTGACTCGCAGTCCAAAGTTTTGACCACAAAATCCAGGCAGTCCAGGGAGTTCTGCCTATCGGAGGATCAGTTCTGAGAGAGCACTGTTCTGTTAGAGCAGTGGTTCCCAAACTTTTTTCACTGGGCCGCACTTTTGGAATAATAATCTGCTCGCGCCACACCGAATTTTTTATTGATAAGAAATACATTCAAAAACAAAAAAAAACAACTCCTAGCAGTGCTTGATTCATAACATAGAACACAACTACTTTATAATATGATCATGGGACATCCAGAAAGTATAAAACAATGCTTGTTTCAACCATGTTGAAATGTTTCATTGATTGTCCTTGAATCTTCCCGCCACACTTGCCATCCTCTCTCGCCGCACCAGTGTGGCGCGCCGCACCCTTTGGGAACCACTGTGTTAGAGGGTCAGAAAATAAGGTGTGCCACGATGTTAGAGGGCCAGTATTGACTTTTAATTCCAAATCTTTATTGAATTCAAATTCCGTAACATATGCCTTGCTGCAATTTTGAGTCCCATGAGCATTACCCTTGGTCTTTGGATTACTAGTCCAATACCACTACAGCCTCCCCCAGCTCTGAGGGAACGCTGCTCTCTGAGGGTCAGCACTGAGGGATTGCCGCCCTGTCAGAGGGTCAGCACTGAGGGAGTTCCGCACTGTCAGAGATGGGGTCTTTCAAATGAGATGTTAAACCAAGTCCCTCGTTTTCCCCTCGGGTGGGCTGTAAAAGATCCAGCAACAACATTTTGAATAAAACCAGAGGTGTTTTTCTCTGCGTCTTGGACCAATATCTATCCCTTGACCCAAATTAGTATAATTGGACAATTTGTCTTGTCATCTTATTTCTGTTTGTTGGACCTTGCTCTTTAAAAAATTGGCTGCTAGATTTCCAAACATTATAAGTGACTGGTCATCAAATTAATGACTTCATTGCCTGTACAGTGCTCACTGTGTCTTGAGTTATGAGTGGCAATATATAAATGCAAGTTTTTGCTGTAATACTAGGTAGCTGGGACGAATCTTCATTTTTTTTTATCCTGCCTTTTGCACTCTGCTGATTGCTGTACAGGTATCAGCCATGAATGTATGCATGGTGATGGAATATTCCTCTATGGGAGATTTGGCTTCATTCATTTGGTTCAAGAGACAAAGAAAGGAGAACATCAGGGAAATGGTAAGATGGAAGAAAAAAGTAAAGTTTATTTATTAGTCACAAGTAAGGCTTACATTAACACTGCAATGAAATTACTGTGAAATTCCCCTAGTCGCCACACTCCGGCGCCTGTTCGGGTACACTGAGGGAGACTTTAGCATGGCCAATGCATCCTAACCAGCACGTCCTTCAGACTGTGGGAGGAAACCGAAGCACCCGGAGGAAACCCACGCAGACACGGGGAAAATGAGCAGACTCCACACAGACAGTGACCCAAGCCGGGAATCGAACCTGGATCCCTGGTGCTGTGAAGCAGCAGTGCTAACCACTGTGTTACTGTGAAAGCCCTTCAGCCAGCTTTTCATTCCTTTGAGCACCAAGGTATAAACTTACAGCTGGCAGCTAGCTTTCAGCTAGCTGAGAACCATATGAAGGTGAAATTTGCTTTGGGCAGATAACAGTGAGTGATGCCGAATTAGCATCCCAATTTGGGTGATGTGTTGATTGCCCCTTTAAGGGTCACATGATCTGGGGAAGCAATCGGGGAGCAGGGTGGGGGAATCACCCTGGTAAGCAGGGGAGCTGACTGTGTACAAAGACTTGTAGCCTCTGTGTGAAGCAGGCTGCTGATTTGCCGCCACCAATTGCACACTACCTGTCCAAGGTGACTTTCACTCCCTCCCCAAATGTATTTGCTCTTTTTTTTTCTGTCCTTTTTATTTTGAGTGTTACATTGAATTACATTGAATTTACAGCACAGTACTAGCCATTAGGCCTAACTGCTTTATTTCATCCTTTTAACATAATGTTCCACTTCTTTCTCCTTCATGTGTTCACCCACCTTCCCCTTAAATATATCAATACTATTACCTTCAACTACTCCCTGTGACAGTAAGTTCCACATTCTCACCACTTTCAAGATAAAGAGGGTTCTCCAGAATTCCGATTTGATTAATCAATGATTGTCTTCCCCATTAAACCTCTTCATGAATTAAAGACCTCAATCAGGTCACCCTTTTTAGAGAAAAGAATCCCAGCCTGTTCAGTCTTTCTTAACAATTGTAACCTCTCAGTTTGGGAATGATCCTTGTCAATCAATTTTGGATCTTTCCTAGTGCCTCTATGTAGTTGTATAATATCGAGACCAGGCCTGTGCTCCAAGTGTAGTCTAACAAAGGTTCTACAGAAGTTTAATATAACTTCTCTGCTTTTCAATTCCATCGCTCTGGAAATGAATCCAAGTGTTTGTTTTTTATGAGCTTATAAACCCGTGTGACTATTTTTACTGATTGTGTATCTGTTCCCCCAGATCCCGCTGACCCTTCACCCTATTTAGAATCAGCATTTCCGAGGGATATGTCGCCTCCTTATTTTTCACTTCTCGGCCTTTTGGCAAGAACCAAGTCCAAGATCAGGTGCAATTCCTGTTCTCGTCAGCTTGTATCCTGTAGGTCTCTTTTGTAGGGACCATGATTTGGATTCATTTTGCAGTTGAATTGGTTTTCGGAGCAAGCAAGGAGATAGATTAAGGGCTTGCTCTGTCCACCCTGCGTGGTGGCTTTGTAACTTTGAGAAAAGAATAAAATTTCTTTTAAAATTTCCTGTCAAAATGTACCATCTCACACTTACCGATAATGAAGTTATTTATCACTGACATGTCCATTCTGTAATTTTATCATGACAAGTGGGAAACTCCATCAACTGTGGGCAGGGGTTTACTATGACAGTGACATGTGATTTCTAAAGTAAACGCCAGCCCTGCAATCAAGGCATAAGGAGAGATCATCCTGCACCACTGGCAAGGGACGTGTGTGGCAAATTTTCCCTTTCTGGATTGACTTGTTCAGTTATCAGAGGAAGTGCAGCAGATGAACTCATCTGACCTGACCAGCATTCCGAGGCTGCAATCCCGTCATCTCTCTCAGGTGGAAAGATGGCAACCAATTGCAAGTTTAGTTTTTAAAATTTAATGTTTATTTATTAGTGTCACAAGCAGGCTTACATTAACACTGCAATGAAGTCACTGTGAAAATCCCCTAGTTGCCACACTCCAGCGCCTGTTTGGGTACACTGGGGAGAATTTAGCATGGCCAATTCACTTAACCAGCATGTCTTTTGGACTGTGGGAGGAAACTGAAGGAAACCCACGCAGACACAGAGAGAACATGCAGACTCCGCACAGACAGTGACCCAAGCCGGGAATCGAACTCAGGTCCCTGGCGCTGTGTGGCAGTAGTGCTAACCACTGTGCCACTGTGAATGAAGTTTATTGATGTATGCCTGTATTTTATCATTGTCTTCCTCAGTATAAACCATGGCCACCAATTTGGTATCTGTCACAAATTCGAATATCGTTACTGATATAAAATGGCTTCCTAGCACTCCCTGGTGGCTCACTCAGAAGGTGCAATGCAGATTCATACAATGTGCATTTCCCATAGAATCTTACAGCAGGAAGGTCATTCAGCCCATTGTGCCGATGACACCTCTTGAAAGAGCTGTTCAATTAACCTCACTTTGCCCAGTGTCCTGCATTTTTATCCAATTCTCTTTTGAAAGTTAATATTGAAGTTGCTTCAATTGCCCTTTCAGGCAGCACAATCCAGATCATAACAACATGCTGCATAATAATAAATCTCTTCATCTCCTGATTTTTTCTGTGCAAATTTCCTTAAATGTTTTCTCTGGTACCGACCCTCCTAACACTGGGAATGGGTTTTCCTTATTTATTCTACCAAGGCCCTTTATAATTTTGAACACTTCTACTAAATTTCCTCTTAACTGTCCCAGCTTCTCCAATCTATCCATGCAACTAAAGCCCTTCATCCCTGGAACTATTCTAGTGAATCCCCTCTCAAAGGCTTTGTCATTCTTTCTAAGGTGCTGACCTAGAATTGGACACAACAGGCAGGATTTTGAAAAATTCATTCATTGAGACATGGATGTCGCTAGCTGGCCAGCATTTGTTACCCATCCCTAGTTGCCCAAGGGCAGTTGAGAGTCAACACATTGCTGTGGCTCTGGAGTCACATGTAGGCCAAACCATGTAAGGATAGAACATTACAGCGCAGTACAGGCCCTTCGGCCCTCGATGTTGCGCCGACCAGTGAAACCAATCTAAAGCCCATCTAACCTACACTATTCCAATATCGTCCATATGTTTATCCAATAACCATTTAAATGCCCTTATTGTTGGCGAGTCCACTACTGCTGCAGGCAGGGCATTCCATGCCCTTACTACTCTCTGAGTAAAGAACCTACCTCTGACATCTGTCCTATATCTATCACCCCTCAATTTAAAGCTATGTCCCCTCGTGCTAGCCATCACCATCCGAGGAAAAAGGCTCTCACTGTCCATCCTATCTAATCCTCTGATCATCTTGTCTGCCTCTATTAAGTCACCTCTTAACCTTCTTCTCTCTAACGAAAACAGCCTCAAGTCCCTCAGCCTTTCCTCATAAGACTTTCCCACCATACCAGGCAACATCCTGGTAAATCTCCTCTGCACCCTTTCCAATGCTTCCACATCCTTCCTATAATGCGGCGACCAGTACTGTACGCAATACTCCAAGTGCAGCTGCAACATGACCTCATGGCTCCAAAACTCAATCCCTCTACCAATAAAAGCTAACACACCGTACGCCTTCTTAACAACCCTATCAACCTGGGTGCCAACTTTCAGGGATCTATGCACATGGACACCGAGATCTCTCTGCTCATCCACATTACCAAGTATCTTACCATTAGCCCAGTACTCTGTATTCCTGTTACTCCTTCCAAAATGAATCACCTCACACTTTTCCGCATTAAACTCCATTTGCCACCTCTCAGCCCAGCTCTGCAGCTTATCTATGTCCCTCTGTAACCTGCAACATCCTTCCGAACAGTCCACAACTCCACCGACTTTAGTGTCATCCGCAAATTTACTAACCCATCCTTCTACGCCCCGATCCAGGTCATTTATAAAAATGACAAACAGCAGTGGCCCCAAAACAGATCCTTGCGGTACACCACTAGTAACTGAACTCCAGGATGAACATTTCCCACCAACCACCACCCTCTGTCTTCTTACAGCTCGCCAATTTCTGATCCAAGCCGCTAAATCACCCTCAATCCCATGTGTCAGTATTTTGGCAGATTTTCTTCACTCAAGGACATTAGTGAACCAGATGGGTTTTTCCAACAATCAACAATGGTTTCATGGTCATCAGAGGGCAGCACGGCGGCGCAGTGGTTAACACTGCTGCTTCACAGTGCTAGGGACCCGGGTTTGATTCCTGGCTTGGATCACTGTCTGTGCGGAGTCTGCACATTCTCCCCGTGTCTGCGTGGGTTTCCTCCGGGTGCTCCGGTTTCCTCCCACAGTCCAAAGATGTGCGGGTTAGGTAGATTGGCCATGCTAAATTGCCCCTTAGTGTCAGGGGGACTCGCTCGGGTAAATGCATGGGGTTCTATGATTCTAGTAGATTCTTAATTCCAGATTTTTAAAATTGAATTCAAATTCCACCATCTGCCATATCAAGGAAATCTAACCCAGGTCCCCAGAACATTAGCTGAGTTTCTGGATTAATAGTCTGGCAATAATACCACTAGGTCATCGCCTTCCCTTCAAGGAATTTGGGTTTGGAAATTCCTGCCAGAAGTCAGTGACCTTTTTGCTGGTCCATCAAATTTTCTGTTCCAGCTACAGCAATTCCCGTGATAGCTGGAATCAGAAAATTTAGGCCAGTATTTCAGTTGGTGCCAAACCAATGAGCTTTATATGATATCTCCACTTGGAATATCATGCTAAGGTTCTTTATTGAACTGGAAAGGTCATGAGGGCCAGGTGAGCTCAGCACAGATTAGTTGTAAAGATGCTAAGACGTTTGTAAAGATGAAGAGAGGGGGGTGTGAATGTGTTTGGGGTGAACAGTTGCCCAGGGATCCCTCACCTGTTCATTGTCCACTGGTCCATGCTAGAAAATGGCCCTGTGGTCATTGGTGAAGACTTCCACAGGTGAATAGCCTGAACATCCTTGAACGTAAGAACATTTATGGATATCAGCAAAGCCGTACTGCATATAAGTGGTACTACTGATGTATGAGTACAGAGAGGAAATTGAGCTACAGAGGGCATCATAACCAAACCTGATCCTCTCTTTACCTGATGCTGGAGGCCACCTAATGGTGGCTGATACTGGAAGCACAGGTGGATGCCCCCACTAATTCATGGGTGCTTGGGCTGGTCATAGAACCCCAATGCACAACCTCTTCACCTCAGATTAGCTAGCTCAGAGTAGCTAAAGAATACACCTGCACCCTTCCTAGTCTATTGAAGGCCACGTAGAGTAAGGAATTTACTCACTGAGCAATCAGGGTTGTTGAGGGATTTCTCTTTCTCCCAAACCATTCTGCTCAGTTCCACTTATGCAAAGTGCATTTGTTCCCTAAGGTGATCAAGAATTTTGTGGGACAGATGGTGGATGGCCTAATCTACATGTACGGCCAACATGTGACTCACAGGTTAGTAGTTGATGGGATGTTATGCATTCTTTAATGCGAAGGCAGTTGATTATCGGAAATTAAATGTTTTTTCACTTTGCTATGACAGGACAGAATCAATCCTAGAACAAGTACATATGGGTTAGAAAGAATAAAGCTCCATCTGCACTGAGCCATCAAACATTCCCAGGACAATTCCACCCGGGGTTAGATACAGAGTAAAGCTCCCTCCACACTGTCCCCATCAAACACTCCCAGGATGTGGGTTTGCAACAGAGTAAATAAAAAGACAAGAAGGGAGGGTAAAATCTTCCTCCAACATGCACCCTTTGCACCATCTCTGTATGCACCAGCCCGCCCTCCCCCCACCACCACCCACCAACACACACAGACACGCAAACACAAGGGAGGGAAGGAGGTAGAATGGAAGGTGCGAGTGGAAAAGGGTAACGCCATGCCAGTGGCAGGCAATGGGGATCAGTGTCAAGGAGGAGCTCCCAAGAGGGGGAGAGCTAACAAGCCATGCTCTTTGCCTTGCAGGCCGACAAGGGTTTCTTGCACTCCAGAGTCGGCTCCATAAAATCACTTCCCAGCCATTTGGCTTAGATCAAGCCCAAGATCAAGCACAATGCCTTTCCTTGTCAGCTTGGATCTAGTACATCTCTCTTTTTAGGGACCATGAATTGGATTCAATGCAAGTGGTTTTTGGAGCCAGCAAGGAGGTGGAGTAAGGTCCTGCCTGGTGCACTCTGCACATGAACTTTGTAGCTTTAAGAGTAAAAATTTTAAACATGAAGCGTGTTCCTGTTTCTTCTTCCAGAAGGTTCACACAGCGAACTCTGTAATCAGCAGCCTGAAGGAAGAAGCTGGCTCAGTAACGTTATCACAGCCTGACGTTTTTAAGGATTAGCAAATTCTTTTATGTCAGTTTCTATGACATGGAGCCCACAGACGGTAGAACCTCTCTGTCCTCTATCACGGAGGTCTTAGACAACATAGAACAGTACAGCACAGAACAGGCCCTTCGGCCCACAATGTTGTGCCGAGCTTTATCTGAAACAACAGCGAATGAAAATTCTGGACAACCTTCTAACTGGATGAGCTGACAAAGGCCATTATGTTCTTTGTGACAAGTAAAACTCCCAGAAGTGATAGCTTCCCATCTGAGTTGTATTTGGTTTTTGGGCCTGGATTGGCCCAGACTTACAGGAAATGTACAAGAGTATACTTCTGGCTGGCAGCATGTCAGAACCCATGAGAAAAAGCAAGGGGAAAAGGGAGGAAATTAGAAAATGGCGACCTGCCTCAGTGGTCAAGATCATCGCCAATCGGGTCAATTCTGCTCTGGAGTTGGTGATCCACCCGGATTAGACCTGCACTTTACCTGGCAAGAAGATCTCTGATAGCCTCGCACAAGCAACTCTGGGATATGATCCCTATGTGGGGGACAGCAGGGTGGATTCGTGCCTCATCAACCTGCACCAGGAGATGGTTTTCGATGGAATATCGCACAGCGACATGTTGAATGTGCTCTCCAGGATGGGGTTTGGGGAGTGTTCTATGATTAAAAGGGTTGCATGCTTGCTTTAAGAGCTGATCACATGATTTGATGGTGATGTCATTGGGATGTTTCAGAGGCTCCTGCTTTTCGTTTCAGTTTGTACTCTGTACAGGAAAAGGCTGCTAGAATAAATTTATTAGTTTGAATCTACATGTGCAAACAATGTATTTTTTGTGTAAAACCCCTAATTAGCACATTACAAAAAAGACAATTGGCGAGGAGTCAGGATTTTGCTTCATTGAGAACATAGAGAAAAGATCCTAAATGGAAGAAAGAAATTGTGATCCTTACACTTCGAATATTAGAAGACTGGGGAGATGCAGTAATAGGATTAAAGATTGAATTGCCAGTGCAGGAAGGCCAAGTCAGAAAAATACTCTGCGCGATTTTAAAAAGGGTTTTTGTGATGAGGGAAGAAAAAGATTCCAGGCAGTATCTGGCATGTTTGAGAAGAGTGGATGCTTTGCTGGAACAGCTGGAGTTGTTTGAAAAAAAATACATCAAGTCAACTGTCTCCAGGGTAAAAAAGGGAGAACTGGGAAAACAGTAAAAAAAATATATTGAACAGTCTCAAGTTGCTGGTGCTTGCAAGAGAAATAGCAGGTCAATTTGGATCCATGGGTCCTTTCAATGAAGAAAACGCAAAGTTATAGAGTCATAGAGGTTTACAGCATGGAAACAGGCCCTTTGGCCCAACTTGTCCATGCCGCCCTTTATTTTTAAACCCCAAAGCTAGTCCCAATTGCCCGCATTTGGCCCATATCCCTCTATACCCATGTAACTGTCTAAATGCTTTTTAAAAGACAAAATTGTACCCGCCTCTACTACTGCCTCTGGCAGCTTGTTCCAGACATTCACCACCCTCTGTGTGAAACAATTGCCCCTCTGGACGTTTTTGTATCTCTCCCCTCTCACCTTAAACCTATGCCCTCTAGCTTTAGGCTCCCCTACCTTTGGGAAAAGATATTGACTATCTAGCTGATCTATGCCCCTCATTATTTTATAGACCTCTATAAGAGGTGAAGTGTGAAGGGCAAAGTGTTTTCAGTACTTTGTACAATAGGGCATAAGAGGAGTGATGAACTCCAGCAGTGGAGATACTCAGATCAAAGCCTCCCTGCACATGTCTAATGATGCTATCTCCTGCTTGGATCCTCTGTTGGTGTGCAGACTAATGAATGTTTGCAACCAGTTCAAACTGGCCTTGGGACTCAAGGTAAATTGTGGCAAGAGCGAGGCACTGTTCTTTGGGAATTGGGTTGTTTGATCCATTGTCCCCTTCACCATCAGGTTAGAATGCCTGAAGGTCCTGGGGATATATTTTGGAGAAGTTGGGGCATATGCCAAAAACTGAGACGAGCGTTTAACCAAGGTGAGACAGAAACTGTGCATGTGAGAGCAACGCTCCCTCTCCATTGTGGGTAAGAACCTGGCCATCAGATATGAACACTCTTGGTGTTGCTGGACATGATGGAGGTGTGGCCCATAGCTCAGTCCTGCACTGCAATGGTCACCCAAGCCAACTTCTATTTCATCTGGAGATCAAAGATGGATCATGCCCGCACCGGCACCATGTACGAAGCACTGGATAGAGGGAGAAGAAATGTCGCCCTCAGCCTGACAGCCACATTTTGTGTGTGGCCGCATCAAATTGTGCTTAGATCCTCTGTAAGCAAACATTGGGTCCAATTTTACCATCAAGTTGCGCCCGTTTACGGGCGTGAAAACTTGGTAAAGTCGGGTGTGAGGCGTGTAGCGCAATCTGCACCCGCCTCCATGCCGGTTCCCCTTTACCAAGGCCCGAAAATGGCCGTGACTGGGACCGCGCCCGAAGCAGGCATGATAGCCATTTAAATGCATTTACATGCATTTAAAGTGACTTAATGGGCTGCACGCCCAACCTTACTGACACTTCCCCCTTTACCACCGCGTTCGCCCATTCAGATTCAGCGCAAAACAGACATGCTCTACAAAAATCCGATTTGGTCGCTCCAGTTAGGGAGGAGGTAAGTGCCGTCCATCTGGTGGCTTGCTGCTTGAGATCGGTTATGGGGGGAAGGGGGGGTCCACTGCCACTCTGCCTGTGATCTGTGAGGGAGAAGGGGGATCTGCTGCCACTCTGCCTGTGATCTGTGAGGGAGGAAGGAGGGGTCAGTTGCCACTCTGCCTGAGATCGGTGAGGGAGAAGGGGGGTCTAGAACATAGAACAGTACAGCACAGAACAGGCCCTTCGGCCCACGATGTTGTGCCGAGCTTTATCTGAAACCAAGATCAAGCTATCCCACTCCCTATCATCCTGGTGTGCTCCATGTGCCTATCCAATAACCGCTTAAATGTTTCTAAAGTGTCTGACTCCACTATCACTGCAGGCAGTCCATTCCACACCCCAACCACTCTCTGCGTAAAGAACCTACCTCTGATATCCGTCCTGTATCTCCCACCACGAACCCTATAGTTATGCCCCCTTGTAATAGCTCCATCCACCCGAGGAAATAGTCTTTGAACGTTCACTCTATCTATCCCCTTCATCATTTTATAAACCTCTATTAAGTCTCCCCTCAGCCTCCTCCGCTCCAGAGAGAACAGCCCTAGCTCCCTCAACCTTTCCTCATATGACCTACCCTCCAAACCAGGCAGCATCCTGGTAAATCTCCTCTGCACTCCTTCCAGCGCTTCCACATCCTTCCTATAGTGAGGTGACCAGAACTGCACACAATATTCCAAATGTGGTCTCACCAAGGTCCTGTACAGTTGCAGCATAACCCCACGGCTCTTAAACTCCAACCCCCTGTTAATAAAAGCAAACACACTATAGGCCTTCTTCACAGCTCTATCCACTTGACTGGCAACCTTTAGAGATCTGTGGATATGGACCCCAAGATCTCTCTGTTCCTCCACAGTCTTCAGAACCCTACCTTTGACCCTGTAATCCACATTTAAATTTGTCCTACCAAAATGAATCACCTGTTGCCACTCTGCCTGTGATCTGTGAGGGAGAAGGGGGGGTCTGTTGCCACTCTGCCTGTGATCTGTGAGGGAGAAGGGGGGTCTGTTGCCACTCTGCCTGTGATCGGTGAGGGAGAAGGGGGGTCTGTTGCCACTCTGCCTGTGATCGGTGAGGGGGAAGGGGGGGTCAGTTGCCACTCTGCCTGTGATCGGTGAGGGAGAAGGGGGGTCAGTTGCCACTCTGCCTGAGATCGGTGAGGGAGAAGGGGGGTCAGTTGCCACTCTGCCTGTGATCGGTGAGGGAGAAGGGGGGTCAGTTGCCACTCTGCCTGAGATCGGTGAGGGAGAAGGGGGGTCAGTTGCCACTCTGCCTGTGATCGGTGAGGGAGAAGGGGGGTCAGTTGCCACTCTGCCTGAGATCGGTGAGGGAGGAAGGGCCTGCGATCGGTCTGGGTGGTGGAGGAGGTGGGGAGATAAAGGGGTCAGTAATGTGGGTGTGGGGCAATTCTGTGGGGGCCAGGGGGAGGCCTGGGAGGGATGTGACAGGGGCATGTTATTCTATTTTTCCGTATGCGCAGTTGGAAGTGCCAATCGGAGCCGCAGGAGTTGGGCGTGTTAAGCCCCACCCTCAGGCTTCTGCAGCGCAGTTTGGAATTGCTGATATTTTTGCAGGCAGAATGCGTATGGGGGCGCCTGAGAACGGGTCTAAAAGTCGGATCTGAAACACTCCCAGTTTCAAGTTCGCCCAGCACTTAGAATCAAAATGGTAAAATAGGGCTCCTTATGTCATTACATACTGAGGTTCTACCTGTACCTGGTGTTACGCAGGATAGGTCTGGCCATGTTGCCACAGAATGCTCGAAGTGGTTGGACCATGCTGCATCATTTTTCGTGGAAAAGTTTGTGCAGAAAAATGAGACATTAAAACAAGGCCCCATCTGCCAGCTGAGATGGATGTAAAAAATCTTAGGAAGAAGAGCAGTGGTGTTCTCCCCCGTGTCCTGGTTAACATTTATTCCTCAATTGACATCACGAAAGCAGGTGATAGAACATAGAACATTACAGCGCAGAACAGGCCCTTCGGCCCACGATGTTGCACCGACCAGTTAAAAAAAAACTGTGACCCTCCAACCTAAACCAATTTCTTTTCGTCCATGAACCTATCTACGGATCTCTTAAACGCCCCCAAACTAGGCGCATTTACTACTGATGCTGGCAGGGCATTCCAATCCCTCACCACCCTCTGGGTAAAGAACCTACCCCTGACATCGGTTCTATAACTACCCCCCCTCAATTTAAAGCCATGCCCCCTCGTGCTGGATTTCTCCATCAGAGGAAAAAGGCTATCACTATCCACCCTATCTAAACCTCTAATCATCTTATATGTTTCAATAAGATCCCCTCTTAGCCGCCGCCTTTCCAGCGAAAACAATCCCAAATCCCTCAGCCTCTCCTCATAGGATCTCCCCTCCATACCAGGCAACATCCTGGTAAACCTCCTCTGCACCCTCTCCAAAGCCTCCACATCCTTCCTGTAATGTGGGGACCAGAACTGCACACAGTACTCCAAGTGCGGCCGCACCAGAGTTGTGTACAGTTGCAACATAACGCTACGACTCCTAAATTCAATCCCCCTACCAATAAACGTGATGATTATCACATTGCTGTTTGTGGAATCTTGTTGGGTGCAATTTGGTTGCTGCAATTCCTATATTACAACAGTGACAACACTTCAAAACTTCATTGGTAAAGCGCTTTGGATATCCTGAGATTGTAAAAGGTGCTATAGAAATGCAAGTCCTTTCTTTTCCCTATCACTTGAGTTTTCGGGAATGTGATGGGGCAGACTGAATTCTGCAGTCCACCATTTCATAGCTTTCTGACACTTTAGAAAATGTTCGTGGCTTAGAGGAATAATATGCAAATTTACCAGTGTTAATTCAATCCATTGAATATATTCCTCCCTAGAAATTTGAAACCAACTAACATCTTGCTGCTGCCGGATCTCTCATTTGCAATTTGCGACTTCATCACTCCTACGTTTGTCAACGACGAAATTAAGTTCAAGATAAGGATGAAGGCGTGTAAGAACCACTGTTTAATTCACTCATTTTCTTGGGGCTTTGGCAGCTGAGTTGTTTGAAGAGAGTTTGGAAATCACTCTGGTCGGCTGCTGGGGTTACATTAGCCAGTGTCTCAGAGCTCTGGAGGGTGTGATAAAGTTTGCCTCAGCGATGAAGTGACCCAGTGGCCAATGGGCTGTTTCATATGCAGACGGTGCCTCCATAGTCGAACTGCCCAGCCAATGGCCAGCCCACCCTACTATGTACTTGAAGAATGATTTTTGGAATAAGGGCCTGCAGGATGCTGGTGTGCATCAAACTGTTGTTGCCTTTAGGAGAGGTTGGGGAAACACTGGAAGGGATGAGAAACAAAGAACAAAGAACAGTACAGCACAGGAAACAGGCCCTTCGGCCCTCCAAGCCTGTGCCGCTCCTTGGTCCAACTAGACCAATCGTTTGTATCCCTCCATTCCCAGGCTGCTCATGTGACTATCCAGGTAAGTCTTAAACGATGTCAGTGTGCCTGCCTCCACCACCCTACTTGGCAGCGCATTCCAGGCCCCCACCACCCTCTGTGTAAAAAACGTCCCTCTGATGTCTGAGTTATACTTCACCCCTCTCAGCTTGAGCCCGTGACCCCTCGTGATCGTCATCTCCGACCTGGGAAAAAGCTTCCCACTGTTCACCCTATCTATACCCTTCATAATCTTGTATACCATTAAAACGGCAGACTGGAACCCAGCAGTGTGCCATCTGGTGTCTGATTTTAAAAGCAGCAATGAACAACCAGAGTATTGCATCCAGTTCTGGTCTCCGGATGTTAGGAATGATAAGTGGGTTCCCGAAAGTGTTGCAGAGGAGATTTACCAGAATGGTTCTTGGGATGGGGGAGATTTAGCTACAAGGTTAGTTTGGAGAACCTGGGGTTGTTCTCATTGGAGCAAAGGAGACTGAGGGGAGATTGCAGAGGTGTACAAGATTATGACATATTTAGACAAAGTAGATGAAATATTCTTCCGATTGATGATACAAGGACTAGGGGCCATAGATTTACAGTTTGGGCATGAGATGCGGAGGGAAGTGAGGAAGTACGTGTTCTAGGCAGCGAATGCGACTGACCTGAAACTCTCTGCCTATGAGGGTGGTGGAAATGACAATGATTAATCATTTTTAAAGAAATTGAGTGGACACTTGAAAGAAATAAACATGCAGGTCTGTGGGGATGCCGTGGGGGAATAGGACTGATTGGATTGCTCCACAGGGATCTGATGGGCTGAATGGCCTCCTTCTGTATCACTGTGTCTCTGGACATATTGGAAGAGTAGCTTCTGTGCTGCTGGGTACAGGGGATGAGCCTCCCCAAAGCAGCAGAAAGGAATAAGTGGAAGGGAATTTGAAAATGGACAAGGAGTCAGCTATAGTCCGATAGAATAGAATATTTTCACCTTCGCCTGCAGTTATGGCAGCACAGTGATGATGTTACTGGGCAAACAATCCAGAGGCTTGAACTAATGATCAGGAGACATAAATTCAAATCATTCCCATCATGACAACTGGCAAGTTTAAATTCAGTCCATTAAATGAAGCTGGAATAAAAGAAAAGGCTTCCAACATTAATGGTGACCATGATACTACTTGTAAAAAAAAACAATCTGGGTGTGGGAACCAAGAGAAAATATTAGAGTGCTACCAGGGTGCACAAAGGGACAGAAAGCACTAGTGTAGAGAATCGTAAGTTAATAAGTGAAGTTAGAATAGGGGAGAAAGTGGTGATGTCTAAATCAGGGTTACTTTGCCTATATGTGAGTGCATGGAATACAGTAAATAAGTTTGGGGAGTTAGAGGCGCAGATTGTGATGTGGAAACATGGATGTCATAACAGCGAGAAATATGGGGTGAACCACCGCCAGTCTCAGGTACGCCCTGCATCACATTTGACACCCAGCCACTTTTTGGTGAGTTGGGAGCTTGGTGACAGTACCTGGGAGGCGGAGCTTAAACATGCCAAAGAAACTGGCTTCAGGACGTTTGGCCACCATGTCGCGGTGCACCTGGAGACGCCCTTCCCCCCCCCCCCCCCCCCCAATCCCCGCACACTCCGGCCATGCCCCCGACAACCTGGGGACATCGATGGCCTCTGAGCTCTCCTGCCCTCCGGCGTGACCAGCTCGCCAGGTCTGCACTAGTGCAGACCAGTAGTGATTCGCGTGGTGTGACATCTCGCTGGAGAGGTGGGGAGCATCCGGAAGGGGGGAAGCGTGCATGCCAAACTCCCGAATGATATTGAAATCTAGTCAATCTAGTAATGCTGATAAAGTTCATGCACTTCCTGGGCACGAAGCGGTTCACGCCACTCGAAAGGGGCAAAGAAGATAGCAAACCATTTCATGCTGGGCATCTATAGGATTCTAGCTTCACACACTACTTTCCCAACTTGCCATGCTGTTTGCCAGGCATGGCGAGGTGATAAAATTGCGCCCGTGATATTGTGACGATAACAGAGACCTGGTTCATGGAAGGGCAGGACTGGGTGTTAATTATTCCTCGGCACAAGGTGTTCAGTAAAGACAGGAAAGGAGAGGTGGCGGTATTGGTTAAAAAGAGCACTGCTGTGCTGGAGATTTCCACTAAACTGCTTTGCAACTCTTTATCACAATATTGGTGGGAAAAGTCCATTTCTCTTCATTTGAGCATTGCTGGCAAGGCTAGAATTTATTGTACATCCCTAACTGCACTCCAGATGGAGCTGGTGAGCCACCTTTTTGAACCACTACAATTCATATGGTGTGGACATACCCGCATTGCTGACAGGGTGTGTGAAAGGCCCCAGTGGGCTTTACACAGTTTAATATCGTTAGCATTCCTATTACTTACAGCAAAACCCTGACCTGAGAGTGGTGGGACAGAGCTTTACTCTGTATCTAACCTCCTTACCCTCCTGAGCCACAGGGACGGACTCAGTGCCGGAGGAACAACATTCGCCACTCTCCAGTCCTCTGGCACCATCCCCGTGGACAGCGAGGACCCAAAGATCAAAGCCAAAGGCTCTGCAATCTCATCCCTCGCCTCCCAAAGAATCCTAGGATACATTTCATCAGGCCCAGGGGACTTATCGACCTTCAGTTTATTCAAAACTGCCAATACATCCTCCCTCCGAACATCTATTTCCTCCAGCCTATTAGCCTGTAACACCTTCTCTTCCTGAAAAACATGGCCCCTCTCCTTGGTGAACACTGAAGAAAAGTATTCATTCATCACCTCGCCTATCTCTACTGATTCCATACACAAGTTCCCCCCACTGTCCTTGACCGGCCCTAACCTCACCCTGGTCATTCTTTTATTCCTCACATAAGAGTAAAAAGCCTTGGGGTTTTCCTTGATCCGACCCGCCAAGGACTTCTCATGTCCCCTCCTAGCTCTCCTCAGCCCCTTTTTCAGCTCATTCCTTGCTAACTTGTAACCCTCAATCGAGCCATCTGAACCTTGTTTCCTCATCCCTACATAAGCTTCCCTCTTCCTTTTCACAAGACATTCCACCTCTTTTGTGAACCACGGTTCCCTCACTCGGCCATTTCCTCCCTGCCTGACAGGGACATACCTATCAAGGACACCCAGTATTTGTTCCTTGAAAAAGTTCCACTTTTCATCAGTGCCTTTCCCTGACAGTTTCTGTTCCCATCTTATGCCCCCTAATTCTTGCCTAATCGCATCATAATTACCTCTCCCCCAATTGTAAGCCTTGCCCTGCCGTCCGGCCCTATCCCTCTCCATTGCAATAACAAAAGACACCGAATTGTGGTCACTATCTCCAAAGTGTTCTCCCACAACCAAATCTAACACTTGGCCCGGTTCATTTCCCAGTACCAAATCCAATGTGGCCTCACCCCTTGTCGGCCTATCCACATATTGTGTCAGGAAACCCTCCTGCACACACTGCACAAAAAGTGCCCCATCCAAACTATTCGACCTACAAAGGTTCCAATCAATATTTGGAAAGTTAAAGTCCCCCATGACAACTACCCTGTGACCCCCACACGTATCCATAATCTGCTTAGCAATTTCTTCCTCCACATCTCTATTACTATTTGGGGGCCTATAGTAAACTCCTAGCAACGTGACCGCTCCTTTCCTGTTTCTAACTGCAGCCCATATTACCTCAGTGTGCATATCCCCCTCAAAGTGCTTTTCCGCAGCCGTTAAACTATCCTTGATTAACAATGCTACTCCTCCACCTCTTTTACCAGCTTCCCTACACTTACTGAAACATCTATACCCCGGAACGTCCAACAACCATTCCTGTCCTTGTTCTACCCACGTCTCCGTAATGGCCACAACATCGTAGTCCCAAGTAGCAATCCACGCCCCAAGTTCATTCACCTTGTTCCGGATGCTCCTTGCATTGAAGTAGACACACTTCAACCCATCTTCCTGTCTACCGGTACCCACCCTTGACCTTGATACCTTCCCCAATATCTCACCACCCTCAACACTGACTTCCGGACTACAACTCCTTTTCCCACTCCCCTGACAAATTAGTTTAAATCCCCCTGAAGAGCCGTAGCAAATTTCCCTCCGAGGATATTGGTGCCCCTCTGGTTCAGGTGCACCCCGTCCTGTTTGTAGAGGTCCCACCTTCCCCAGAACGTGTTCCAATTATCCACGTATCTGAAACCCTCCCTCCTGCACCATCCCTGCAACCACATGTTTAAGTGCACTCTCTCCCTGTTCCTCAACTCGCTATCACGTGGCACCGGTAGCGTACCAGAGATGACCACGTGTTTTGTCTTTGCTCTCAGCTTCCAGCCCAGCTCCCGAAATTCCTGTTTTAAATCCCCGTCCCTTCTCTTACCTATGTCGTTGGTACCAATGTGTACCACGACTTGTGACTGTTTCCCCTCCCCCTTAAGAATCCGGAAAACACGGTCCGAGACGTCACGGACCCTGGCATCCGCTAGGCAACAAACCATCCTCGAGTCTCTTTTGCTGCCACAGAACCTCCTATCTATCCCTCTAACTAACGAGTCCCCAATAACTATTGCCCTCCCACTCTCCTCCTTACCTGGTAATTATAGACCGGTTAGTCTGACTTCGGTGGTTGGTAAATTGATGGAAAAGGTCCTTAGGGATGGGATTTACGACCATTTAGAAAGATGCGGATTAATCCGGGATAGTCAGCACGGATTTGTGAAGGGCAAATCGTGCCTCACAAATTTGATAGAATTTTTTGAGGAGGTAACTAGGTGTGTTGATGAAGGTAGGGCGGTTGATGTCATATACATGGATTTTAGTAAGGTCCCCCATGGTCGGCTTATGATGAAAGTAAGGAGGTGTGGGATAGAGGGAAAGTTGGCCGATTGGATAGGTAACTGGCTATCTGATCGAAGACAGAGGGTGGTGGTGGATGGAAAATTTTCGGACTGGAGGCAGGTTGCTAGCGGAGTGCCGCAGGGATCGGTGCTTGGTCCTCTGCTCTTTGTGATTTTTATTAATGACTTAGAGGAGGGGGCTGAAGGGTGGATCAGTAAATTTGCTGATGACACCAAGATTGGTGGAGTAGTGGATGAGGTGGAGGGGTGTTGTAGGCTGCAAAGAGACATAGATAGGATGCAAAGCTGGGCTGAAAAATGGCAAATGGAGTTTAACCCTGATAAATGTGAGGTGATTCATTTTGGTAGGACTAATTTAAATGTGGATTACAGGGTCAAAGGTAGGGTTCTGAAGACTGTGGAGGAACAGAGAGATCTTGGGGTCCATATCCACAGATCTCTAAAGGTTGCCACTCAAGTGGATAGAGCTGTGAAGAAGGCATATAGTGTGTTAGCTTTTATTAACAGGGGGTTGGAGTTTAAGAGCCGTGGGGTTATGCTGCAACTGTACAGGACCTTGGTGAGACCGCATTTGGAATATTGCGTGCAGTTCTGGTCACCTCACTATAAGAAGGATGTGGAAGCGCTGGAAAGAGTGCAGAGGAGATTTACCAGGATGCTGCCTGGTTTGGAGTGTCGGTCTTATGAGGAAAGGTTGAGGGAGCTGGGGCTGTTCTCTCTGGAGCGGAGGAGATTGAGGGGAGACTTAATAGAGGTTTATAAAATGATGAAGGGGATAGATCGAGTGAACGTTCAAAGTCTATTTCCTCGGGTGGATGGAGCTATTACAAGGGGGCATAACTATAGGGTTCATGGTGGGAGATATAGGAAGGGTATCAGAGGTAGGTTCTTCACGCAGAGAGTGGTTGGGGTGTGGAATGGACTGCCTGCAGTGATAGTGGAGTCAGACACTTTAGGAACATTTAAGCGGTTATTGGATAGGCACATGGAGCACACCAGGATGGTAGGGAGTGGGATAGCTTGATCTTGGTTTCAGATGAAGGTCGGCACAACATCGTGGGCCGAAGGGCCTGTTCTGTGCTGTAATGTTCTATGTTCTATGTTCTAACCCATATTTTACCTGCCTGGATGTGTCCCATGTGGAGATGCTGCAAAATATGGGGCCATATTCTACCAGAGGTGGTTAACTATGTAGTGTTTCCTCTGAAACAGCAACAGACTGGGTTCTGGAATTGACACCCCCCCCCCCCCCCCCCCCCTCCAGTTTCTGTCATTCAGATAAATTATTTACAGATTAATAGAGATCATTTTTCTTTTTCTCTCTGCCAGATTCGAAGGTCTGGATGGCACCAGAGGCACTGGAAAGGTTGCCGATTTTGAAAAGCGACATCTGGTCATTAGGGTGTATATTACTGGAGATGATGACATGCGGCACCATGGATGTACACGCCCTTTTCCACTTCATTATCTGTGACTTCCTCGGGGTAGCATTTTAAAAATATATATTGTTTCATTTCGTCTTCTGCTGCTGACACTTGCTGGGATGCTGGCTCCATGGGCACTGACACTCCCTGAGTGATGGTTTCCATAGGCACTGACTCATTGTAGTATTGGTCCCAAGACCTCTGTTTGCTTTGAGATGGCTTGCTGGAATGCCAACAGGCTTGTGGGATGTGTTGGTATTTAAAGGGGCCACCCAGAGGGAGTCAGTATTTACAGGATGACTGTGGTCAGTAATTAAAGGATGCCCCAGGTGTGAGGTGGTATTTGCAGGGGTCCCCTGGAAGTGAGTCACTATGCAAAGATGGTCCCCAGGGAGTGTAACCGTACTTATAAGGAGCAGATTGCCCAACTATCATTGGTGTTTCTGGCATTATTGGCCATCACTCATCCCTCCCCACAGCCTGCATGAACTACAGGGTTTTGGTTTGTATCAGAGTTCTGTACTGGGTAGGATCCTGGTGTAAATATGGGATAGTGACCCTGTGGACTCTCAGTCCCTGTGGAGCCCACAAAACTGTAAAATCACCCCCCCGTCCCCCGTATCAAAACAATGCCAAGATAGGTATGTAGAATTCTGAGGGAACACTAACTGGGGGTATCTTTTTAAGGTTGTTTCTTTGATGTGCATGCCAATTGGTGCAAATGTATTTTCCAAATTCTCTATCACAAGAAGGATGACTTTGAACAGCTGGTCAAGATAATCAGGACTGACTGGAAAAATGTGGACTCCATCCTGGAGAAACTCCATGTGGAGAAGAAATACACGTCCAGCCTTTGCAAGTTGGTACAGCTCATGTTGGAACCAGATCCTGCTGTTAGAATCAATGTGACGTAAGCAGCTGTAAGGGGGGTGTGACCAACATATTAATGTTGCATGCCAAACTCGAATTTAAGCAACAGCTTCAGGGTGGTTTATATACAGAATAACTGATACCCGGGAGTGAGTTACAGACTGGAATCTAATCGAGGGGTTCGGGTGGTTTATATATAGAATAACTGATACCCGGGAGTGAGTTACAGACTGGAATCTAATCGAGGGGTTCGGGGTGGTTTATATATAGAATAACAGATACCCGGGAGTGAGTTACAGACTGGAATCTAATCGAGGGGTTCAGGGTGGTTTATATATAGAATAACAGATACCCGGGAGTGAGTTACAGACTGGAATCTAATCGAGGGGTTCGGGGTGGTTTATATATAGAATAACAGATACCCGGGAGTGAGTTACAGACTGGAATCTAATCGAGGGGTTCGGGTGGTTTATATATAGAATAACAGATACCCGGGAGTGAGTTACAGACTGGAATCTAATCGAGGGATTGGGGTGGTTTATATATAGAATAACAGATACCCGGGAGTGAGTTACAGACTGGAATCTAATCGAGGGATTGGGGTGGTTTATATATAGAATAACAGATACCCGGGAGTGAGTCATAGACTGGAATCTAATCGAGGGGTTCGGGGTGGTTTATATAAAGAATAACAGATACCCGGGAGTGAGTTACAGACTGGAATCTAATCTAGGGGTTCGGGGTGGTTTATATAAAGAAAAACAGATTCCCAGTAGTGCGTTACTTGGCTTACCTTCACTGCTTTCCTTCCTTGGTCATTTCATCAAGCAACCTTTCATCCTTGTAGTGATTTTAACCTCCACTTCAACCCAATCCGTTCTGTGTTCTCTGCCTTCCATCCTCTCTTATCCAAATAAACTCCCCAACCCATATTCACAGCGACCCACTTGACTGTGCAATCTCACATGGCCTTGTTACCCCTATGACAGATTAAGCCATCTCTGATCACTTTCTTGTAATCACACTCCCCTTATATCCCTCCTCCAAGTCACAATCTTTTTTTCCCTGGACGTGCTCTCTCCCAGTTCACCTGCAGCTGTGCTCTCAAAATCCCAACTCTCTCGCCTTTGATCTTACATTTGGTGCAACATTTCTGCAGTTACTGATTTGTTGAATTGTGCCTTCAACTGCACCTTTGATGCCCTTGGCCCGATTAAACCATTGCTGTCTCTCACCCTGGGTGTTCCCCATTATATACTCTAATTTCCAACCCCTCACAGATGCCATCAAATGGCACTTACTCAGCAATAGCCTAATGCTCGATTTTGGTTCCGGTCACGTGATATGAAAGCAACATTTGACTTAATCAAAGAGCACACTAGCAAAATTGAAATCAAATGGAATCAGGAACAACTCTGCACTGACTGGAGTCATAGCTATCAACAGAAAAATGGTTCTGGTTGTTCAACGCTAACATCTCAACCCTTGGACATAACTGCAGAAGCCCCTAAGGAAAGACTCACATTTTCAGCTGCTTCCATGAATAGCCTTCCCTCCACGAAAAGGTCAGAAGTGGGAATGTTTCCCAATGGTTGTTCCCTCTACACTGTCCTATCAAACACTCTTAGAGCATGTACATCTAGGGTCAGGTATAGAGTAAAGCTTCATCTCTCCATCTAACCCTATGACAGTCCCACATTGGTGCAGCATGGGTTAGATACAGAATATTCCATGTGTCACAATGCATCTCAATAGCCTGTCACTTCAGTCCTACCACTTGCAGCTCTCCCAAGGTGGCCAACATGGGATTACCTGTTAGCACTCAAATAGCTCTGGGCAATCTGAAAGTTGGCTCTTTCAGCCTGGGTTGGGTTTGGGCCTGTGATTAGTTGGAACCTCTGTCTGATCCATACACAAGTTTGTGAAAAATTAACATACTTTAATCTACACATGTGGGTGGCACGGTAGCACAGTGGTTAGCGTTAGGGACCCGGGTTCGATTCCTGGGCTTGGGTCACTCTGTGTGGAGTTTGCATGTTCTCCCCGTGTCAGCGTGGGTTTCCTCCAGGTGCTCCAGTTTCCGCCCACAGTCTGAAAGACATGCTGGTTTGGTGGATCGACCCGAACAGGTGCCGGAGTGTGGCGACTTGGGGAATTTCACAGTAACTGCATTGCAGTGTTAATGTAAGCCTTACTTGTGACTAATAAATAAACTTTAAAAACGTTATGTTTGATCTGTGTTTCTCTGAAGGGCACTCTTGGACCTACAGTATGTGAAAGAATCATTGATCATCTGCGGCTCTTCTCTGTCTGGAATAAAGAAGACACCAATCGGCACAGAACACTTGCCTTACAGACAAGGCATTGATAAGCTACTCGGTAAGTAGCACCTGAACCTCAATCCAGCACCAAAGGTAATTAATTCCTTCAGTTGCTGGTCCATTGTTTTTAACTGGGATAAAGTATTCCAAGGAATCGTTCTACTGAAAAGGGTATATTTTTCAGCTGGTCCTGTTCACAGATAAATCTTTATCATACAATGCCGAGTTTCTTACTCTGTATGTCATCTTAACACTAGCATTAACATGTTATGCTACCTGTTTTGCACAGCTGCAGCATTGGACAGGTAATATACCCAGCATGGAGGGAAATCATAAAACACACTCAGAGACACCTCCCACACACACAAGCACGGGGGCACCCCCACACTATACTTACATTTGCACCCCTGTCGGATTCCCCTCAGCTAATTCCCGTTTTGCAATGGTTGTTGTAAACCTCGCCGAGATGACGTCATGTCGGTGGGATGGGGGGGGCGGGGGTGCGGGTTCCTGACCTGGGAGGAATTGGGTTTACCAATTCTTACCTAATTACTGGAAACTAAGTGTACACCCACTTGAGAATTATGTCTGAGTATCTTAACCCAATTCGTTAAAAATATCTAGGAGCTTGAATTCTACCCCAATGCTACCCAAAGATGTGCGGGTTAGGTTGATTGGCCATGCTAAAAATTGCCACTTAGTGTTCTGAGATGTGTAGGTTAGAGGGATTAGCGGGTAAATATGTAGGGATATGGGGGTAGGGTCTGGGTGGGATTGTGGTCGGTGCAGACTCGATGGGCCGAATGGCCTCCTTTTGCACTGTAGGGTTTCTATGATTCTATGAACTGAATATGAAATGCCTGTAGGGGAACAGGCAAAGGCCATTTAATCCAATGTGCCTGCTCTATCATTCAGTTAGATCACAACTGATGTGTGTATTAACCCCAATCACAAGCTTAGATTTTATAACCCTAAATACACAACAAAAATCCATCTGTTTCGAAATTTTCAATTGACCCCCAGCTTCATCAGTTTCTTGGGGGAGAGAGTACCAGATTTCCGTTACCCTCTGTGTGACGAAAGGTTTTGCTGCAACACTTTGAATAGCCGAGATCTAAATTTAAGGCTAAACACCCTTGTCCAAGAGTCCAACATGGTTCTCTCTTGACCTGATCAACTGTTTTAATCGTCTTAAACATATCAATCAGATCACCCATAAATTTTGACATTCAAGGGAGTATAAGCCTAGTTTGAATAACTTGTTCCCACAATTTGATCCCTTGAGCCACCGTATCAAAGAAACATTTAACTTTTCAAACCTATTTTCGAACGTCATTCAATGAGTTCATGGCACATCAGCGACCTGATTCTATCTATCCCTTTTTCCCCATATCCCTTAATACCATCAGTTAACAAACATCTATCAATCTCTGATTTAAAATTGACATTTGATCCAGCATCCATTGGTCTTCATGGCACGGGTGGCACCGTGGTGTGCCTGGGTCTCCTCCGGGTGGTTTGATTTCCTCCCACTGTCTAAAGATCCCTTAGTGTCCAAAGATGTGCATGTTAGGTGGAATAGCCATGGTAAATGTGTGGGGTTACGAGGATAGGGTGGAAGAAATGGACTGGGTCTTTCAAAGAGAGCGCAGACATTATGGGCTAGATGGCCTCTTACTGCATTGTAGGGCACTCTGTTTCCACTGTCATGCCGGCAGGGCAGGGCATGATAGAGCTGTCAATGCTGGCTGCAAGGACACCCTGATCTGTGTTGAAAAGAAACGTCTCCTTGCCACCCACCCTCCCACAAACATTGGGGCACCCGCAACCCCTCCTCCCCCGACCCCACACACACACACGCACACACACACGCACAAACACCTCACACACACACATGGAAACACCTTACACACACACACACCTCACACACACTCACTCACTCACTCACACACACACACACAAACACCTCACACACACACATGGAAACACCTCACACACACTCAGAGACACCTCCCACACACACACACCTCACACACACTCACTCACTCACTCACACACACACAAACACCTCACACACACACATGGAAACACCTCACACACACTCAGAGACACCTCCCACACACACACACCTCACACACACTCACTCACTCACTCACACACACACAAACACCTCACACACACACATGGAAACACCTCACACACACACACACACTCACTCACTCACACTCACCTCACACACACACATGGAAACACCTCACACACACACACTCACTCACTCACTCACTCACTCACCTCACACACACACAGAAACACCTCACACACACACTCACTCACTCACTCACACCTCACACACACACAGAAACACCTCACACACACACTCACTCACTCACTCACACACACACACACACAAACACCTCACACACACACATGGAAACACCTCACACACACACACTCAGAGACACCTCCCACACACACAAGCACGGGGGCACCCCCACACTATACTTACATTTGCACCCCTGCCGGATTCCCCTCAGCTAATTCCTGCTTTGCAATGGTTGTTGTAAACCTCGCTGAGATGATGTCATGTCGGTGAGATGGGGGGGGGGGGGGGGGGGGGGGGGGGGCGGGGGTGCGGGTTCCTGATCTGGGAGGAACATATGGCTCGAAAGCTGGCGAGAATCTTCTTTTATGATTCTCGTGAAATTTTGCGCCCTCATTGCTGTTTGCGCTCATGGCGAACACGGACATAAAATTGCTCCCTCTCTATCTGACCGATCTCCTCGTGTGCCATAATGACTCCATGACTCTACCCTTCCTGTTCCCCTCAATATCCAGAAAACTGATCAAGTCATCTCTTTACCATCCAAATTCCAGGGAATACAAGCCTAGTTTGTGTAATCCCATTTCATGAATTAATTTTTGGAATCCAGGCATCATTCTAGTAAATCTGTGCTGCACTCCCTCCAAGATCACTATTTCCATCTTAAGGTTTAGTACCCGGAACAATGGAGATAGGCGTGTGAGCAGAATGGGAGCGTGTGCATACAGGGAGCTGGAAGGTGTGTACATGTGTGAGTATACATAGAGGGCGGGATTTTGCGGCCTCGCTTGAGCAAGACCAGAAATTCCCACCCGAGGTCAATGGACATTTCCGTTCTCCGCCCCTCGCCCGCTCCGATTCCGTGGCGGGTGGGGTGGTAGAATTCCGCAAGAGTGTCGGAAGGCATGTGTATGGAGCAGGAGTTATAATTTGCTACCTGTTGGAGATGTATGGACATATGTCTGATCTCCCCAAGTATAAAATCTAAATACCCCTGTCTGTTTTGTTGCAGAATTTATGCTGTTGCAAATTGACATAGAAGAAATTCAGAAGACGGCTCTGAAATACATAGTTTACTTGTTGTATGAACCTGAGGGTAAGTGAGTGTTGTGTCCATCAGTACAGTACGCGAGTAACAACCAAGTTCACCAGCCCTGCAGGTCATGGGTTTGGAAAGTGCTGTTAAAGGAGCCTTGGTGAATTGTTTGGGGACTCAGGAGGTGAGATTGAGATTGTCGAGCGGTGTTCATTCATCCGTTGTCGTAGCGTCTGCATGGTTTCCCCAATGTACCATGCCTCGGGACATCCTTTCCTGCAGCGTATCAGGTAGACAACGTTGGCCGAGTTGCAAGAGTATGTACCGTGTACCTGGTAGATGGTGTTCTCACGTGAGATGATGGCATCCGTGTCGATGATCCGGCACGTCTTGCAGAGGTTGCTGTGGCAGGGTTGTGTGGTGTCATGGTCACTGTTCTCCTGAAGGCTGCTCGACAATCACCAGGCAAAACTGTTCTCTTCCTGTGGGGGAGCACTTCAGCAGTCACGGGCATTCAGCCTTGGATCTTCAGGTAAGCGTTCTCCAAGGCGGCCTTCACGACACACGACAGCGCAGAGTCGCTGAGCAGAAACTGATAGCCAAGTTCCGCACACATGAGGACGGCCTAAACCGGGATGTTGGATTTATGTCACATTATCAGTAACCCCCACAGCTCGCCCCTGGTCTTGCATAATCTCACCAGCTGTTCTGTCTGGAGACAATACACATCTCTTTAACCTGTGTTTAATGTTCCCTCCAACCACATTATCTGTACCTTTTAAGACCTGGCTGGCTGTAGAGATTTGCATTCTAATTAGTATTCTGTAACTTGATTTCTGTGTCTGTGCACTGTTGGAGAACAGAGACCACTCCATCTGACGAAGGAGCAGCACGCTCCGAAAGCTTATGGTATTTGCTACCAAATAAACCTGTTGGACTTTAACCTGGTGTTGTGAGACTTCTTACTGTGCTTACCCCAGTCCAACGCCGGCATCTCCACATCATGTTTAATTTAGTGCCCAGGTCCTCAATCTCTATATAAACCTTTTACATGGACCTCAACAATGGGTTTCCGCCCCCTCCCACTGTAAGTTCCCCTCCAGTCCAGAGCAGATGTCCTGAATCCTGGCACCGGGCAGGCAACAGAGCCCAGTACCAAATCCAGTGTAGTCCCTTCTCTAGTCGGACTATCTACATATTGTTCCAAAAAACCTTCCTGGACACACTTAACAAATTCCTCACCATCCTGACCCCTAGCCCTAAGGGATTTCCAGTCACTATGAGGAAAATGAAAGTCTCCCACACACAACAACCCTATTATTTCTACATCTGTCCAGAATCTGCTTACATATCCATTCTTCAACTTCCCTTGGGCTGTTGGGAGGCCTGTAGTACACCCCCATCATAGTGACTGCCCCCTTCCTGTTTCTGAGCTCTACCCACAGTGTCTCATTACATGATTCTTCCAAGATGGCCTCCCTCTGTACAGCTGTAATATGTTCCCTAACCGGTATTACAACTCCCCCACCTCTCTTGCCTTCGCCCCTGTCTTGCCTAAAACACCGATATCCCAGAACATTTAGCTGACAGTCCTGTCCTTTTTTTAACCAAGTCAAGTGGAGTTTAAGCCTCCAAGAGGAAACTTGCTTGAATTGGAACTTATAGAGATGGATTAGCAGTTAAGAATTGTAGCTTGTCATGATTAAGCAGTTCAGTTGGTAAAAGTTAAGCTAATTCTTTCATTATAGTTAAACTGTATTGTTAAATAAAGTTTGTTCTGAGAAAAGCTTTCTAGTGTGCCAATAGAATCACACCTGGAGTGAAATACATTATCCTCACACAAATGCCAAAATAGAAAAACTGTTGTGGTCTGGTCAGGCTTTATAATATACCTTGGGGTTTCTGATCTGCACCTTAACAAATGTAACTTTGGTCATTTACTTTGCAGTGTTTGAGGCCAGTGAACAGATCATTCCAGTCCTGATTTCTGTTTTGAAGCACCACAAAGACAGCTTGGAGTTGCAGGCTCGGGTTTGTCGGATATTCATGAAATTTGCAGTTAAAGGTAGGACAGTAAAATTTATAAAGCTGTGCCTGGTTGAGAGCTCTCTGAACAAGACCTTCAGTTTCTTCTGTTGCACTCGTGCCTGAGACCTGATGGCTGCATGAGCACATAAACCAGCCTAACTCACTCGTGTAAAACTGAAGGAGTGCTGCACTGTCAGACACTCAGCACAAAGGGAGTGCTACAGAGCCAGAGGGACAATAGTGAGGGAGTGCTGATGTTAGAGGTGCCGTTCTGAGGGAGTGCTGCACTCCAGAAACCCTTTCTTTTGGACAAACGATGATAAACTGTGGCCCCAACTATCTTCACATGTTAATGTAAAAGATTCCAGGGCACGATTGAAATATAATCTCGGGAGTTCACCCTGGTGTCCTGGCCAATATTTTTTCCCAATTGACATCACGAGCAATACTGTGCATGTGTGTCAGTATTTCTAATCAGTGAGTGTATATGAATATTGCAGAAATACCATGCGCTGTCCTGACTGTCTCTTGATTCCCTGCAGCCATAGAAGACAGTGTGGAAGAAGGTATTTTGTTCAGTGACACTGTGATCAGTACCATTCTTTCCGTAATGGATACACAGTGGAAATGTGTGGAGCTCCAGCAAGTCATCTGTAACCTCCTCATGGTACTGGCAGGAAGCGGTAGGTTTGTACACTGACAGATCAGTTCATTGTGTGGTGTGAGAAGTGAAATCATAGAGACCATTCAGCCCATTGAATCCATGCCAGCTCTCTGCAGAGCAATTAGTCAGTCCCATTCCCCCAGCCGGGCAAGTATAGTTCCCTTAAGTGTCCATCTTTTGAAATCATTAATCACCTACACTTTCAACAGCATCATAGGCAGCGAGTTCCAGGACATTACCATTCACTGCACAAAATATGTCCGTATAAAATTCGTCACATCGTAGGTACAGAATTCAGGAAAAGGGAGTGTGAGGAGGTACTGGAGGTTCTGACGGGCTTAAAATGAATTGCATCCCAGGCTACTGTAGGAGGTGAGGCAGGAAATTCTAGGGGCTCTGACTCAAATTCTTAATTCCTCTCTGGCCACAGGGGAGGATGACTAATGTGGTTCCACTTTTCAGGAAGGGTGGTCGAGGAAATTACAGACCAGTGAGTCTCAAGTCAGTGGTATGGAAACTATTGGAGAATATTCTGAAGGAGAGAATTAATCTCTGCTTGGAAAGGCATGGATTCATTAGAGATATTGATGTGGAGATGCCGGCGTTGGACTGGGGTAAACACAGTAAGAAGTCTAACAACACCAGGTTAAAGTCCAACAGGTTCATTTGGTAGCAAAAGCCACTAGCTTTCGGAACAGGCTGTTCCTTCGTCAGGTGGGTGGGAGTTCTGATCACAAACAGGGCACAAAGACACAAACTCAATTTACATGAATAATGATTGGAATGTGAGTCTTTACAGCTAATCAAGTCTTAAAGGTACAGACAATGTGAGTGGAGGGAGCATTAAGCACAGGTTAAAGAGATGTGTATTGTCTCCAAAAGGACAGCTAGTGAGATTTTGCCCATCCAGGCAAGTTGTGGGGGTTACAGATAGTATGACACGAACCCAATATCCCGGTTGAGGCCGTCCTCATGTGTGCGGAACCTGGCTATCAGTCTCTGCTATCTATTCATTAGAGATAGTCAGCATAGCTTTGTTAGAAGGGGGTCATGCCTAACAAACCTGATGGAATGTTTTGAAAATGTGACTGAGTGTGTGGATGAGGGAAGTGCAGTTGATACGGTTTATATGGACTTTAGCAAAGCCTTTGACAAGGTCCCACGTGAGAGACTGATTGAGAAGTTGAAGCACATGGAATTCAGGGAAACCTGGTGAGATGGATCTGAAACTGGTTCAGTAACAGGACACAAAAGGTTAGGGTGATGGTAGAAGGCTGAAATGAATGAATTAGTTGCACATATAAATGTAAAGGGGTATGATATAGTTGGCATTACGGAGACATGGCTCCAAGGTGACCAAGGATGGGAACAGAACCTTGAGGGCTATTCAGTTTTTAAGAAGGACAGGTAGAAAGAAAAAGTTGGTGGTGGTGCATTGTTGATTAAAGATGATATTGATAAGTTTGCCGATGATACAAAGATAGGTGGAGGGGCAGGTAGTATTGAGGAGGTGGGGAGGCTGCAGAAAGATTTAGACAGTTTAGGAGAGTGGTCCAAGAAGTGGCTGATGAAATTCAACGTGGGCAAGTGCGAGGTCGTGCACTTTGGAAAAAAGAATAGAGGCATGGACTATTTTCTAAACGGTGACAAAATTCATAATGCTAAAGTGCAGAGGGACTTGGGAGTCCTAGTCCAGGATTCTCTAAAGGTAAACTTGCAGGTTGAGTCCGTAATTAAGAAAGCAAATGTAATGTTGTCATTTATCTCAAGAGGCTTGGAATACAAAAGCAGGGATGTACTTCTGAGGCTTTATAAAGCACTGGTTAGGCCCCATTTGGAATACTGTGAGCAATTTTGTGCCCCACACCTCAGGAAGGACATACTGGCACTGGAGCGGGTCCAGCGGAGATTCACACGGATGATCCCAGGAATGGTAGGCCTGACATACGATGAACGTCTGAGGATCGTGGGATTATATTCATTGGAGTTTAGGAGGTTGAGGGGAGATCTGATAGAGACTTACAAGATAATGAACGGCTTAGATAGGATGGACGTAGGGAAGTTGTTTCCATTAGCTGGGGAGACTAGGACGCGGGGGCACAGCCTTAGAATAAAAGGGAGTCACTTTAGAACAGAGATGAGGAGAAATTTCTTCAGCCAGAGAGTGGTAGGTCTGTGGAATTCATTGCCACAGAGGGCTGTGGAGGCCGAGACATTGAGCGTCTTCAAGACAGAAATGGATAAATTCTTGATTTCTCGAGGAATTAAGGGCTATGGGGAGAGAGCGGGTAAATGGAGTTGAAATCAACCATGATTGAATGGTGGAGTGGACTCGATGGGCCGAATGGCCTTACTTCCGCTCCTATGTCTTATGGTCTTATGATACGATATTGAGGAAATATATTAGCATAGATGATGTGGAACCTGTATGGGTCAAATTAAGAAACAACTAGGGACAAAAACATTGGTGGGGGTGGTGGGAGAATTAGACAGGAAATCAGACATGCATGTGTTAAAGGAACATCTGTGATTATGGGCGATAATAATCTGCATTTAGATTGGGAGAGTCAAATTAGTCACAGTACAGTTGAGGAGGAGTTTCCGAGTGTATCTGGGAAGGATTTCAGGAGCAATATGTTGAGGAACCAACAAGGGAACCAGCCATCTTGGACTGGGTGTTGTGCAATGAGAAAGGATTAGTTGGCAATCTAGTTGTGAGAGAACCCTTGGGGACGAGTGACCATAATACGGTAGAATTCTTTGTCAAGGTGGATAATGATGTAGTTGATTCTGAGACAAGGGTCCTGAATCTCAATAAAGGTAACTATGATGATATGAAGCATGAATTGGCCATGATGGACTGGGAAACATTATTGAAAGGAAAGATAATGGACAGCCAATGGCAGGCATTTAAAGAACGAATAGGTGAACTCCAGAAGTTGTTTATTCCTGTTTGACGCAAGAGTGGGGAGGGAATTGTGGCCAAACCAAGGCTTACAAGGGAAATTAGAGATAGTATCAGATTCAAGGAAGAAGCTTACAAGAAAAAACAATAGGATTGGGAGCAGTTTAAAATTCAGCAAAGGAAGACCAAGGGATTGATTAAGAAGGAAAAAATAGAGTGTGAAAGTAAGCTATAGATATGTAAAGAGAAAAAGATTGACAAAAACGAATGTAAGCCTCAAGTCAGAAAGGGGAGAATTCATAATGGGGAATAAAGAAATGGCTGAGGAATTAAATTCGTACTTTGCTTTTGTCTTCACAAAGGAAGACATGAATAATGTACCAGAAGTTCTGAGAGAAACAAGTTTCAGTGAGGAGCTGAAGGAAATCAGCATTAGTAGAGAAATTATTTTGGGGAAATTGATGGGATTGAAGATGGATAAATCTCTAGGTCCTGATAATCTTCATCCCAGAGTACTTAAGGAAGTGGCCCTGGAAATAGTAGACCCATTAAAAAGCAGGACCTCGAGGGTTGTAATCTCAGGATTACTCCCTGTGCCACGTGCCAGTGAGGCTAGGAATAGGAAGATAGTGCAACTCAACACGTGGTTAAACAGCTGGTGTAGGAGGGAGGGTTTCAGATATCTGGACTATTGGGGTCTCTTCCGGGGCAGATAGGACCTGTACAAGAAGGATGAATTGCATCTAAACTGGAAGGGCACAAATATTCTGGCCAGGAGGTTTGCACGGGAGAATTTAAACTAGTTTGGCAGGGGGGTGGGAACCAAAGCAAACGTGATTTAGCTGAAGGGGAACCAGAGAGTCGGGCCAGTAAGACTCAGAGAAACTGCAGGCAGGGTGGGATTGCTAATCAGAGAGGGTCTGGGGGTGGATTGAATGCGAGAAGTGTAACAGGTAAGGCAGATGAACTTAGAGCTTGGATTAGTACTTGGAACTACGATGTTGTTGCCATTACAGAGACTTGGTTAAGGGAAGGACAGGATTGGCAGCTTAACATTCCAGGATAAAGATGTTTCAGGCGGGATAGAGGGGGATGTAAAAGGGTTGAGGGAGTTGCACTACTGGTTAAGGAGAGTATTACAGCTGTGCTCCGGGAGGACACCTCGGTGGGCTCATACAGCGAGGCAATATGGATAGAGCTCAGGAATAGGAAAGGTGCAGTCACAATGTTGGGGGTTTACTATAGGCCGCCCAACTGCCAGCAGGAGATTGAGGAACAGATATGTAGGCAGATTTTGGCCAGGTGTAAAAGTAACAGGGTTGTTGTGGTGGGAGATTTTAATTTCCCCTATATTGACTGGGACTCACTTAGTGCCAGGGCTGTGGATGAGGCAGAGTTTGTAAGGAGCATCCAGGAGGGCTTCCTGAAACAGTATGTAGATAGGCCAACTAGGGAAGGGGCCATACTGGCCCTGGTATTGGGGAATGAGCCCAGCCAGGTGGTCAATGTTTCACTAGGGGAGCAGTTGGGGAACAGTGACCAGAATTCAGTAAGCTTTGAGGTACTGATGGATAAAGATAAGTGTAGTCCTCACGTTAAGGTGCTAAATTGGGTGAAGGCTAATTACAACAATATTAGGCAGGAACTGAAGAATGTAGATTGGGGGCAGATGTTTGAGGGCAAATCAACATCTGGCATGTGGGAGGCTTTCAAGTGTAAGTTGATATCAGGATCGGCACATTCTTGTAAGGATGAAGGATAAGTATGGCAAGTTTTGGGAACCTTGGATAACGAGAGATATTGTGAGCCTAGTCAAAGAGAAAAAGGAAACATTTGTCAAAGCTAGGAGGCTGGGAACACACGAAGCAAGTATGGAATACAAGGAAAGTAGAAAGAAACTTAAGCAAGGAATAAGAAGGTCTAAAAGAGGTCATGAAAAAGCATTGGCCAGCAGGATTAAGGAAAATCCCAAGGCTTTTTATATATATATAAAGAGCAAGAGGGTAGCCAGGGAGAGCGTTGGCCCACTCAAGGACAAGGGAGGGAATCTATGTGTGGAGCCAGAGGAAATGGGCGAACTATTAAATGAATACTTTGCATCAGTATTCACCAAAGAGAAGGACTTGGTGGATGATGAGTCTGGGAAAGGGTGTGTAGATAGTTTGAGTCATGTTGAGATCAGAAAGGAGGAGGTATTGGGGTTCTTGAGAAACATTAAGGTAGACAAGTCCCCAGGGCCTGATGGGATATACCCCAGAATACTGAGAGAGGTAAGGGAGGAAATTGCTGGGGCCTTGAGAGAAATCTTTGTATCCTCACTGGCTACAGGGGAGGTCACAGTAAGAAGTTTAACAACACCAGGTTAAAGTCCAACAGGTTTATTTGGTAGCAAAAGCCACAAGCTTTCGGAGCCTTAAAGCTAAAGTTTAAGGCTCCGAAAGCTAGTGGCTTTTGCTACCAAATAAACTTGTTGGACTTTAACCTGGTGTTGTTAAACTTTTTATTGTGTTTACCTCAGTCCAACGCCGGCATCTCCACATCATGACTACAGGGGAGGTCCCAGAGGATTGGAGAATAGCCAATGTTGTTCCTTTGTTTAAGAAGGTTAGCAAGAATAATCCAGGTAATTACAGGCCGGTGAGCCTTACATCAGTGGTAGGGAAATTATTGGAGAGGATTCTTCGAGACAGGCTTTATTCCCACTTGGAAATAAGTGGACGTATTAGTGAGAGGCAACATGGTTTTGTGAAGGGGAGGTCTTGTCTCACGAACTTGATCAAGTTTTTCGAGGAAGTAACAAAGATGATTGATGAGGGTAGGGCAGTGGATGTTGTCTACATGGACTTCAGTAAGGCCTTTGACAAGGTCCCTCATGGCAGACTGGTGCAGAAGGTGAAGTCGCATGGGATCAGAGGTGAGCTGGCAAGGTGGATACAGAACTGGCTGGGTCAAAGAAGACAGAGGGTAGCAGTCGAAGGGTGCGTTTCTGAATGGAGGGCTGTGACAAGTGGCGTTCCTCAGGGATCAATGCTGGGACTTTTGTTGTTTGTAATATATATAAATGATTTGGAGGAAAATGTAACTGGATTGATTAGTAAGTTTGCGGACGACACAAAGGTTGGTGGATTTGTGGATAGCGATGAGGACCATCAGAGGATACAGCAGGTGAGTCTAACCTCAGTGGTTGGTAAGTTGATGGAGAGGATCCTGAGAGACAGGATTTATGATCATCTAGAGAAGTTTAGTATGATCAAAAGTAGTCAGCACGGCTTTGTCAAGGGCAGGTCGTGCCTTACGAGCCTGGTTGAGTTCTTTGAAAATGTGACCAAACACATTGACGAAGGAAGAGCGGTGGATGTGGTCTATATGGACTTCAGCAAGGCGTTCGATAAGGTCCCCCATGCAAGACTTCTTGAGAAAGTGAGAGGGCATGGGATCCAAGGGGCTGTTGCCTTGTGGATCCAGAACTGGCTTGCCTGCAGATGGCAGAGAGTGGCTGTGGAGGGGTCTTTCTCTGCATGGAGGTCAGTGACCAGTGGAGTGCCCCAGGGATCTGTTCTGGGACCCTTGCTGTTTGTCATTTTCATAAATGACCTGGATGAGGAAGTGGAGGGATGGGTTGGTAAGTTTGCTGACGACACCAAGGTAGGTGGTGTTGTGGATAGTTTGGAGGGATGTCAGAAGTTGCAGCGAGACATAGATAGAATGCAAGACTGGGCGGAGAAGTGGCAGATGGACTTCAACCCGGATAAGTGTGTGGTGATCCATTTTGGCAGATCCAATGGGATGAAGCAGCAGTATAATATGAAGGGTACCATTCTTAGCAGTGTAGAGGATCAGAAGGACCTTGGGGTCCGGGTCCATAGGACTCTTAAATCGGCCTCGCTGGTGGAGGATGCGGTCAAGAAGGCGTACGGCGTACTGGCCTTCATTAATCGAGGGATTGAGTTTAGGAGTCGGGAGATAATGCTGCAGCTTTATAGGACCCTGGTTAGACCCCACTTGGAGTACTGCGCGCAGTTCTGGTCACCTCATTACAGGAAAGATGTTGAAGCCATTGAAAGGGTGCAGAGGAGATTTACAAGGATGTTGCCTGGATTGGGGGGCATGCCTTATGAGGATAGGTTGAGGGAGCTTGGTCTCTTCTCCCTGGAGAGACGAAGGATGAGAGGTGACCTGATAGAGGTTTACAAGATGTTGAGAGGTCTGGATAGGGTAGACTCTCAGAGGCTATTTCCAAGGGCTGAAATGGTTGCTACGAGAGGACACAGGTTTAAGGTGCTGGGGGGTAGGTACAGAGGAGATGTCAGGGGTACGTTTTTCACTCAGAGGGTGGTGGGTGAGTGGAATCGGCTGACGTCGGTGGTGGTGGAGGCAAACTCGTTGGGGTCTTTTAAGAGACTTCTGGATGAGTACATGGGATTTAATGGGATTGAGGGCTATAGATAGGCCTAGAGGTGGGGATGTGATCGGCGCAACTTGTGGGCCGAAGGGCCTGTTTGTGCTGTGGCTTTCTATGTTCTATGTTCTATGATATAGATCAGTTGGAGACTTGGACGGAGAGATGGCAGATGGAGTTTAATCCAGACAAATGTGAGGTAATGCATTTTGGAAGGTCTAATACAGATAGGAAATATACAGTAAATGGCAGAACCCTCAAGAGTATCGCTAGGCAAAGGGATCTGGGTGTACAGGTACACAGGTCACTGAAAGTGGCAATGCAGGTGGAGAAGGTAGTCAAGAAGGCATACGGCATGCTTGCCTTCATCAGCCGGAATATTAAAAATTGGCAAGTCATGTTGCAGCTTTATAGAACCTTAGTTAGGCCGCACTTGGAATATAGTGTTCAATTCTGGTCGCCACACTACCAGAAGGATGTGGAGACTTTGGAGAGGGTACAGAAAAGATTTACCAGGATGTTGCCTGGTATGGAGGGCATTAGCTATGAGGAGAGGTTGGAGAAACTTGGTTTGTTCTCACTGGAGCGACGGAGGTTGAGGGGCGACCTGATAGAAGTCTACAAGATTATGAGAGGTATGGACAGAGTGGATAGTCAGAAGCTTTTTCCCAGGGTGAAAGTCAATTACTAGGGGGAACAGGTCTAAGGTGCGAGGGGCAAGGTTTAAAGGAGATGTATGAGGCAGATTTTTTACACAGAGATTAGTGGGTGCCTGGAACTCGTTGCCGGGGGAGGTAGTGACCTTTAAGGGGCGTCTTGACAAGTACATGAATAGGATGGGAATAGAGGGATATGGTCCCCGAAAGGGTAGGGGTTTTAGTTCAGTCGGGCAGCATGGTCGGTGCAGCCTTGGAGGGCCGAAGGGCCTGTTCCTGTGCTGTAATTTTCTTTGTTCTTTGTTCTTTACTTGTGGTTATTTTTCAAAAATCTTTGGACTCTGGACTGGATCCTACAGATTGGAGGGTAGCTAATGTGAGCCCACTATTCAAAAAAGGGAGGTAGAGAGAAAACAGGGAACTATAGACCAGTGAGCCTAACGTCGGTACTGGGGAAGTTGCGAGAGCCCATTATCAAGGATTTCATAACTCAGCATTTGCAAGGCAGTGGTATAATCAGACAAAGTCAGCATGGATTTACAAAAGGGAAATCATGCTTGAGAATCTATTGGAATTCTTTGAGGATTTAACTCGTAGAGTTGACCGAGGAGAACCAGTAGATGTGGTTTATTTAGACCGTCAGAGGGCTTTCAACAAGGAATCACATAATACACGACGATGTAAAGTTAAAGCACATGGGATTGCAGGTAATGTCTTGAGATGGATAGAAAGCTGGTTAGCAGATAGGAAGCAAAAATAGGTCTTTTTCTGATTGGCAGGCAGTGACTAGTGGGATTGGAAGAGGGAACTAAATGTATTATCTCCATGTTTGCAGATGATACAAAGTTGGGTGGGAGGGTGAGCTGTGAGGAGGATGCAGAGATGCGTCAGTGCCGTTTGGACAGGCTGAGTATGTGAGCATCTGCATGGCAGGTGCAGTATAATATGGATAAATGTGACGTTATCAACTTTGGTAGCAATAATAGGAAGACAGATTATTACTTAAATGGGTGTAAATTGAGAGAGGTGGATACTCAGCGAGACCTTAGTGTCCTCGTGCATCAGTCACTGAAAGTAAGCGTGCGCAGGTACAGCAGGCAGTAAAGAAGGCAAATGGTATGTTGGCCTTCATAGCGAGAGGATTTGAGTTCTGGGAAAAGGGATGTTTTGCTGTGATTGTGTAGGGCATTGGTGAGACCACACTTGGAGTATTGTGTGCAGTTTTGGTGTCCTTATCTGAGGAATGATGTCCTTGCTATAGAGGGACTACAGCGAAGGTTTACCAGGCTGATTCCTGGGATGGCAGGTCTGTCATGTGAGGAGGAACTAAATCAGTTAGGATTATATTTACTGGAGTTTAGAAGAATGAGAGGGGATCTCATAGAAACTTATAAAATTCTAACAGGGTTCGACAGGGTGGATTCAGAAAGAATGTTCCCAATGATGGGGGAATCCAGAACTGGGGATCATAGTTTGAGGATAAGGGGTAAACCTTTTAGAACTGAGGGGAGGAGAAATTTCTTCACCCAGAGGGTGGTGAATGTGTGGAATTCACTCCCACAGAAAGTGGTTGAGTCCAATTCGTTGTCTGATTTCAAGAAGAAATTAGATATAGCTCTGGGGGCTAAAGGGATCAAGGGATATGGGGGGGAAGAGGGGGATCAGGATATTGATGATCAGCCATGATCAAAATGAATAGCGGAGCAGGCCTGAAGGGCCGAATGGCCTACTCCTGCTTCTAGTTTCTATGTTTGAGTGACTGGAGGCCGTATCCAGTGGTGTACCACAAGGTTCAGTTCTAGGACGCTTATTGTTTGTTATATACATAAATGAAATAGATGAAAATGTGTGGGAATGACAAGTTTGCAGATGGTTTGATTGGTCGGATGGTTAATAGTGAGGAAGACGGTTGTTGTTTTTATTAATTCCTGGGACACGGGCCTCACCGGCTGGTCAGCGTTTATCACCCATCACTAGCTGCCCTTGGAGGGCAGTTGAGAGTCAACCACTTTGATTTGATTTATTATTGTCACGTGTATTGGATACAGTGAAAAGTGTTGTTTCTTGCACGCTATACAGACAAAACATACTGTTCATAGAGTACATGGGGAGAGGGAAAGGAGAGAGTGCAGAATGTAGTGTTACAGTCACAGCTAGAGCGTAGAGAAAGATCAGCTTAATGCAAGGTAGGTCCATTCAGAAGTCTGATGGCAACATGAGAGAAACTGTTCTTGACTCCGGTGGTATGTGATCTTAGACTTTTGTATCATTTTCCCGATGGAAGAAGGTGGAAGTGGGTGTGCATGGGGTCCTGTGCTGGCTGCTTTTCCAAGGCAGCGGGAAGTGTAGTTGGAGTCAACAGATGGGAGGCTGATTTGCGTGATGGACTGGACCATGTTCACAACCCTTTGTAGTTTCTTGTGGCCTTGGTCAGAGTAGGAGCTGAGGCTCTTGAGTCACATGTAGGCCAGACCGGGTAAGGACGGCAGAACTCCTTCCCTAAAGGACATTAGTGAACCAGATGGGTTTTTCCGACAATTGACAATATTTTCATGGTCATAGTAGATTCTTATTTCCAGATTTATTTTTTTGAATTCAAATTCCACCATCTGCTGTGGCGGGATTCAAACTCACGTCCCCAGAACATTAGCTGGGTTTCTGGATTAATAGTCTAGCGATAATCCCACTAGGCCATCGCCTTTCCAGATCATAGGCTACAGGAAGATGGACAGAACAGTGGCAGATGGTATTTAACAGGGTTGGTCAGATGGGCAGAACAATAGCAGTTGGCATTTAACCCTGATAAGTGCGAGATGATGCATTTTGCAAGAAGTAACAAGACAAGTGAGTATTTAATGAATGGCAGGACATTGGAAGCTCAAAGGAACAGATGGATCTTAGGGTACTTATTCATAGATCCCTGAAGGTGATAGAGCAGGCAAATAGGATAGCTAAGAAGGCATATGGGACACCTGCTTTTATCAGTCATATTTTAGACTATAAGAGCAAGGAGGTAATGTTGGAGCTGTACAGAACGTTGGTTAGGCCACAGCTGGGGTACTGTGCGTAGTTCTGGTTACTTCACGAGAGAAAAGATGTGATTGCATTAGAGGGGGTACGTAGGATATTGCCTGGGATGGAGCGTTTGAGCTATAAGAAGGAACTGGATAGGCTTGGATTGTTTTCTCTAGAGCAGAGAAGGCTGAGGGGGGGACATGATTGAGGTATATGGACAAGGTGAAAAGGAAGCAGCTGTTCCCCTTGGTTGAGGGGTCAATCACGAGGGAGCATAGTTTTAGGGCAAGGGGAACGAGATTCAGAGGGGATTTGAGAAAATAAAATTCACTCAGAGAGTGATGGGAATCTGGAATGCGCTGCCTGGGAAGGTAGTGGAGGCCGGAAACCTTACAACCGTTAAAAAGTATTTGGATGAGCATTTGAAATATCATAACATCTGTGGGGAACATGGGACCAGTGCTGGAAAATGGGATTAGTGCGACTTTAGTGGTAGTTATTGTTGGTGCAGACTCGATGAGCCGAAGGGCCTTTTCTGCACTGTACCACTCTATAACTCCATGACATCCCTCTGTATCTCTTGCCCAAAACCTGAAATCTGTGTCGCCTTGTCCTTGTACCACCAACTAATGGAAACAGTTTCTCTTTACCTGTTTTATCTAAATCTGTCATAATCATCTATGCCTCAATCAATTTTCTCCCCAATTTCCTTTCTACCAAAGAGAAAAACCCTAACTTCTGCAAACTAACCATCTGGGTTTCTTTTTATGGTAACTGGGGGAGGGGGCGAGTTAGCTAGATGGCTATTGTGCACTTCAGAATAATACCAGTAGCATGGGTTTGATTCCCATTCCAGCTGATATAGATTTGGTACCTGCCTCCTTACCCTTCCCGAGAGCCAAGAAAACAGCTCAGGGATGAAGCACCGGCAGACAATGATCCAAGGACTTGCCTTCAAGCAGAGCACATGTGACATGACTTTTATATTAACAGCCATTCTATTCTTATGTTCTCTTTGCCAATCTTATTTTCCTCTTCACTTCCTCTCTCAAACTAACTGTATTCGGCCTAGTTCTTACTACAAGAATTTGCCTGACTTCATGATGTTATCTATCTCATTCATCATTGAAGGGGTCCCCAACTTTGGTTCCCTTGCTTATCACCATTGTTGGAATGTACCCAGCCTGAATCTGAAACATCTCCTTAAAGATCACCTGTTATTCTGTTACATTTCTTCCTGTTGGTATCTTCTCTTGTCCGATTGAGGTTAGTCCTTTTTCACATTCTACCCTGGATTGTTCCTTGCTCTTCTCCATTACTAATGTAATAAGACAATGATTACTCTTACCCAAGTGTTCCCCCTCAGATGTTTGATTTAATTGTCCCATCTTATTTCCCAGGACCTAAACCAACAATGCCTCACAATGCATATTTCACTACCACTATATTATCATGTTCCAGCTAACAATGGACAAACACAGTTTATAAAACACTTTCCTTATATACACCGACACAGGAGCAGTGTGGGGGAACCTTAGTCTGTGGAACTTTTTCAAGGAACAAATACTGTGTGTCCTTGATAGGTATGTCCCTGTCAGGCAGGGAGGAAATGGCCGAGTGAGGGAACCATGGTTCACAAAAGAGGTGGAATGTCTTGTAAAAAGGAAGAAGGAAGCTTATGTAGGGATGAGGAAACGAGGTTCAGATGGTTCGATTGAGGGTTACAAGTTAGCAAGGAATGAGCTGCAAAAGGGGCTGAGGAGAGCTAGGAGGGGGCATGAGAAGTCCTTGGCGGGTCAGATCAAGGAAAACCCCAAGGCTTTTTACTCTTATGTGAGGAATAAAAGAATGACCAGGGTGAGGTTAGGGCCGGTCAAGGACAGTAGTGGGAACTTGTGTATGGAGTCAGTAGAGATAGGAGAGGTGATGAATGAATACTTTTCTTCAGTGTTCACAAAGGAGAGGGGCCATGTTTTTGAGGAAGAGAAGGTGTTACAGGCTAATAGGCTGGAGGAAGTAGATGTTCGGAGGGAGGATGTACTAGCAGTTTTGAATAAACTGAAGGTCGATAAGTCCCCTGGGCCTGATGAAATATATTCTAGGATTCTTTGGGAGGCAAGGGATGAGATTGCAGAGCCTTTGGCTTTGATCTTTGGGTCCTCACTGTCCACGGGGATGGTGCCAGAGGATTGGAGAGTGGCGAATGTTGTTCCTCTGTTTAAGAAAGGGAATAGAAATTACCCTGGTAATTATAGGCCGGTTAGTCTTACTTCGGTGGTTGGTAAGTTGATGGAAAAGGTCCTTAGGGATTGGATTTACGATCATTTAGAAAGATGCGGATTAATCCGGGATAGTCAGCACGGATTCGTGAAGGGCAAGTCGTGCCTCAAAAATTTGATAGAATTTTTTGAGGAGGTAACTAAGTGTGTTGATGAAGGTAGGGCAGTTGATGTCATATACATGGATTTTAATAAGGCATTTGATAAGGTCCCCCATGGTCGGCTTATGATGAAAGTAAGGAGGTGTGGGATAGAGGGAACGTTGGCCGATTGGATAGGTAACTGGCTATCTGATCGAAGACAGAGGGTGGTGGTGGATGGAAAATTTTCGGACTGGAGGCAGGTTGCTAGCGGAGTGCCACAGGGATCAGTGCTTGGTCCTCTGCTCTTTGTGATTTTTATTAATGACTTAGAGGAGGGGGCTGAAGGGTGGATCAGTAAATTTGCTGATGACACCAAGATTGGTGGAGTAGTGGATGAGGTGGAGGGGTGTTGTAGGCTGCAAAGAGACATAGATAGGATGCAAAGCTGGGCTGAAAAATGGCAGATGGAGTTTAACCCTGATAAATGTGAGGTGATTCATTTTGGTAGGACAAATTTAAATGTGGATTACAGGGTCAAAGGTAGGGTTCTGAAGACTGTGGAGGAACAGAGAGATCTTGGGGTCCATATCCACAGATCTCTGAAGGTTGCCACTCAAGTGGATAGAGCTATGAAGAAGGCCTAAAGTGTGTTAGCTTTCATTAACACGGGGTTGGAGTTTAAGAGCCATGGGGTTATGCTGCAACTGTACAGGACCTTGGTGAGACCACATTTGGAATATTGTGTGCAGTTCTGGTCACCTCACTATAAGAAGGATGTGGAAGCGCTGGAAAGAGTGCAGAGGAGATTTACCAGGATGCTGCCTAGTTTGGAGGGTAGGTCTTATAAGGAAAGGTTGAGGGAGTTAGGGCTGTTCTCTCTGGAGTGGAGGAGGTTGAGGGGAGACTTAATAGAGGTTTATAAAATGATGAAGGGGATAGATAGAGTGAACGTTCAAAGACTATTTCCTCGGGTGGATGGAGCTATTACAAGGGGGCATAACTATAGGGTTCATGGTGGGAGATATAGGAAGGATGTCCGAGGTAGCTTCTTTACGCAGAGAGTGGTTGGGGTGTGGAATGGACTGCCTGCAGTGATAGTGGAGTCAGACACTTTAGGAACATTTAAGCGGTTATTGGATAGGCACATGGAGCACACCAGGATGATAGGGAGTGGGATAGCTTGATCTTGGTTTCAGATAAAGCTCGGCACAACATCGTGGGCCGAAGGGCCTGTACTGTGCTGTACTGTTCTATGTTCTATGTATCTAACCTGTACTGAACCTGCCCTGAAAGTGTTTGACGGGGACAGTGTAGAGGGAGCTGTATCTAACCCCATTCTGTACCTGTCCTGGCACTGTTTGATGGGGACAGTGAGGAGAAAGCTTTACTCTGTATGTAACTGTCCAAATACTTTTTAAAAGACAAAATTGTACCCTCCTCTACTACTGCCTCTGGCCGCTCGTTCCAGACACTCACACTCACGCCCCTCTGGACCCTTTGGTATCTCTCCCCTCTCACCTTAAACCTATGCCCTCTGGTTTTAGACTCCCCTACCTTTGGGAAAAGATGTTGACTATCTACCTTATCAATGCCCCTCATTATTTTATATACCTCGATAACATCACCCCTAAGCTTCCTACGCTCCTGGGAAAAAAGTCCCAGCCTATTCAGCCTCTCCTTATAACTCAAACCATCAAGTCCCAGTAGCATCCTAGTAAATCTTTTCTGCACTCTTTCTTGTTTAATAACATCCTTTCTATAATAGCGTGACCAGAACTGTACACAGTATTCCAAGTGTGGCCTCACTAATGTCTTGTACAACCTCAACAAGACGTCCCAACTCCTGTATTCAATGTTCTAACCAGTGAAACCAAGCATGCTGAATGCCTTCTTCACCACTCTGTCCACCTGTGACTCCACTTTCAAGAAGCTGTGCACCTGTACTCCTAGATCCATTTGTTCTATAACTCGCCCCAACGCCCTACCATTAACTGAGTAGATCCTGCCCCGATTCGATCTACCAAAATGCATCACCTCACATTTACGTAAATTGAACTCCATCTGCCATTCATCAGCCCACTGGCCCAATTGATCAAAATCCCATTGCAATCCTAGATAACCTTCTTCACTGTCCACTCTGCCACCAATCTTGGTGTCATCTGAAAACTTACTAACCATGCCCATAAATTCTCATCCAAATCATTAATATAAATAACAAATAACCGGACCCAGCACTGATCCCTGAGGCACACCGCTGGTCACAGGCCTCCAGTTTGAAAAACAACCCTCTACAACCGCCCTCTGTCTTCTGTCATCGAGCCAATTTTATATCCAATTGGCTATCCCACCCTGGATCCCGTGAGATTTAACCTTATACAATAAGGTACCATGCGGTACCTTGTCAAAAGCCTTGCTAAAGTCCTTGGAGACAACGTCCTGGAAGTGTTTGATGGGGACAGTGTAGAGGGAGCTTCACTCTGTATGTAACTCCATGCTATACCTGTCCTGGGAGTGTTTGATGGACACAGTGTAGAGGGAGCTTCACTCTGTATGTAACTCCATGCTGTACCTGTCCTGGGAGTGTTTGATGGACACAGTGTAGAGGGAGTTTCACTCTGTATGTAACTCCATGCTGTACCTGTCCTGGGAGTGTTTGATGGACACAGTGTAGAGGGAACTTCACTCTGTATCTAACGCTATGCTTTTTGTTAATTCTTGGGTTGTGCGTGTCACTGGCTTGGCTGGCATTTATTGCCCATCCTCAATTGTCCTTGGGAAGGTGATGGTGAGCCGTCTTCTTGATCCACTGCAGTTCATCTGGCATCAGTATGTCTACAGTGCTGTTAGGGAGGGAGCTTTAAGATTGTTTTGACAGAACATTGGAGACACAGGCTTTGTGGCCTGGTGTTCATTCAATTTAGAATGTTCGAACTGCTAGTTTTTTTCTGAATAAATTTTCAAACAATTTTTTAGAAATTGTTTGCCTTTCCACAGAAGCATCTGGAATACTGATTGGGAAGGCTAATGGAATTCAGATAATCATGAAGACCTTGAGAACTTACATTGACAACAGCCATATCTGCATTCCCTGCTGTGGTGCTTTATCGGGTCTTATGCTCAACCGTGAGTCTTTGTCCTGTTAACTGTTATTTGAGATAGGAGTGGATGCTAGATAAGTATGAGGGAGATTTAATTACATCACCGCTGATCTCTATTCAACTCCCATTTACCTCTCTTCATTCTATAATTCTTACCAAAGAAGATCATCAACATCTGTTTTGCAATCTTTATTGGACGGCCCCCAGCCTCAGCAGCGTTTTGGGGGAGAAAGTTTCAGATTTCCCTTTGTGTGAAGAGGTGCTTCCTCACATCACCCATGAACCACCTCTGGCTCTAATTTTAAGGTTCTGCCCCCATCAGAGGAAATAGTTTCTCTCTATCTACCCTTCTGAATTCTTGAACAATTTGAATATCTCAGTTAGATAACCCCTTATTGATCTACACACAAGAGAATACAAACTTAGTCTGTGTAATCTGTCCTTGCGATTTAATCCTTTGGTTCCAGTATAAATCCGCAGAATCTGCACTGCACCCCCATCAAGGCAATATGTCATTCCTTTTTTAAAATTCATTCTTGGAATGTGGGGCTTGCTGACAAGGCTAGAATTTATTGCCGCTCCCTAATTGCTGTTTGAGAAGCTTCAAGTGATTTGGGTTATTAAGGACCCTTAGAGAACACCCATTAATCCATTAAGGTATTTTATGACAGTCTTTGGTTCCATTTGACCCTGGTGAGATCCTCTCTCATCCAGCTGAAATTCACTTTCTTTCAAATTAGAAGTTCTACTTTAGATTGTTCCTTCATCTTGTCCAAAACCGCATGATATGATGATCATTCTTACCCAAGTGTTCCCCCAGAGACACCTGGTTTACTTGCCCACCTCATTCCCCAGCACCAAATCCAGCAACGCTCCTTCCTAGTTGGACTGAGAACATGCTGGTCGAAGAAATTCTCCGGAACACATTTCCACCTTGCTGCCTAATGTTAATGCTCCCTCTCGGCTCCAGTCCCCCCACTGCTCCACCCCAAAACTCCTTCAGGGCCACTCCCTTTATCTCCAGGCACTCTGGATGATGACTGGATAATCCGTTTCTTAGTGATGCTCATTGATGGATAATATTGGCCAAGATATTAATGGTATGTTAAATGTATTTTTGAGGTTAAGGATATACACGTGGAGGGCATTGATTGATAAAGTACTTTGATCAGACTGTCTGCCCCTCATCTGTGGTTATGTTTGTGGCCGGTCGTCTCCCTGGCGAATCGGTGCAGACCCAAAGGCTTGAATAGCTTCTTTCTGCGGGGATTCTATGGGATCAGCCCCAGAATGTCATTTTAATTTTAATTCGATAAGCTTCCTTCAAAAGTACATGTTTTTTTTGTTCTGGTGCCCCTTTAAGGGACTGTCCATTTAATTAGTTTATTTTGTTAGTTTGATAAAGGAAGACCTCTGGGACTCTGGATGTTGGTTCGGGAGAAAGCATTTGAAATGTTGCATTCTGTAAATAATTCTAGTCTGAAGTAAAATATTGCCTTCTGGTTTCCTACTTCACCAGTGGCTTCGGAATGAATTAACACAAGATACTGAAGAGAACTTTGACCTGGGAGGACAGACAGCAATCCCTCACAGGAACTTATCACCAGAAGGAGGCTATTTAGCCCCTCAAGCCTGTCCCATCATTCAGTGAGATCATGGTTGATCTGCAGTCTAACTTCACATGTCCTCCACTGTCCCATATTCCTCTAATTTTAACAACAGAAATATGTCCATTTTAGATGTAAAACTAACAACAGATCTAGCATCATTGCTGTTTGCAGAAGCATTCCAAACTTCTACCACCCTTTATTGCTTGGAAATGTTTTTTAATTTCCTTCCTGAAGGGTCAGGTTCTAATGTTTTGACTACCACACTGTGTCAGCCTGGACCTCGTGCTTGTGGCTCTAGCATGGGGGTTGAACACTTGATATTTTGACTCTGAGGTGAGAGTGCTACCATGGCTGGTACCCCATCAGCAGAGAGGGGCTCAGCGGCTGCAAACATGCTCTCACCTCAGGCAGTCAGAGCTGGTCAGAGAGGAGTCCACTGTGTAACTTTGTTCCTCTTGGTGCACTTCCTTTAGAGGAAAATGCGCAAATCGCAAAGTTGGAAGATTCACTGCAGGTTGTTCTGCAGGTCCTGGAGAAGCACATCCAGAATGGTGACGTGGTAAATGCAGCCAGCGCAGCTGTGTGGGCCTTGTCCGTACATGGTGAGTGCAAGAAACCAGTCACAACGCGGCATGTAAATATATGTAACAAACATAAATTAGTACAGACTTGTCTAACCTTTTTGCGTGGGGGCCACATTTCTCACTCAAGGCCGATAAGCAAATTTCAAAAAGGTAATGTTTGGCACAACACTAAACATGAATTTTTAAAAAAACCTTGAGGAATGAAAAGAAAACTTGCTGAGCAAAATAACAAAATATGTAATAAATAAAGATGAGAATTAGAGTATAATAGGGTAAGAGTGTGTGTTTTCAGCTCACTCCCAGACTTGGTGCTCCAGTCACCCTGGGATAGAACATAGAACAGTACAGCACAGAACAGGCCCTTCGGCCCACGATGTTGTGCCAAGCTTTATCTGAAACCAAGATCAAGCTATCCCACTCCCTATCATCCTGGTGTGCTCCATGTGCCTATCCAATAACCGCTTAAATGTTCCTAAAGTTTCTGACTCCACTATCACTGCAGGCAGTCCATTCCACACCCCAACCACTCTCTGCGTAAAGAACCTACCTCTGATATCCTTCCGATATCTCCCACCACGAACCCTATAGTTATGCCCCTTGTAATAGCTCCATCCACCCGAGGAAATAGTCTTTGAACGTTCACTCTATCTATCCCCTTCATCATTTTATAAACTTCTATTAAGTCTCCTCTCAGCCTCCTCCGCTCCAGAGAGAACAGCCCTAGCTCCCTCAACCTTTCCTCATAGGACCTACCCTCCAAACCAGGCAGCATCCTGGTAAATCTCCTCTGCACTCTTTCCAGCGCTTCCACATCCTTCTTATAGTGAGTTGACCAGAACTGCACACAATATTCCAAATGTGGTCTCACCAAGGTCCTGTACAGTTGCAGCATAACCCCACGGCTCTTAAACTCCAACCCCCTGTTAATAAAAGCTAACACACTATAGGCCTTCTTCACAGCTCTATCCACTTGAGTGGCAACCTTTAGAGATCTGTGGATATGGACCCCAAGATCGCTCTGTTCCTCCACAGTCTTCAGAACCCTACCTTTGACCCTGTAATCCACATTTAAATTAGTCCTACCAAAATGAATCACCTCACATTTATCAGGGTTAAACTCCATCTGCCATTTTTCAGCCCAGCTTTGCATCCTACCTATGTCTCTTTGCAGCCTACAACAGCCCTCCACCTCATCCACTACTCCACCAATCTTGGTGTCATCAGCAAATTTACTGATCCACCCTTCAGCCCCCTCCTCTAAGTCATTAATAAAAATCACAAATAGCAGAGGACCAGGCACTGATCCCTGTGGCACTCCGCTAGCAACCTGCCTCCAGTCCGAAAATTTTCCATCCGCCACCACCCTCTGTCTTCGATCAGATAGCCAGTTACCTATCCAATCGGCCAGCTTTCCCTCTATCCCACACCTCCTTACTTTCATCATAAGCCGACCATGGGGGACCTTATCAAATTCACTCTATCTATACCCATCATAATTTTATACACCTCTATCAAATCTCCCCTCATTCCTCTACGCTCCAGGGAATAAAGTCCTAACCTATTCAACCTTTCTATTATTCTATTAATCTCTGCACAGTGTTCGGCAATGTGTCTCAGTCCATGTGTACGCAGCCTCTGGATGTCTCAGTCTGCGTGTCCGCATATCCACCACGTGTCCCAGTCTGTGTGCATAAACCTATGTATTTAAGACTGTATGCATAAACCGTGTCTCGGTCCGTGTGTGCACATACCCATGTGTTTTCTGTGTTTGCAGCAACTCACTGCATGTCTCTAACTGCAGTGGACATAGCAGCTGCATATCAGCCCAATCATGCAGCCTCTGCATCTTGCCAGTTTGCATGACTCAGTGGTACGGTGATTTGTGCACTGATATGCTGATGTTCTCTTCGCAGAGTACCTGAATGATGAGCAATTAGAGGATATCACTCTGCTTTTAATTGAAGCATTTGAACTCCACCTGCGAAAGGAAACCATTGTAAAAAATATCTGCTTTGCTCTAACCAGCTTAATTCGAATGTCAGGTACGAGTTAGAGATCAGCTCTTGATTCAGTGGGTACAGGTTAAAACTCATGACAGGAGCTTGCGGGTGATAGTGTTCCCCTGCATCCACTGCCCTTGCCCTTCTAGAGGGTAGAGGTTATGGGTTTGGAAGGAGCTGTTGAAGGAGTCTTGTAGATAGTACTCACTACTGCTACTGTGGTGGAGGAAGTGATGTTTGTGGATGGGATGCCAATCAAGCAGCTTTGTCCTGGATGGTGTTGAGCTTCTTGAGTGTTGTTGGAGCTGCTCCCATCCAGGCAAGTGGGGAATATTCCATCACACCCGACTTGTGCCTTGTACAATGTGGACAGGCTTTGGTGAATCAGGAGGTGAATTACTCACCGCAGGATTTTCAGCCTATGACCTGCTCTATATGCCTAGTTCACTTCAATTTCTGGTCAATGCTAACCCCCAGAATGCTGATAAAGATGGTGATGGCATTGAATATCATGGGGTGATGGTCAGATTCTCTCTTGTTGGAGGTGGTCATTGCCTGGCATTTGTGTGGTGCGAATGTTCATATAAGTTTAAGATTTTTTTATTAGTGTCACAAGTAGACTAACATTAACACTGCAATGAAGTTACTGTGAAAATCCCCTAGTCACCACACTCCGGCGCCTGTTTGGGTACACTGAGGGAGAATTTAGCATGGCCAATGCACCTAACCAGCACGTCTTTCGGACTGTGGGAGGAAACCAACGCAGACACAGGGAGAACGTGCAGACCCCAAACAGACAGTGACTCAAACCGGGAATCGAACCCAGGTCCCTGGCATTGTGAGGCATCAGTGCTAACCACTGTGTTACCATTGTCAGCCCAAGCTGAATGTTGTGCAGGTCTTGCTGCATTTGAACATGGACTGCATCAGTATCTGAGTAATGGAACTGAATGCAATCATTAATGAACTCTGCAGAAGGGGGGTAATCCCCTCACTAACCACTGTGCCACCCGTGCATGGGCAGCATAGTGGCACAGTGGTTAGCATTGCTGCCTCACAGCGCCAGGGGCCTGGGTTCGATTCCCAGCTTGGGTGGCTGTCTGTGTGGAGTTTGAACATTCTCCCCGCGTTTGCATGGGTTCCCTCCAGGTGCTCCAGTTTTCTCCCACAGTCTGAAAGACATGCTGGTTAGGGTGCATTGACCCGAACAGGTGCCGGAATGTGGTGACTAGAGGAATTTCACAGTAACTTCATTGCATTGTTAATGTAAGCCTACTTGTGACTAATAAATAAATGTTACTTTAATTGGCGATCGAGGAGGGAAGGAACTCTGCAGGCGGGGCAATGTCTGTGGGTGGGGAGGGGGTGGTGGTGTCTGTGGAGTTATGGGGGTGTTCGGAGGGAGTGGGCGGCAGGGATCTTCCAGTACTGGGAGATCAGGGCACCTGCGCAGTGCCATAAGATTGCAGTTTCAAACTCTCCAAAAAAACGAGTCTGACACTCTACTGTTTCCTTGCTTGTTTGGCACTTAGATTTTTTTGAAAAATTTCAACATGAATGTGGATGGAGGAGGTGGTATGCTGACATAAACCAAGAGATGATGTGGAGATGCCGGCGTTGGACTGGGGTGAACACAGTAAGAGTTTTAACAACACCAGGTTAAAGTCCAACAGGTTTATTTGGTAGCAAATACCATTAGCTTTCGGAGTGCTGCTCCTTCGTCAGATGGAGTGGAAATGACATTTCCACTCCATCTGACGAAGGAGCAGCGCTCCAAAAGCTAATTGGTTTGCTACCAAATAAACCTGTTGGACTTCAACCTGGTGTTGTTAAAACTCTTACTGTATAAACCAAGAGAGTCAGTGACAAGGGAATGAGGGATCTGACACCTAGCCTGTCTTTTTTTCCAATCTAACCAGCTTACATTCTCTCCCTTTCAGAGCTCGTGGCATTCCGAATCCTGGTGCCAGAGTATGATCGAGATGGGCTGGCCCTGATCATTGAGAGTTACCATAAACATTTCACTGACCCTGAGGTGGTGCAGGATATCTGCATGGTGTTTCTAGAGATGGTGCAGTACGGTGAGTTCTCACCTATAGATTGTGGAGGGCAATATAGTGGGAAAAGAGGTGTGGAGAAGAGAATGGGGTGGGAGAGAGGGGAGGGTATTCGGCAAGATAGTTAGAGGGGAGAGTGGACATCTAAGGGGAAAAGTGAGGTGGAAGAGGAGTATAGGGGAGAGAGATGGGGGAAAAGGAGACAGAGCGAGAGGAGAGAGAAAGAATGGATGAGATGGAGAGAGAATGGGAGAGAAGGAGAGATGGGGGGGGATAGAGCAGTTGGTTTACATGGACTTCAGTAAGACCTTTGACAAGGTTTCACATGGAAGGCTGGTCCAAAAGGTTAGAGCCCGTGGGATCCAAGGCAAGTTGGTAAATGGGATCCAAAATTGGCTTGTTAATAGGAGGCAGAGGGTGATGGCGGAGGGTTGCTTTTGTGATTGGAAACCTGTGACCAATGGTGTACCACAGGGATCAGGCCTGGGATCCTTGCTGCTTGTTATATACATTAATGAATGGGGTGTAAATATAGAAGTTATAATTAGTAAGATTGCAGATGACATGAAAGTTGGTTTGTTACTAGTGAGGAAAATAGTCTCAGGCTGCAGATTGATATTGATCAGCTGGTAAGTTGGGCAGAGGAATGGCGGGTGGGATTTAATACTGATAAGTGTGAGATGATGTATTTTGGGAGGTCTAATAAGGGTAGGAGATACACAATGAACTGTAGGTCCCTACAGAGTATTGAGGAGCAAAGGGACCTTGATGTACAAGTCCGTAGTTCCCTGAAGGTGGCAGCACTGGTAGATTGGGTGGTGAAGAAGGCATATGGAATGGTTGCCTTCATTAGCTGGGGCATAGAATATCAGAGCAGGGAGGTCTTGGTACAACTTTATAAAACATTGGTTAAGTCACAGATGGAGTATTGTTTGCAGTTCTGGTCGCCACACTATCGGACGTACATGATTACACTTGAGAGGTTGCAGAGGAGATTCACCTGGGATGGAAAGTTTCAGCTATGAAGAGAGACTGGAAAGGCTGGGTTTGTTTTCCCTGGAGCAGTGGAGGCTGAGGGGGGATCTAATAGAAGTAAACACACGAGAGGCCTAGATAGGGTGGATCATAAGAATCTTTTCCCAATGACGGAGGTGTCTCAGACCAGAGGGCATAGAACAAAGAACAGCACAGGAACAGGCCCTTCAGCCCACCAAGCCTGCGCTGACACATGATGCCTTTCTAAACTAAACATCTTTTATCTCTACACAGTCCATTATCTCTCTACTCCCTGCCTTTTGATGTATCTGTCAGGATGCCTCTTAACGTTGCTATTGTATCTGCTTCTACCACCTCCTCTGCCAGTGCATTCCCGGCACTTACCACCCTCTATGTAAAAAACTTGCCTTTCCCATCTCTTTTAAACTTTCCCCCTTTTACCTTAAACCTATATCCCCTAGTAATTGACATTTCTACCCTGGGAAAAAGACTCCGACTATTCATTCTATCCATGCCTCTCACCATTTTGTGAACTTCGATCAGGTCACCCCTCAGCCATCCGATATTCAAGTGAAAACAAACCAAGTTTGTCCAATCTCTCCTCATAGCTAATACCCTCCAGACCAGGCAACATCCTGGTAAACTTTTACAGTACCCACTCCAAACCCTTCTGGTAGTGTGGTGACCAGAACAGTATGGAATATTCCAAATGTGGCCTAACTAAAGTTTTCTCCAGCTGCAACATGACTTGCCAGTTTTTATACTCTGTGCCCTGACCGATGCAGGCAAGCAAGCCGTACGCCTTCTTGACCACTTGTGCTGCAACCTTCAGAGAACTGGATCTGGCATGCCTAGATCCCCCTGTATGTTAATGCTTCTAAGGGTTCTGCCATTTACTGTATACTTCCCTCCTGCATTAGACCATTCAAAATGCATCACCTCGCATTTGTCCGGATTAAATGCCACAGGTTTAGGGTGAGGAGTAAGTGACTTAGAGGGGATCTGAGGAAATGTTTTATTACTCAGAGGGTGATGGGAATATAGAATGCCCTGCCTAAGAGAATGGTGAAAGCAGGACACTCGCAACATTTAAGAAGCATCTGGGCAAGCGCTAAAATCGCCAAGGCATAGTAGGCTATGGTCCAAGTGCTAGTAAATGGGATTAGTATAGATTGATATTTGATGGTAAGCATAGACATGGTGGGCTGATGGGCCTGTTTCTGTGCTGCCTGACTATGACTCTAAAGGAGGGAGAGTGGGGGAGAAGGAGGGAGAGTGGGTGTGAAGGAGGGAGAGAGTGAGGGAAGAAGCAGAGAGAGTGGGAGAGAAGGAGAGAGAGTGTAGGGAAAGAAGGAGAGTGGGAGGAGGAGATCGAGTAGAGGGATGGAGAGGGGTCGTAGGGGACGGAGGAGAGTGGGGTCAAGAAGGTGAATGTTTGAGGCAGGAGGAGTGTGAGGTAGGGAATAAGAAAGTGAATAAGGGGAGGGAAGTTGATGCTATAGAAATGTCTTTTCATTAATTGATAAAGTTGCTTCCTGTTGGTACTGTTGCTGTTTCAGAGGATGTGTTGCCTGAGTTGATCTCCCAAAAACTAGATGTGACACTGAATGCAATCAAAATCAAATTTGCATCAAACGAGGTGAGTGGAATGTGTGAGAATTTGCCTTCAATCCCATATTCCAGAGCAGCCCGGATAGGCTGGAATCACCATTGAGCTCAGACACAGGGAATGCAGTTATCCCTACCCTAAATTTGTGATTGGAACGTACTTGCCTGAAAGGGCAGTGGAAGCAGATTCAAAAATAACTTTAAAATACTTGCAAAGGAGAAAGTGCAGGGCTGTGGGGTAGAGCTGGGGGTAGCTAACTGGATAACTCTTTCAGACAGCCAGCAGAGGACATGCAGCACAGATTTCCTGGAATGATACCAGAGTTAAAAGGGTTAAATGATAATGACAAGTTGCACAGACCTGAAACCTCTCAGATGTAGAAATTTAAAGGGTTATCTAATGGAGAGGTATAAAAGATTCAGTAGTTTTAAAGTTTATTTATTAATGTCACAAGTAGGCTTACATTAGGGTAGAGAGAAACTATTTCTTCTGTTGTATTGGGGGGGGGATGGGGTTTGGTGGTGGTGGTTAAGAATCCAGAACAAAGGGAGCAGAACTTTAACATTACAGCCTCACCGTTCAGTGTGCTGTCAGGAAGCACTTCCTCACTCAAAGGGAATGAACTCTCACCCAAGAGGTTGCTAAAGCTGGGGCACAAGCTATTCAAAATGTGTGGATTTTTACTGGGCAATGTTGTTAGGGGATACCGAGCAGCATCGATTAATGGAATTAATACAAAAACAAACTACTGCAGATGTTAGATAGCTGAAATAAAAAAACAGAAGACATTGGAAATACTCAACAGGCCAGGCAGCTTATGTGGAGAGAGAAAAAATGTGTTTCAGGTCGATGAAAGGTCCATTACCTGAAATGTTAACACTGTTTCTCTCTCCACAGACACTGCCACAGCTGCTGAGTATTTCCAGCATTTTCTGTTTTTAATTGAGATTCAGATCAGCACTGATGTAAGAGAATGATGAGGCAGACTTCAGGGGCTAAAGTGGCCTCCTCTTATTCCAATGAATAGCCTGTCGACACATGGTGTGGTGAGGACAGGATCAGGAATAGTTAGAGTAATCTTTAGCACTAACATCAAAAGGAGGAAGTTGAGGAAAAGTTGTGAGAGACGCAGATGGAGAGGGGGGGAGAGAGAAAAAGGAACAAATCATACCACACTGACACTCTCGCTCTCCCTTCAGGACATTGTCACTTTGGTGGATGCTACACTTTCAAAACTGCAGGCAGCAGACTCAAACCCGCAGGATGAAGAAGTCGAGAACACCAGTGCCTCTGTTGAATTTAAAATTGAGCTTTGATTAAACCAATGAATGGGACCTCGGAATTGTCAGTACTGATTAACCTCTTCTTGCCCATCACCGATCGTCAGTCACTCGAGCAGCAGAAAAGCTGCTGTCTGAGCTGTGCTCAGTCTGGTCACCACCAAACACACAGCAATTCAATTCAGCACTGGTGACCATCACAACCCATGCTGCACAGTAACTCTAATCCCTCTGAAAGTTCACACTGATTTGGCGAGATCCTGAAAGCTTACTTTCCCTCCTCGTCGTTATTTTGTAAACAGGTCCATTTGACGGCTTCAAACAGAAGCTGGAAAAGATCCAAGACAAAAAGTCCTGGGTTCAAATCAAAGTAAGAAGTTTAACAACACCAGGTTAAAGTCCAACAGGTTTATTTGGTAGCAAAAGCCACACAAGCTTTCGGAGCTCTAAGCCCCTTCTTCAGGTGAAGAAGGGGCTTAGAGCTTCGAAAGCTTGTGTGGCTTTTGCTACCAAATAAACCTGTTGGACTTTAACCTGGTGTTGTTAAACTTCTTACTGTGTTTACCCCAGTCCAACGCCGGCATCTCCACTTCAAATCAAAGACCAGAAACCCGAGACCATGATCCAATCTGACACTCTCGGTGGCAGTGCTGAGAGTATCAACTCTGAGGGAGTGTCACACTGTCAGAGGGTCAGTACCAAGAGGGCGCTGCTCTGTCGGAGGGTCAGCACTGAGAGACTGCTTTACTATTCGAGGATCAGTACTGAGGGAGTGCCGCACTGTCAGAGGGACAATACTGAGGGAGAGATGCACTGTCAGAGGGACAATACTGAGGGAGTGCCACACTGTCAGAGGGTCAGTACTGAGGGAGTGCCACATTGTCAGAGGGTGAGAATTGAGGGAATGCCGCACTGTCAGAGGATCAGTACTGAGGGAGAGCCGCACTGTCAGAGGATCAGTACTGAGGGAGTGCCACAATGTCAGAGGGTCAGTACTGAGGGAGTGCTGCACTGTCAGAGGGTCAGTACTGAGGGAGTGCCGCACTGTCAGAGGGTGAGAATTGAGGGAATGCCGCACTGTCAGAGGATCAGTACTGAGGGAGAGCCGCACTGTCAGAGGGTCAGTACTGAGGGAGTGCTACACTGTCAGAGGGTCAGTGCTGAGGGAGTGCCGCACTGTCAGAGGGTCAGTACTGAGGGAGTGCCACAATGTCAGAGGGTCAGTACTGAGGGAGTGCCGCACTGTCAGAGGGTCAGTACTGAGGGAGTGCCACAATGTCAGAGGATCAGTACTGAGGGAGAGCCGCACTGTCAGAGGGTCAGTACTGAGCGAGTGCTGCACTGTCAGAGGGTCAGTACTGAGGGAGTGCCGCACTGTCAGAGGATCAGTACTGAGGGAGAGCCGCACTGTCAGAGGGTCAGTACTGAGAGGGCACCATGCTGTCAGAGGTACCGTCAGAGGGTCAGTACTGAGGGAGTGCCGCACTGTCAGAGGATCAGTACTGAGGGAGTGCTGCACTGTCAGAGGGTCAGTACTGAGAGGGCACCATGCTGTCAGAGGTACCGTCTATCAGATGAGACATTAAGATTAAGTACCATCCGATTTCTCAGGTAGACTTAAAAGATCCCCAACATATTTGAAAAGGATTGGGCAAATTATTTTTCCCAGTACCCTGGGCCAATATTTATCCTTCAACCAGTCTTAATAATTAATAGATTATTAGGTTATTATGCTGCCACGTTTCCTGCTGTACAACAGTAATTACCCCTCAGAAAATAACTCCGTTGCTTCATCTCCACCCCCTCGGAAAGAGTTAAAATATGAGCAAAATGCTGTAGATTCTGGAAATCTGAAACAAAAAAGAATGTTGGAAATACTCAACAGGTCAGGCAGCATCAGTTAATGTATCAAATCAATGTTAGGGTCAGCAGGGGGGTCAATTTAAACTGCCCCGATTTCCCCACTCTCTACCCCTCTGGGAAGAGAGGTTTTTTTTTTATTATCCTTCTTGCCTCATTTGGAAATGTTCCAATCCACTATCAAAATGAGCTGCACAGCAAACTCAAGATAAGATGAAAATAAAATGTTTGGTTTATTTTTATACAGACACTAACAAAAGGGGTTGCTTTTTACACTCTCACGGCACAGAGGGGATAAGAAAGAAGGTTCAGGGCAAGACCACATAAAAATACAAGTATGGGTTTTACATGTGTCCAGAATCAGAAGTTAACTGGAATGTTCCTTCCAAGGGGAGGGTTATGTAGAATGCTTTGTCTTTCCGGAGTGAGACTTGCATAACAGAAGAAGGCATGTAGAATGACCAAGTTTGGAGGCACAATTTCTGAGGTTCCAGCAGTTGGCAAGCTTAACCAAGTTCCAAGGGCTTTTTGCTGCCACTGGCTTGATGGTAAACAGCACAGGCTGTTGCCCAGAGTTTTGTTTCTTATTCCACAGGAAATGTGGAATTCCAGTTCCAACAGACGAGATCACAGTGCAGCTTGGGGGAGGTCATGTGACATACCTCCTCAAGATGTTGGACCCAGGATGTATATTCCCAAGGCTGGAATCTAGGTATTTAATTGGAGTTGGGAGTCCTTTTGTTTTTGAAGCCACTGGTGTCGGATTAACTAACTGCTGTTCGCGCTGTTTGTTAAAACCATTGTGCTAGGACTGCTGATGCTTTGGCCATGAGCACCTTTGTGGGAGATTATGTCTTGCGAAGGTTAGTCCTTTGTTCTGGAGTAGTTGGAGCAGACTCTTTACCACCGTGGCTATTGTTACCTTGAAACTGCTGCAAGGCATCAGCTGACTGGCTGAACCATTTGTTTGCTCAGTAATTCTCCACTTTGAGCAGTCCAGAACAAATATGACTTTATAAGTAGTCCAGTTGATGAATATATTATCCCTCATGTCTCGACCATGATTGTTCATTATTTTGATTTTATATTTTTCAAGAAAGAATGTCCCAACTGCTTGGGTGTTTCCTCTAGGTGGCTACCTATCCCAGTTTAAAATCGGTCTTCACAGTGGAGGACACAAATAGCATACCAAAAATAGACGGTCATGGGACTGTAGGGGGTGAGGACCTTAAAACGATCACTATTTTTAAAGAGGTAGTACTGGGTAGGCTAATGGGACTAAAGGTAGACAAGTCCCCTGGTCCGGATGGAATGCATCCCAGGGTACTGAAAGAAACGGCAGAGACAATAGCAAATGCATTAGTTGTAATCTATCAAAATTCACTGGACTCTGGGGAAGTGCCGGCTGATTGGAAAGCAGCTAATATAACGCCACTGTTTAAAAAAGGAGGTAGACAAAAGGCAGCTAATTACAGGCCGGTTAGCTTAACATCCGTAGTTGGGAAAATGCTGGAATCTATCATAAAGGAAGGAATAGCAGAGCACCTGGATAAGAATGGTTCAATCAAGCAGACGCAGCATGGATTCAGGAAGGGAAAGTCATGTTTGACTAATTTACTGGAGTTTTTTGAGGAGGTGATGAGTGTGGTTGACAGGGGGGAACCGGTGGATGTGGTGTATTTGGATTTCCAGAAGGCTTTCGATAAGGTGCCTCACAAAAGGTTACTGCAAAAGATAAAGGCGCGCGGAGTTGGGGGTAAAGTGTTAGCGTGGATTGAGGATTGGCTATCTAACAGAAAACAGAGTAGGTATAAATGGGTGCTTTTCTGGTTGGCAATCCGTGACTAGTGGCGTGCCGCAGGGATCGGTGCTGGGGCCTCAACTATTTACCATATACATAGACGATCTGGAGGAGGGGACCGAGTGTAGGGTAACAAAGTTTGCGGATGGTACTAAGATGGGTGGGAAAGCAAATTGCGTGGAAGACACAGAGAGTCTGCAGAGAGATTTGGATAGGTTAAGTGAGTGGGCGAGGATCTGGCAGATGGAGTATAACGTTGGTAAGTGTGAGGTTATCCACTTTGGAAGGAATAATAGGAAAAGAGACTATTATTTAAACGGTGAAAAATTACAACATGCTACTGTGCAGAGGGACCTGGGGGTCCTTGTGCATGAATCACAAAAACACAGTTTGCAGGTGCAGCGGGTGGTCAAGAAGGCAAATGGAATGTTGGCCTTTATCGCGAGAGGGATGGAGTATAAAAGCAGGGAGGTCATGCTGCAACTGTACAGGGTACTGGTGAGGCCGCACCTAGAGTACTGTGTACAATTTTGGTCCCCTTATTTAAGAAAGGATACATTGGCTTTGGAAGGGGTGCAGAGAAGGTTCACTAGGTTGATTCCAAAGATGAGGGGGTTGGCTTATGAGGAGAGATTGAACAGACTGGGCCTGTACTCTTTGGAGTTTAGAAGGTTGAGGGGAGATCTTATAGAGACATATAAGATAATGAAGGGGCTAGACAGGGTAGAAACATCGAGATTGTTTCCACTTACAATGGAAACAAGAACTAGGGGGCATAGCCTCAAAATACAGGGGAGTCAATTTAGAACAGAGTTGAGGAGGAACTTCTTCTCCCAGAGGGTAGTGAATCTTTGGAATTCTCTGCCCAATGAAGCAGTAGAGGCTACCTCGTTAAATGTGTTTAAGTCACAGATAGATAGATTTCTGATCAATAAGGGAATTAAGGGTTATGGGGAGCGGGCGGGTAAGTGGAACTGAACCCACTATCAGATCAGCCATGATCTTATTGAATGGCGGAGCAGGCTTGAGGGGCCAGATGGCCTACTCCTGCTCCTATTTCTTATGTTCTAATGATGCAGTTGTGGGACAATTACCCAGAGCATCTCAGTGTGCTGTTGTCTTTATTTCCACCCATCTTGCAGCTCAGCAAATAGGTTGCAGGGTCCAGGCTAAAGCACAGCATGATTTTCTTTCATTTATTCAGCATCTCTGACAAGCCCACCATTTATTGTCCATGATAGGGCGTTAGTGAGCTGCCTACTTGATGCAGCAATCCATGCGGTGTAGGTACAGCCATTGTTAGTAAGGGAATTCCAGAATTTTGACTCAGTGATCGAGAAGGAATGGCAATATATTTGCAAGCCAGGCAAAGTTTAGTGGTAGACTAGAAGAGTGCTGTGTACGACTGTCTCCATTTCTTTGTGTTGCTGAGTGGTCACTCATTCTTTTGCATTTAATATTGAAGGACAATCAACTGTTCTATTGTTGCGCTCGCTCTGGGGTGTCTTGTTGCCCTCAGCAGAGTTTCCCTCTCGACGGGTCTCTTGTTGTCCTTGGTGCTTCACTGGGAGTTGCCACCCTCTGGAGTCTCTTCTAATTTTCTGCCCAAAGTTATTTCCTCTTTTCTATAGTTAAAGCTTTAAATTCCGATGCCCCTTTAAGACTGAATACAGCAATTTCTTTTCCATTTTGGCCTGTCTCTGCAGCTTGTCGCTTTCTGTGTTCGTATTTTCCCTGCGTTTTCTGTTATATTTTTCCAGCATCCCTGTGATTGTGGGCCTCTTTAAACATTTGAAGAATTACTGTAGAAATCTGTGCTCTGAAAATTGACCTCAAGGTAATTTTTGTTTTGTTACTCTGCAGGTTTGTTTCTCTGTGAATGTGCTGTGATTTTCGGCAGGCTTGGACCTTTTTTCAAGTTGTGAGCTGTCGGTTCCTTTGTTGAGTTTCCTGTGTTTTTTCTTTTTGGCGGGCTTGCCGGCAGTCATACCCTTTCAAAAGGAAAGCCACTGCAGCAAACTCTGCCTTTGAACTCCAGATTTCTTCTCTTTCCCTTTGAATGTCCCGCATTCCAGAAAATCGGGGCTGTTTTTTTCATTTGAAGGGACAGCACTTCTTCGTTAAACTCTGCAGGTCCCTTTTGTTTTAAACAGTGGCACAATGATAAGCACTGCTGCCTCAAAGTGCCAGGAGCCTGGGTTCAATTCCCAGCTTGGATCACTGTCTGTGTGGAGTCTGTACGCTCTGCCCGTGTCTGCATGGGTTTCCTCCCACAGTCCGAAAGATGTGCTGGTTAGGTGCATTGGCTATGCTAAATTCTCCCTCAGTATACCCGAACAGGCGCCAGAGTGTGACGACTAGGGGATTTTCACAGTAACTTCATTAGAACATAGAGCAGTACAGCACAGAACAGGCCCTTCGGCCCATGATGTTGTGCCGAGCTTTATCTGAAACCAAGATCAAGCTATCCCACTCCCTATCATCCTGGTGTGCTCCATGTGCCTATCCAATAACCACTTAAATGTTCCTAAAGTGTCTGACTCCACTATCACTGCAGGCAGTCCATTCCACACCCCAACCACTCTCTGCGTAAAGAACCTACCTCTGATATCCTTCCTGTATCTCCCACCACAAACCCTATAGTTATGCCCCCTTGTAATAGCTCCATCCACCCGAGGAAATAGTCTTTGAACGTTCACTCTATCTATCCCCTTCATCATTTTATAAACCTCTATTAAGTCTCCCCTTAGCCTCCTCTGCTCCAGAGAGAACAGCCCTAGCTCCCTCAACCTTTCCTCATAAGCCCTACCCTCCAAACCAGGCAGCATCCTGGTAAATCTCCTCTGCACTCTTTCCAGCGCTTCCACATCCTTCTTATAGTGAGGTGACCAGAACTGCACACAATATTCCAAATGCGGTCTCGCCAAGGTCCTGTACAGTTGCAGCATAACCCCACGGCTCTTAAACTCCAACCCCCTGTTAATAAAAGCTAACACACTATAGGCCTTCTTCACAGCTCTATCCACTTGAGTGGCAACCTTTAGAGATCTGTGGATATGGACCCCAAGATCTCTCTGTTCCTCCACAGTCTTCAGAACCCTACCTTTGACCCTGTAATCCACATTTAAATTAGTCCTACCAAAATGAATCACCTCACACCGCGGTGTTAATATAAGCCTACTTGTGACACTATAAATAAATAAACTTTAAACTCTGCCTGCCCATTTTGAGAGATTTTATTTTAAAACTCTGTTGTTTTCTGGCTTCTCCCTGGATAAACTGAGCTGTGGGACAACTATTTTATAATACAAGTTCAACTTTATTGTAATTATTACACACCATCTTGCAAACGTTCTAGTAATCTTTACACTGCGTCACTCAGGATCTTGCAGTTTTTTGTAGTATTGCTCACCTATCTTGTGATCGAGGCAGTTTGTTGCTCTGCCTCACTCTGGGGTCTTGACATTTTTTTTAGGTGCATGACTACAGACCCACTTCCGTTTTTCAAATCTCGGAATACTGCTCTGGGTTCAACATTTAAATTGCCACCTTTCATACTACCGCTGATGTGATAGCTGCCAACCATGTTGTAATATGGTGTCTCATTGCTGAGGAGTTTGAGACTTGTTTATTTACAGATCCCAGCTTGTGGTCTTGTCTGGTGCTGCTCATCATGCAGGCTGATGTGATGATACTGTGCCTTTTAAGAAATGTATTTTAATCATGTTCCTTTGCAGGATGTTTCTAGCAGGCCCTGGAAGTTGTCAACACCATTTTGTCTGCAGCCGGTGTCCTCTAATTATTATTGAAGCAACATAATGGATATCATGCTGATTTTAATCTGGACTAATGCAGTGTCCTGGGGTTTTATGGTCCTTTGGGGATTGCTGAGTGGAGCTTGAGTTGGGGATGATTGACAGATCAGGTGATATGCCTGGGGAGAGCTATGCTTCCGAGAATACTTTAGCTTTTCAGTCATAACTTGGAGAGAAGCACCAATGCTTTCTCCTTCCCTCTGGAGTTTTTAGCTTTGTTTCAGTTGCTGTGAGAAGCTAGTGGAAGGAGGCAGTGTCTCTCTCAAAGATTTCTGGAAGTTCCAATACTGGGAAGCCTCAGAGATTTAATCCAACATTCAAAGGATCAATGCACTGCAGGTGTTAAAAAGCTGCAAGCCCGGCATCACGTGGGCGTGATGCTAGCTGTTAAGGTTTACACCGTGTAATGTTTAAATCTTGTAATTGGTAAAAGTTATGCTAATTCTTTTTGTTATATTCTGTGTTCTTAAATAAACTTTGTTTGATAAAAGCTTCCTAGTGGGTCACTTGAATCATACCTGGAATGAAACACCTGATACTCATCCTAATGCCAAAACCAAATTTAAAACCTAGGCTATTTTCACATTTTCACATTTTCACAAAGCTAACCCTAATATATCGGAGTTTCTGGCCTGGATCCTTGCAGATTGTCCCTCTAGACTGTCCCCTCACTAGACTACCGTGTAGCAATATCATAGAATGGGCGGTGCTATTCTGCAGTCCTACATTAACCCTTGCTTTCAAACACCTTTACATTACAGTGGCATGGAGGCTCATAACGCAACAGGTACAGTCAGACTCAGCCTCTGACAATCTTGTTCAGCGTTTGGGTATATCACAGTTTATTATTAATTTTTCATACCTTAGTGTATCCAGTTTGAATTCTATGAATCTAGAGCATTCAAAATGTTTGTTCTTCACAATGCTACTGCCTCATTGATGGATAAATTAGGAAGCAGAATAGAACAGTTAGTAACAGCAAGTGGAGATAGATTGCAATTCATCGGAATAGAATTAAAGCTTATGCAGCTGCATTGAGGGAGCTTTACTCTGTATCTAACCCCGTGCTGTACCTGTCCTGGGAGTGTTTGATGGGGACAGTGTAGAGGGAGCTTTACTCTGTATCTAACCCCGTGCTGTACCTGTCCTGGGAGTGTTTGATGGGGGACAGTGTAGAGGGAGCTTTACTCTGTATCTAACCCCGTGCTGTACCTGTCCTGGGAGTGTTTGATGGGGACAGTGTAGAGGGAGCTTTACTCTGTATCTAACCCCGTGCTGTACCTGTCCTGGGAGTGTTTGATGGGGGACAGTGTAGAGGGAGCTTTACTCTGTATCTAACCCCGTGCTGTACCTGTCCTGGGAGTGTTTGATGGGGACAATGTAGAGGGAGCTTTACTCTGTATCTAACCCCGTGCTGTACCTGTCCTGGGAGTGTTTGATGGAGGACAGTGTAGAGGGAGCTTTACTCTGTATCTAACCCCGTGCTATAGCTGTGTTTAAAGTTGATATTGGGTGTAGAAACTATTTTCTTCACTCGGTCATTCACTTAAGTTTATATTCAATGAAAATTCCAGCAAGATTTTATTTTGTAAATGATCAGAGTTGGAATATCAGTAAAAATACAGATTTTCAGACAAACAGGTGGGAAGAAAAAAAACTCCAAACAAATCCAGCCCAAAGTCAAAACACTGTATGGAAACACTTGTGTGAGGGGTGAGCAGCCTGCGGAACATCATCCAGCTCCAGTGTGATGTGCTTCTCACTGAGGTGACAGCCGCCATTGTAAAAGTACAACTGATGCCTCAAACCAGGTGCTCCTCTGTCAGATTGATAGCCTTGATGGGAGAGGAAACAGACTGACCTCAGAGCTCTGGGTGCAGGGGGCAGGGGTGTCGGCACTGCCAGGCTCTGGGTGCAGGGGGCAGGGGTGTCGGCACTGCCAGGCTCTGGGTGCAGGGATGTCGGCACTGCCAGGCTCTGGGGGCAGGGGTGTCGGCACTGCCAGGCTCTGGGTGCAGGGGGCAGGGGTGTCGGCACTGCCAGGCTCTGGGTGCAGGGGGCAGGGGTGTCGGCACTGCCAGGCTCTGGGTGCAGGGGGCAGGGGTGTCGGCACTGCCAGGCTCTGGGTGCAGGGGTGTCGGCACTGCCAGGCTCTGGGGGCAGGGGTGTCGGCACTGCCAGGCTCTGGGTGCAGGGGGCAGGGGTGTCGGCACTGCCAGGCTCTGGGGGCAGGGGTGTCGGCACTGCCAGGCTCTGGGTGCAGGGTGTCGGCACTGCCAGGCTCTGGGTGCAGGGTGTCGGCACTGCCAGGCTCTGGGTGCAGGGGGCAGGGGTGTCGGCACTGCCAGGCTCTGGGTGCAGGGGGCAGGGGTGTCGGCACTGCCAGGCTCTGGGTGCAGGGTGTCGGCACTGCCAGGCTCTGGGTGCAGGGTGTCGGCACTGCCAGGCTCTGGGTGCAGGGTGTCGGCACTGCCAGGCTCTGGGTGCAGGGTGTCGGCACTGCCAGGCTCTGGGTGCAGGGTGTCGGCACTGCCAGGCTCTGGGTGCAGGGTGTCGGCACTGCCAGGCTCTGGGTGCAGGGTGTCGGCACTGCCACCTCCTTACAGTCCTGCGTAACTTAGCTTGAAGGTTTCAGTTTCTCCTCCTTTGAAACTTGTTTCTTTTTGTGCCTTGCCTTTCGCACAGCCTCCCACTTCTGCCTCACCAGTGTATAAAGTCTCATTGTCGCCTGGGCGTCCTGTACCTAAAGGGGCAGAAGGGGAAAGTAGCCAGTTAGACAGCAGTGACAAGCCCTGTTGGTTCAACTGGAGACACTGGATGTACACAAGCCTCAATTCCACCCACTGGGGTACTGGTTCCATGAGTGCGGAATCTCCACCACCCTAACCAAGCAGCCATGCAACTAGAGAAGGCATCACAGACCAGCCCGATCTCGTGTCCTCATCACACTGATCAGAAGCCATGAATCACGACCCCCCCCCCCCCCCCCCCAACCCAACCCACACTTGTCTGTGAGCAGCACCAACCAGTGATTCACCAAGCACTGCGACTCCTGCCACTGACTGGAAACGCGTGAGGAATGGTTGTACATTCCGGTACACTCGGTTTGCACTGCTGCCAACCTGCACCCACAACTGCTGCCACCCTGCACGCACAACTGCTGCCACCCTGCACCCACAACTGCTGCCACCCTGCACCCACAACTGCTGCCACCCTGCACCCACAACTGCTGCCACCCTGCACCCACAACTGCTGCCACCCTGCACCCACAACTGCTGCCACCCTGCACCCACAACTGCTGCCACCCTGCACGCACAACTGCTGCCACCCTGCACGCACAACTGCTGCCACCCTGCACCCACAACTGCTGCCACCCTGCACCCACAACTGCTGCCACCCTGCACCCACAACTGCTGCCACCCTGCACCCACAACTGCTGCCAACCTGCACCCACAACTGCTGCCACCCTGCACGCACAACTGCTGCCACCCTGCACCCACAACTGCTGCCACCCTGCACCCACAACTGCTGCCACCCTGCACCCACAACTGCTGCCACCCTGCACCCACAACTGCTGCCACCCTGCACCCACAACTGCTGCCACCCTGCACCCACAACTGCTGCCACCCTGCACGCACAACTGCTGCCACCCTGCACCCACAACTGCTGCCACCCTGCACCCACAACTGCTGCCACCCTGCACCCACAACTGCTGCCACCCTGCACCCACAACTGCTGCCACCCTGCACCCACAACTGCTGCCACCCTGCACCCACAACTGCTGCCAACCTGCACCCACAACTGCTGCCACCCTGCACCCACAACTGCTGCCACCCTGCACCCACAACTGCTGCCAAACTGCACCCACAACTGCTGCCACCCTGCACGCACAACTGCTGCCACCCTGCACGCACAACTGCTGCCACCCTGCACGCACAACTGCTGCCACCCTGCACGCACAACTGCTGCCACCCTGCACGCACAACTGCTGCCACCCTGCACGCACAACTGCTGCCACCCTGCACGCACAACTGCTGCCACCCTGCACGCACAACTGCTGCCACCCTGCATGCACAACTGCTGCCACCCTGCACCCACAACTGCTGCCAACCTGCTGCCACAACTGCTGCCACCCTGCACGCACAACTGCTGCCACCCTGCACCCACAACTGCTGCCACCCTGTACGCACAACTGCTCCTGGTGCATTTCTGATCAGTGGCAGGAACAGCAAAGTTTTAAAATCTTGTTTTAGAAGTTTATGATACCTCAAAATAAAGAGCAGGATGGCAAATCCACAACAGACTAGAGGAGGAATGCCAATGAGAAAATAGCAGCAATGTCGGCCACAATAACTGCTTCCCGATGTGCTGAATCCAGATACCTTCCACCAACAGTCGGCTACCTTTCAGAATGGAACAAACCACTTGTGCCGGGGGGCGGGGGTGGAATTGTCACTCCAGTCGGAAAGGCTTTGAGCAGCAAGTTCCTGTACAGCCTGGGTAGCTTAGCCGTTCTTCAATGGGATCCTTAAGCCCAGGCTGGTGATCTGGAGCCCCCTGGTGGCACAGTGGTTAGCACTGCTGCCTCGCAGTGCCGGGTTCGATTCCCAGCTTGAGTCACTGTCTATGTGGAGTCTGCACGTTCTCCCCGTGTCTGCGTGGGCTTCCTCCGGGTGCTCCGGTTTCCTCCCACAGTCTGAAAGATGTGCTGGTTAGGGTGCATTGGCCGTGCTAAATTCTCCCTCAGTGTACCTGAACAGGCGCCAGAGTGTGGCGACTAGGGGATTTTCACAGTGACTTCATTGCAGTGTTAATGAAAGCCTATTTGTGACTGATAAATGAACTTTACTTTTGTTTTTTTTTTACTTAATCTTTTATTTAAGCTGTTAATAAACTAACTGAACAAGGGGAGAACATGTAATGGATGCAACACTAACTCCTGCATTACGAACATTTGCAGGGAATGTTGCTCCTTGTACTGTAGCACAAAGTAACACTCCTGAGCACAGAGAGAGAGTGCAGTTTGATGAGCTCAGTAACTGAACAGTTTCCAGACAAATCTCTGTTGCCACGAGTGGAATTCTCAACACTGTCGGCAAAGCGGGAAGCTCAATACAGCGCCAACTCCCAGAAGCAGCAGTGTTACCTGACTCAGCCTCTATCTTAAATCTGACACAAACTGTGTGGCTCACAGCCAGTGGGAGCAAAGACGCCCCAAGCAGAGGGTCTGAGACTTTTGATGGTCTTGTCTCCTCCCAATCTGTGTAATATCTGTGGAATTTCACAGCAGCTTCATTGCAGTGTTCATGTAAGCCTACTCGTGACTAATGAATAAACTTTAAGTTATCCTTCAGTCTAACAACCCTATGCACGTGCGTGAGGAACCTGCACCCCAGAGAGAGGCAGTGCCTTCAGACGGGGAGGAAGTGAAACAGGGGGAGGATACAGACAACTGAGTTTTCTGCTGTTTCACCAAAACTAAACACAGCCCAACACAAAGTTCCCGATAAAAGCAAAATACTGCGGACACTGGAATCTGAAATAAAAGCTGAAAATCTGGAAAATCTCAGGAGGTCTGACAGCATCTGTGGAGAGAGAATAGAGCCAACATTTCGAGTCTGGATGACCCTTCGTCAGAGCTAAAGACGAAGGAATAGGACGAGATTTATATCCAAGGGACACAGTGGAGGAGGGGGGGGGGGGGGGGGGTGTTGTAACTGACCAAGATGTCATAGACAAAAGGACAAAGGAATGTAAAGGGTGGTTATAAAGACTGAGAATGGTGCTAATAGCGTCCATTAAGAGATTGGAATGCGCAAATGACAGAACAAAGGTGCAGATTTTCCAGCACTTCTGGTTTTTGGGACAGGAATTCCTGATACTCAATGGTTCTGATTACAGCCTGAAGCCAGTAGGTAAAACTGCTGCAGAATATCACAGCCAGTGCTGAGGCTCACAACACACTCACCGAGGAATGTTCAGCATCCTGAACTTTCACCTTTAGGATCTGTCGACACAGATGTTTGAGGGCGGGACGGCCACACTAGAGAGATAAAAAAAATTGAAATGAACAGAAATAAAGTAAATGCACAATTTAAAGAACAGAAAATCTTCAATAAGAATCACACTGTGCTGAGGGCAAAACTGGGGTAGCCAGTGAGGTTCCTACTCCCAATCATCATTCCAGAGGCCACAACGCGAAAGGCAGCTGTTCGTAACAAAAATGCTGCACACTCTTGGCCTTGGCAGATGAGGCTGTGTCCTTCTCAATTTATGAATCTTCCATTCCAATCTTTCTAACATGGGACCAGTGATCAGCCTCTTCAGCAACAGCTTCCTGGTTTACCATCCATTTACTCTGGCTTGCCTTTCTCCTAATCGGTTCAGAAGGAAGTGGTAAACTGAGACCCAAGTGACATCGCTGAAATTACCCAGCAAGTACAACCCAGAATCAGGTCAACTGGTCTCTGCTGGAGCTCGTGCTTCAGAGGAGCCTTCCCTCCACCCGATTTAATCTCACCAGATCACTATAACTTTCCATTTCTTCCTCTCTCCAGTTTATCCAACTTCCCCTTCAATGTACCAATACCTATTCACATCAACCAACCCCCGTGGGAGCAGGCCCCACAGCCTCCCCCGCGGGAGCGGGGCCCACCGCCTCCCCCGCGGGAGTGGGCCCCACCGTCTCCCCCGCGGGAGCGGGCCCCACCGTCTCCCCCGCGGGAGCGGGCCCCACCGTCTCCCCCGCGGGAGCGGGCCCCACCGTCTCCCCCGCGGGAGCGGGCCCCACCGTCTCCCCCGCGGGAGCGGGCCCCACCGCCTCCCCACTTTCTGGGAAAACAAGATTCTCCTGAATTTCCAATTGGATTCATTACTGATTATCTTTTCTCATCCATTTTACATTTAGAACCGTTTGATTTTGATTAGAAACAAAAGGAAATCAAAAACATTTTTAAAAATTAGCTACGTATTTATCAGTTGCCTGTTATAATCTCAGTTCGTGACTCTAGGATAATGAATTACGCAGTTCCCAGACTGGGTTATTACTTTAGTAAGCCTAGTTTTAACCCCAAAGGGACTATGACATTGAAAAGCCATTGGATAAAATGATGCTATAGCTGCATCTCAGGGGAAGCTGAGGAGGATAAACACACAGGGAGAAGGGAACAGAAGGTTATGGTGATGGGGGGAGTTGAAGCAGTGTTGGGGGGGGGGGGCTTAAAGACCAACATGGGCCAGTTGGGGTGAATGAGTGTACAACGCCAAAACAGACCAATGTAATGACGTTATCCCAGCCTGACAGATGAGGCAGCTGAGTTTGCAACAGTCGAATTGTGTGTTTTAATAATGGCTCAGTTTACAAGCCCAGTGGGATATCCTGCAATTGCAAATGGTTTGGCTCAACTAAGTTTGGGTCTATCGGCCAATAGCTGAATGCTACTGATGTACTCTGTCTGTGTTCAATAGGCAGCTACAACTGATGGAGAAACCCAAACTTCACTTCACTTACCTTGGCAGCTGTTTTGAAAGGTTTGTATTTCTGCGTGTCACGAATATTCTTCTTTGGATGGTCCAGGAACAGAATCTATGGCAAATTAGACAGTGCTTACTAATAATTAAAGTGTCACATTCAGAAGTAGCCGCTTGTATAGTTTACTACTTTTATTGTTACACAATAGCCATTTTCTTGGTTAAATACTTTTTGAGAATTTTTTATAAATAATCTTTCGGGTCTGCACACCTGAGTAGTTGAGACATGACTTGTAGAGCCTTCCCAAACCAGCGGGCCCTCGCTACGTTGATCTGGGGTGTGACTATTCACTAGGTTGATTCCGGAGTTGAGAGGGTTGGCTTATAAGGAGAGACTGAGTAGACTGGGGCTATACTCATTGGAATTCAGAAGAATGAGGGGAGATCTTATAGAAACATGTAAGATCATGAAGGGAATAGATAAGATCGAAGCAGGGAAGTTGTTTCCACTGGCGGGTAAAACTAGAACTAGGGGGCATAGCCTCAAAATAAGGGGAAGCAGATTTAGGACTGAGTTGAGGAGGAGCTTCTTCACACAAAGGGTTGTGAATCTGTGGAATTCCCTGCCCAGTGAAGCAGTTGAGGCTACCTCATTGAATGTTTTTAAGGCAAGGATAAATAAATTTTTGAACAGTGAAGGAATTAAGGGTTATGGTGAGCGGGCGGGTAAGTGGAGCTGAGTCCGCAAAAAGATCAGCCATGATCTTATTGAATGGCGGAGCAGGCTCGAGGGGCCAGATGGCCTACTCCTGCTCCTAGTTCTTATGTTCTTATGTGATCAGTTTCGTTAGCAGGGGCTGAACCAGGTGCATTGAATCTTGGACCAGCAAAAAGCAAGTGTGGGCCTGGAGTCACGTGTGGGCCCAGACTGGGTAAGGACAGCAGGCCTCCTTCCCTAGAGGACATTAGTGAGTTTTTACAGCAATCTGACCCTGGGATTTGAACTCATAGATCATTAGAGCAGTGACAGAACCGCTACAGCACACTGCTCTACTCTTGGCATGCTAGTCTCACACACACTTGGATGAGGTTTATTAGAGAATGGCCATGACCCACATATGGATCCCAGCACCTTTAGGGGAGATGGGGTAAACCCAGGCACGAGTGCGACATCACCACCCAAGTCCCTTCTCGTAAGTGGTGAATTTCACTGAGGACCCTATGCAAGGACAGCATCGACTCAGTCCCAAACAAAACATTTACATGCAGGCAACACTGGAGAACCTATTGGTTATTCAAAAGAAAAGTCAGTTTAGGGTTTTTTTTTCAATTATAAATTTTACTCAGGAGATGTCCCTACCCTCTCCAGCGCCACCCCCCCCCCACCCCCACACACGCACGCACACCCCCCCCACGCACGCACGCACATCCCCCCCACACACGCACGCACATCCCCCCCACACACGCACGCACCCCCCCCACACACACGCACACACCCCCCCCACACACACACGCACGCACACCCCCCCCACACACGCACGCACACCCCCCCCACACACACGCACACACACCCCCCCCACACACACGCACACACACCCCCCCCACACACACGCACACACACCCCCCCCACACACAGTCTAAACCAATCACTGAGTCTGCCCAGATATTGACCTTGAGATCATTGTGGACAGCGTGACCAACTAACGTCCTGCCTTCCAAGATGGCTGCCACCTCCCTCTGCACAACTCTGAAGTCTTCACCTGCAAAATGGCCAAACCGTGTAGAAAATTGAGTTTCAAATACATTGTGTCTCACACGTTGCAACTTCAAATATTTAAACAAAAGCAAAACACTACGATGCTGGAAATCTGAAGAACAGCATGTCATGGAATTACACAGCAGGTCTGTCAACATCTGAGAGAGAAATAGAGTTAACCTGGAATCAAATAGAACTCATCTTCACTACTCAACAAGTTCAACAAGCATTAGGCACTGTTTTCTGTGCATTTATGCAACTTCCTTCTCTGTGGTATCTTATCAAATGTCTTCCACAAATCCATATAAACACTGTCCATTTATCAATAAACTCTCATTGTTTTCTCTGAAGAGAACCAGTTAATGTTTTGAGACATGACTTACTAATTTCATAAATCCATGTTTGATGTCCTTTACTTCATTGTCTCTTCACATATTAATTTTGTCCCATTTCTAACCTTGTGAAACGTACCGCCTACTGGTGTGAGGCCGACTGATCTGAACGTAACTGGTTTATCCCTTTGTGAATAGAGATGCTACATTGACAACCCTCCAGTCCTCTGGAAGTAACGGGACTGATGTATGAGGCGAGATTGATTAGGTTAGGATTGTTTTCGCTGGAGTTCAGATGAATGAGGGGGGCAATCTCATAGAGACTTAAAATTCTAACAGGACTAGACAGGGTAGATGCAGGTAGGATGTTCCCGATGGTGGGGGAGTCCAGAACCAGGGGTCACAGTCTGAGGATACAGGGTAGACCATTTAGGACGGAGATGAGGAGACATTTCTTCACTCAAAGTGGTGAGCCTGTGGAATTCATTCCCACAGGAAGTAGTTGATGCCAAAACATTGAATGTATTCAGGAGGTGGCTGGATATAGCACTTGGGGCAAATGGGATCAAAGGTTATGGGGAGAAAGCAGGATTCGGCTATTGAGTTGGACAATCAGCCATGATCGTAATGAATGGCGGAGCAGGCTCGAAGGGCCGAATGGCCTCCTCCTGCTCCTATCTTCTATGTTTCTATGTAACACCCGTTTGAAAAATTGTGGACAATTTCTTCTGACTTCCCTCAGGATTCCAGGATGTAAGTCAGAGCCCCAATATCCATTCGACCTCTGAGTTCCACACAATTTTGTTGAGCACTTTTCCTTATCTGGAGTTACCCTCTCTAACTGCTCCATCTCCTCCTCACACACTTTCAATCCACCATCCCACTCTAGTGTCAAAACCAAAGCACAGGCTCACCTATTTTCTCCCATCATTCCTTCCTTATATTAACCCTTTAAATATTTCACATCATAGACTTTTATAAAGTTCTTTACAACTTCCCTTTCCGCTCTAACTGTCCTCTTAACTTTTCTAATCGTTTGTGATCCCTCCTCAGTTTCATTGTCACATTACGAGACTCATATTTGTCACCTGCCAAATCTCATTTTAATTTCAATTAATTTTCTTATCCAAGGTGACTCAACACTTGCTCCCCTCTCTTGCCTCATGGGGCAACATCAATGCCCTAACCAATCTGACAACTTGTAATTAAAGACCACCTTTATTTAGTTAAATGTCCCAACGTGTTTCACAGGAGCATTGTCAAACAAAATTAGGCACATCTACATAACCAGTTAGTAGGACAGGAGAGCCCAACGCTGGTCAAAACGATAGGTCTAAACAAGCATCGTTTGGGGAGAGGTAGAGAGGATTAGGGAGGGAATTCCAAACCTTAGGCCCAGGAAGCGGAGGGCACGGTCGCTCAGAGATGGACATGAGGCCAGAGTTGGAAGAGTACAGAGATCAAAGGGCCAAATGGCCTCCTCCTATCTTCTATGTTTCTATGTCTATATTTCTATTCTCCCTGCTCCCATGGCAGCGAGTTCCACATTCTCCCCGTGGCAGCGAGTCCCACATTCTCCCCGTGGCAGCGAGTCCCACATTCTCCCCGTGGCAGCGAGTCCCACATTCTCCCCGCGGCAGCGAGTCCCACATTCTCCCCGTGGCAGTGAGTCCCACATTCTCCCCGCTCCCCGCGGCAGCGAGTCCCACATTCTCCCCGCGGCAGCGAGTCCCACATTCTCCCCGCGGCAGCGAGTCCCACATTCTCCCCGTGGCAGCGAGTCCCACATTCTCCCCGCGGCAGCGAGTCCCACATTCTCCCCACGGCAGCGAGTCCCACATTCTCCCCGTGGCAGCGAGTCCCACATTCTCCCCGTGGCAGCGAGTCCCACATTCTCCCCGCTCCCCGTGGCAGCGAGTCCCACATTCTCCCCGCTCCCCGTGGCAGCGAGTCCCACATTCTCCCCACTCCCCGTGGCAGCGAGTCCCACATTCCATGGTGAGCGGCAGGTAAGTGGAGCAGAGTCCACGAAAAGATCAGCCATGATCTTATTGAATTGTGGAGCAGGCTCGAGGGGCCAGATGGCCGACTCCTGCTCTTAGTTCTTGTGTTATCTCAGAGGAGTACACGGTTGAAGGAGGTATAGAGAGGTGGGGCCAAACTGGAATTTGGATATGATGGAACATAATCTTCCATAATGTGAAAATTTCACATTTTTGTTTGTAGTGTTATTGGTCAATTTTCTTTTCCAGCTTACTTGGACCAATTTACTTTTGATCTCATTGAAATTGGCTTTGTTTCAAGTCAGGCAACATTTCACTCCCCAGTTTTAATCTAGAAGGGGCTCTTTCTCCCCTTTGGCACATATTCGAATATTAAAAACCATCCATCATGATCCTGCATGCAGATGCACAATGATATAACTTCATTGAAGGCAGTTCAGAGAAGGCTCAGTAGGTATGGAGATGCTGTCTTATGAGGAAAGGTTAAACAGTTTGGGACTCTATGAATTGGGATTGCGAAGAATCAGAGGTGATCTCATTGAAACATATAGGATTCTTAAGGGGCTTTGACAGGGTAAATGCTGAGAAGACGTTTCCCCTCATGGGAGAGTCTAGGACCAAAGGGTAATCTCAGAATAAAGGGGCCAATTTAAGACTGAGATGAGGAGGGATTTCTTCTGTCAGAGGGTTGAGTGTTTTTGGAACCCTTTGCCACAGAGAGCTGTGGGGGCAGAGTCCGTGTGTATGTTTAAGGCTGAGATAGATTTTTGATCAGTAATCAAGGGTTACAGGGAAAGGGCAGGAAATTGGACGTGAGGAATGTCAGATCAGCCATGATCCTGTTGCCTGTTGGAGCAGATTTGATTTCTTGTGATCTTAAATGTAAGAAACCTAAAGTGGAGAACAGGAGAAACATTTATGCAGGGAGGTTAGCGAGTTTGTGATTGCGCAGAATCAGTGACTGAAGCGGAGAGACCACGTCAACATTTCCAAACAAGTTACAGACAGGTAGGAACAAAAAGACAAAGAGAAACGGGAACAGAGCGGGCACAGAGAAAGCTGCTCGTATGCAGGATAAATACCAAGAGAACGGATGGGTTGTACTGACTGCTTCCAGATTGTAAGATCTGAAATTCTAAGCGGTTCCTGATTTTTTCTCTCTAACTTGTTAATTTATCTCTTTATCGCCTTTCCAACGTGACAAGCAAAATCCCGTCTGCAAATACAGCAGAAATATTTAAAAGCAGAGATGCAGGAGAGAGACCTCACCGTTCTTGATATCAGCCGGTCGGATGCCGCTCACCCAGGTCCTGTAATCCGTCACCTTCTCCGTAGGTTTCACATATTTGTCATAAATGCATTTGCCAAATTGGTTCACGATGGAAACCCGTGCGAGGATGCTGTCCGCCTTGTCTTGCCCAACACCAACCATCTCACAGTCCAGCGCCACAGCTTTAGTCAGTCTGCAAAATAAGCCAGCAGGGTTATCCAGACACACACCAGAGTCTTGAAAACTTTGTTTCAGCCTGAGGTATTCAGAAAGAGCAGGTAGCACCCCAATAAAACCAGACACACTGACCCATCATTACAAAACACAAGCTCATACAGCACAGGGTTAGAGACAGAGTAAAGCTCCCTCTACACTGTCCCGAAAGCTTGTGTGGCTTTTGCTACCAAATAAACCTGTTGGACTTTAACCTGGTGTTGCTAAACTTCTTACTGTGTTTACCCCATCAAACACTCCCAGGACAGGGACAGCACAGGGTTAGATACAGAGTGAAGCTCCCTCTACACTGTCCCCCATCAAACACTCCCAGGACAGGTACAGCACGGGGTTAGATACAGAGTAAAGCTCCCTCTACACTGCCCCCCATCAAACACTCCCAGGACAGGTACAGCACGGGGTTAGATACAGAGTGAAGCTCCCTCTACACTGTCCTCCATCAAACACTCCCAGGACAGGTACAGCACGGGGTTAGATACAGAGTAAAGCTCCCTCTACACTGTCCCCATCAAACACTCCCAGGACAGATACAGCACGGGGTTAGATACAGAGTAAAGCTCCCTCTACACTGCCCCCCATCAAACACTCCCAGGACAGGTACAGCACGGGGTTAGATACAGAGTGAAGCTCCCTCTACACTGTCCTCCATCAAACACTCCCAGGACAGGTACAGCACGGGGTTAGATACAGAGTAAAGCTCCCTCTACACTGTCCCCATCAAACACTCCCAGGACAGATACAGCACGGGGTTAGATACAGAGTAAAGCTCCCTCTACACTGTCCCCATCAAACACTCCCAGGACAGGTACAGCACGGGGTTAGATACAGAGTAAAGCTCCCTCTACACTGTCCCCATCAAACACTCCCAGGACAGGTACAGCACGGGGATAGATACAGAGTAAAGCTCCCTCTACACTGTCCCCCATCAAACACTCCCAGGACAGGTACAGCACGGGGTTAGATACAGAGTGAAGCTCCCTCTACACTGTCCTCCATCAAACACTCCCAGGACAGGTACAGCACGGGGTTAAGATACAGAGTAAAGCTCCCTCTACGCTGTCCTTCCACACAGTTGTTGGTTAGGATACCTGGTATTATTTTGCTCACCACCTACCCTTCGAAAGCTCCATCTTTAACCAGAATTTTATCCACATTTTGTACGGCAGGGCAGGGTTTTCTAGTTTCTGTTTCTATCTGCCGCCGGGCAACATTCGCAGCTTCTGGTCCCATTGCAGCTTCAATGTCGTCTGGATCTACATCATCAAACCAGATATCAGGTCTGCCAAAGAACAAGGAAGCTGCATTAAAATTAAACTCAGGAAACCGGCTTCTCTTGCTGCTGTGAGTACACCCACTTTGACTCCATACCCTACGTAGCTGTGGTAGAGGCAACACATTTTTAATAACTTGCATTTGGAGAGCACCTTTAATGAGATAAAACACTCCAGGGCATTGCACAGAAGTGTTATTCAGAAACATTTTGCTACAGAGTTAAATCATAGAATCATACAGCGCAGATAAGGCCCTTTGACCCATCGAGTCTGCACCGACACATTAGAAACACCTGATCTCCCACCTAATCCCATCTGCCAGTCCTTGGCCCATAGCCCTGAATGTGATGATGAGCCAAGTGCTGATCCAGGTATTTTTTAAAGGATGTGAGGCATCCCGCCTCCACCACCCGCCCAGGCAGCGCATTCCAGACCATCATCACCCTCTGGGTAAAAAGGTTTTTCCTCACATCCCCCCTAAACCTCCTGCCCCTCACCTTGAACCGATGTCCCCTCGTGACTGACCCTTCAACTAAGGGAACAGCTGCTCCTTATCCACTCTGTCCATCCCTCTCAGTTGATTAGGGAAAGCAACCAGAAACACGGTCAAAGTGGTAGATTTTAAAAAGCATCTTAAGGGAGGAGAAAGTAGAGCATTTTCGGGTGGGAATTCAAAGTTTAAAGTTTATTTATTAGTCATAAGTCGGCTTACATTCACACTAATGAATTTACTGTGAAAATCCCCTAGTCGCCACACTCTGGCGCCTGTTCGGATACACTGAGGGAGAATTTAACATGGCCAATGCACCTAACCAGCACGTCTTTGGACTATGGGAGGAAACTGGAGCACCCGGAGGAAACCCACACAGACACGGGGAGAATGTGCAGACTCCGCACAGAGACCCAAGCCAGGAATCGAACCCAGAGCTTAGGCTCTAGACAGCCGAAGACACAGCTGTCAATGGAGCAACAATTAAAACTGGGGATAGCAATGGCCAGAATTGGAGACGGGCAGATTGCTAGGGGATTTATGGAGCTGGAGGGGATCAGAGATGGGAAGAAGCAATGCCACAGTGAGTAATGAAAACAAAACGGGACAGCACGGTGGCACAGTGGTTAGCACTGCTGTCTCACAGCGCCAGGGACCTGGGTTCGATTCCTGGCTTGGGTCACTGTCTGTGCAGAGTCTGCACGTTCTCCCTGTGTCTGCGTGGGTTTCCTCCGGGTGCTCCAGTTTCCTCCCACAGTCCAAAGATGTGCTGATCAGGTGCATTGGCCATGTTAAATTCTCCCTCAGTGTACCCGAACAGGCGCCAGAGTGTGGCGACTAGGGGATTTTCACAGTAACTTCATTAGTGTGAATGTAAATCTACTTGTGACTAATAAATAAACTTTAAACTTTGAAGCATTTCTCAGGCAGAAGTAGCGATTTGGATCAGCACAAATTACTGCAGGGTTGGAAAATAGGAGGCAGGCCAGGAGACTATTGAAACCATTCAGTGTGGAAGAGCAAATGTACAGGTGACTATTTCAATAGCAATGAACTAAGGTGGGGGCAGAAACAGATTCTATTACAGTGGAGGGTTCCTGCTCTCACTGACACCCAGTTTCAGTCGGTTAAAGTGTCCTTTTTCACCTCCTGGAGCTGAGTTTGTATTTGGCACAGTGAAGATCTCCCACCTGGTAACTCTCTGCAGCACTTTCAATGCAGGTTCCAGTGAGAACAGAAACAAAAAGAGCAGAGGGGGGAGGGGGGAGGGGGGCGGGGGGGGGGGGGGGGGGAACAGACGGACGGACCTGTTCAAGGTGAAAAATTATGAGGGAGATTGATGATATTACAGAAAGGAACTTTTCCCCTTACTAAAATATTGAAACGAAAATAGAAATCTTAGAAACCCTACAATGCAGAAAGAGGCCATTTGGCCCATCAAGTCTGCACCAACCACAATCCCACCCAGGCCCTACCCCCATATCCCGACATATTTACCCACTAATCCCTCTAATCTACGCACCCCAGGACACTAAGGGGCAATTTTAGCATGGCCAATCAACCTAATCCGCACATCTTTGGACTGTGGGAGGAAACCGGAGCACCTGGAGGAAACCCACGCAGACACGGGGAGAATGTGCAAACTCCGCACAGACAGTGACCCAAGCCGGGAATCGAACCCAGGTCCCTGGAGCTGTGAAGCAGCAGTGCTAACCACTGCGCTACCGTGCTCTGTGCTACCACACTCCTGCGCCTGTTCGGGTACACTGTCCTACCACACTCCTGCGCCTGTTCGGGTACACTGTGCTACCACACTCCTGCGCCTGTTCGGGTACACTGTGCTACCACACTCCTGCGCCTGTTCGGGTACACTGTGCTACCGATGGGAAAGCAGGAAGTGAAGAGGATATAAACATTTTACAGATGGATATCGATAGGCTAGGAGAATGGGCCAAAATTTGGCAGATGGAGTTTAATGTTTCTAATTGTGAGGTTATCCATTTTGACAGAAAAAATAGGAAGGCAAATTATTACCCAAATGGAAATTAGATTCAAAATGCACCCGGGTGTCTGTGTTCATGAATCACAGAAAGTCGGAATGCAGGTGCAGCATGTAATGAAATAGGCCAATGGGATGTTGGTATTTATTACAGAGGGACTGGAATATAAAAGTAGAGAAGTGTTGTTGCAATTGTATAGGGTGTTGGTGAGACCACATCTGGAGTATTGTGTCCAGTTTTGGTCTCCTTATTTGAGGAAGGATGTTGCGGCATTGGAGGCAGTTCCAAGGAGGTTCACCAGATTGATTCTGGGGATGATGGCGTTGATATATGAGGGGAGATCAAACAGTTTGGGTTTGTACTCACTGGAGGTTAGAAAGATGAGACGGGATCTGATCGAGATATATAAAATTTTAAAAGGGATTGATAAAATAAATATAGACCAAATGTTTCCCCCGTGTGGGACAATCTGGAACAAGAGGTCACAGGGATAGGTCGAGAGGCAGTAGATTTAAAACTGAGATGAGGAGGAACTACTTCTCGCAGAGGGTGGTGAATTTGTGGAACTCGCTGCCCCATCGCGCGGTGGAATTTGAGTTGTTGAAAGGCTACAGACGAAGTATGATTCTATGATTCAAGTGCTGGGATAGATAGGTGCATGATGGCCAGCACAGACATGATGGGCTGAAGGGCCTCTCTGTACTGTAAAACTCAATGACCTTTATAACCTCATTAACATTACAGGGGCTACATCATTCACAATCTTTAACTGATTTATATTCACCTTGGGATACTTCTGGGCAAAATCAAGGTGCTGTTAACATTTCTATCTCAACAGCAGCTCCCCTTCTCCCCCTCACCAAACTCAACAGCTCCCAAGCCAGACAAAATCTTTTGTGCAAGTTTGGTGTTGAGGGGATGTGGCCATTTCTGACTGGATCAGGGAACTTCTGGTCTCATTTGGCTCAGATTCTTGTAACCACCAACCAGTCCCAATTCCTGGTCAGAACTGAAAGTCCCAGGAACATTCAATAACCCACTGCACTAAAGCAACTCCTGGAAGGACTCAGAAGGTACAAGGTGGCCCAGAGATATTTTAAAGAAATTGAGATTTTACCAAAACGGACTGACTGGAACATCCACAGTGATCCACCGGACATCACTGGGACCGAACAGGGCAGGGGGCATAATGCTAAATGCAGCTCCACAAACACCAGCTGCCAATCCAAATGACAATTTTCCTTACACATGATCCCGGACAGCAAGTGGTGCATGATGGCCAGCACAGACATGATGGGCTGAAGGGCCTCTTTCTGTGCTGTAACACATGGGAAGGTGGGGATAAAAGATCCCCCTCACGTGACATTAATAGCAACACCGATTATTAACAACACTGACACTAAAGTCAACAGAGTAATCCAATGGGTGCAGTTAATTCAGAGCAGATTACAGACCAGTGGTTCACACAATTCAATCTCAAGGCACAAAAGAGGTTGAATGATCTCCTACTGTTTCTATCTTCCCAGAGTTCAGGTGTTCGATCTCCCAGGGAGTATCGAGTCCCTGGAACGTGTTGCCAGCTGGTTTGGTGAGAGCTGACTCTCTGCCTTGAAGAGGTTGGGAGGTGGGCCAGTTCCTGATTGAGACAGAGAGCACATCGTAAAGGAGGAAAGTGTCTACGTAAACCCACACGTGACCTACGGGACTGCTTCACCTCAGAGTGATCAGGGAGGAGTGTTTCTCTTATTGACTCTGGGTTTTTTGTTTTTCTGCGACGATTACATGGTTTCTGAGTGGAGGGGGCAGAGAGGAGTGTTTTGTCATGGTGCTCCCACCATCCTGAGGTGTGGGACAACTTGCTGAACAAGCATTTTCTTCTTCTCAGCTTCATCTATTAGAGTAACAATCAAATGTCACCAATGATCCTCTCTGTATCGCACCAAGAGTTAGTTTGTCATTTCTGTGCAATTCGTACAGAACCCAAACAGGCCACTTAGCCCATAGAAATCATAGAAACCCTACAGTGCAGAAGGAGGCCATTCGGCCCATCGAGTCTGCACCGACCACAATCCCACCCAGGCCCTACCCCCACATATTTACCCGGTAATCCCTCTGACCTACACATCCCAGGACTCTAAGGGGCAATTTCTAACCTGGCCAATCAACCTTACCCGCACATCTTTGGACTGTGGGAGGAAACCAGAGAACCCGGAGGAAACCCACGCAGACACGAGGAGAATGTGCAAACTCCACACAGACAGTGTCTTCCACCTGAGCAGTATCCTAATCCCAAGTGCCCACATCCCCTTATCCCTCTTTAGCTTCAATCACTCCACCAACCTGGTTCTTAAATGTTGACCAGATCTCTGTTTCAATCACTGTAATCAATGGAACAACTTCAAAGCCTCCTGATCTCGGTCGGAAGCGTACACAATCCTCTACCACCAGAAACAGTGTGTTGTCATCTACTCGACTCCATTCTTTCAGAATTTTAAACAGTTCTGTTTAATTGTCTCTTTATCAGCTCAACTCAAAGGAGAACAGATGGTGGTGATTTTATATCTCTGCAAATCGGATGTGACAGTGGGTGACTCCCAGTTAGTGAGGCCTAGCCATCAGGATTCTTTCCTTCATTAATATTGATCATTCATTTCCAAGCTCCAATTTCACACAACTTACTGGAAAGTTACATTCTTCAGGCTGAATTCTCAGTTTGGAAGAATAAATTAAACGGGCAGGAATCAAATGGTAAATTGGGACATTCATGCAAGAAGATATAAAATCATCGGTATGGAGGGGCTCAGGTTGTGGTGAGGTGGGGTAGGGGGATAGAGGGAGGGAAAGATTTCACAAACACTTACTCTGTGGGGTTCTCAGGTTCTGGTTCAGTCTTGGTTCTTTTTATCCTCTGAGTGGAACCACTTCCTTCCAGAGGCTCTGGACTGTTCTTTTTCCTCTTTTTCTTGCTCTGCTGCGTCCCATGGATTGTGATTTTATCCGATTTCAGTCCATTTCCTTTCGCCAGTGTTTGAGGGTCTGGCTGTTTCTTGCTTTCTCCCCCTTTCTTTGGTTTAATTCCTTGGTGATTCGCCTTCTCCACAGCAGCTGTTTCTCCCTTGGTTGGCATCTTAGATTTGCTTTCCGGAACTTTCTTGGCATCGGTTTTCTGATTTATTAGCTGATTGAAAATGACATGAATAACTGGTCTCAATTCACGCATTGCAACAGAAACAAGCAACACATAAACACTCCCTGCAGCTGTGATCTATTCATTGCGATTGTCTTCCCCTTCTTCCCAATTCTATCCTCTCCACAAACATTTCCAAGGAATGTTACTTCAGAAAATAACATTTTGGGATCCAGTACACATCATGTTTCAAATTACTCACAAGTGGAACATTTCTGGGGAGGAACAGGTGGCTGTGGTCCTATCCCCAAAGGCAGGGTGATGGGACATGGCATGGAGGTCGGATAGGGGGTGATGCATAGCCAAATATAGAAGAAAAACTAGTCTGTCTGAACATAGAACATAGAACATAGAAAGCCACAGCACAAACAGGCCCTTCGGCCCACAAGTTGCGCCGATCACATCCCCACCTCTAGGCCTATCTATAGCCCTCAATCCCATTAAATCCCATGTACTCATCCAGAAGTCTCTTAAAAGACCCCAACGAGTTTGCCTCCACCACCACCGACGTCAGCCGATTCCACTCACCCACCACCCTCTGAGTGAAAAACTTACCCCTGACATCTCCTCTGTACCTACCCCCCAGCACCTTAAACCTGTGTCCTCTCGTAGCAACCATTTCAGCCCTTGGAAATAGCCTCTGAGAGTCTACCCTATCCAGACCTCTCAACATCTTGTAAACCTCTATCAGGTCACCTCTCATCCTTCGTCTCTCCAGGGAGAAGAGACCAAGCTCCCTCAACCTATCCTCATAAGGCATGCCCCCCAATCCAGGCAACATCCTTGTAAATCTCCTCTGCACCCTTTCAATGGCTTCAACATCTTTCCTGTAATGAGGTGACCAGAACTGCGCGCAGTACTCCAAGTGGGGTCTAACCAGGGTCCTATAAAGCTGCAGCATTATCTCCCGACTCCTAAACTCAATCCCTCGATTAATGAAGGCCAGTACGCCGTACGCCTTCTTGACCGCATCCTCCACCTGCGAGGCCGATTTAAGAGTCCTATGGACCCGGACCCCAAGGTCCTTCTGATCCTCTACACTGCTAAGAATGGTACCCTTCATATTATACTGCTGCTTCATCCCATTGGATCTGCCAAAATGGATCACCACACACTTATCCGGGTTGAAGTCCATCTGCCACTTCTCCGCCCAGTCTTGCATTCTATCTATGTCTCGCTGCAACTTCTGACATCCCTCCAAACTATCCACAACACCACCTACCTTGGTGTCGTCAGCAAACTTACCAACCCATCCCTCCACTTCCTCATCCAGGTCATTTATGAAAATGACAAACAGCAAGGGTCCCAGAACAGATCCCTGGGGCACTCCACTGGTCACTGACCTCCATGCAGAGAAAGACCCCTCCACAGCCACTCTCTGCCTTCTGCAGGCAAGCCAGTTCTGGATCCACAAGGCAACAGCCCCTTGGATCCCATGCCCTCTCACTTTCTCAAGAAGTCTTGCATGGGGGACCTTATCGAACGCCTTGCTGAAGTCCATATAGACCACATCCACCGCTCTTCCTTCGTCAATGTGTTTGGTCACATTTTCAAAGAACTCAACCAGGCTCGTAAGGCACGACCTGCCCTTGACAAAGCCGTGCTGACTACTTTTGATCATACTAAACTTCTCTAGATGATCATAAATCCTGTCTCTCAGGATCCTCTCCATCAACTTACCAACCACTGAGGTTAGACTCACCGGTCGGTAATTTCCCGGGCTGTCCCTGTTCCCTTTCTTGAATATAGGGACCACATCTGCAATCCTCCAATCCTCCGGAACCTCTCCCGTCTCCATCGACGATGCAAAGATCATCGCCAAAGGCTCCGCAATCTCCTCCCTCGCCTCCCACAGTAACCTGGGGTACATCCCATCCGGTCCCGGCGACTTACCAACCTTGATGCCATTCAATAGTTCCAACACATCCTCTTTCTTTATGTCCACATGCTCGATCCTTTCTGTCCACCGCAAACCAGCAGTACAACCACCCAGATCCCTTTCCACCGTGAATACCGAGGTAAAGTATTCATTAAGCAGCTCCGCCATTTCTAACGGTTCCGCACAAACTTTTCCCCCTTCACCTTTTAAGGGTCCTATGCCTTCACATCTCATCCTTTTACTCTTGACATATTTGTAGAAAGCCTTGGGATTCTCCTTAATCTTACCCGCCAAGGCCTTCTCATGACCCCTTCTCGCTCTCCTAATTTCCTTCTTAAGCTCCTTCCTACATCCCGTATACTCCTCTAAATCCTTAACACCTCCTAGCTCTCTGAACCTTCTGTACGCCTCTCTTTTCTTATTCACCAGGTTCACCACAACCTTCGTGCACCACGGTTCCCGTACCCTACCAACACCCCCCTGTCTCATCGGAACGTTGTCATGCAGAGCTCCAGACAAACATTCCTTGAAAATCCTCCACTTTCCTTCGGTACTTTTCCCCAAGAATGCCTCCTTCCAATTTACCCGTCTAATTTCCTCCCTGATGACACTGTATTTCCCTTTACTCCAGAGAAACACTTTCCTAGCCTGCCTGATCCTATCTCTTTCCAATGCTATCGTGAAGGAGATAGAAGGCAGAGTGATTATAGACAAGTTAAGGCACAAGTATGGCAAGGCTGGATGGCATTTATTTTATTGCAGGGAGTCTTACAGGTAACACAGATGAATTAAGGGTGTTGATTAATACATGGGAGTATGGTATTACTGCTATCACTGTGACATCGCTGTATCATGGGGCTACCAGAATGGTAGTTGGTGAATCTGATGAATCTTAGCCTTTTGTTATCTCGCAATTTCTATGCAAGAGGCAAAACTGAATCTCAATATTGATCAACAACATTGATAGTTGAGCGAATTACGTATCCATTTCTCTTCTTCCTTGGGGTAGCTGCACACTTTCTACAAGCTGTAGTATACTTTCAGCTGTGACTGAAGTCTGTGTACCACAGGCACACATCTCATTATCAACCACTCCACCATCTGTACATCTCAATCCTGCTGTCCTAAACTGGTCAGGCCTCTCTGTGACTCCAGTCCCACACCAACATGGTAGTCACTATCTCAGTGATGCACTAAATTGTAGGAACAACGTGGGATTTTTTTTGTTTGTTAGGGAAAGGCATAAGACTGACCCTTGTCAATGACCTGGTGATCTAAATACTCTCCAAATCCAATTGTGCAACAGTTGCTGGGGGAGGGGTGGGGGGGGGGGGGGGTGATATGAGTTAAGGGAGCACAGCCTGAGGGGCTTTCTTTTTACATTATCTTTCTGTAAAATGGGTTTTTTTGCGAGCTCCCAAGACTGGCTCACATCCAGTGGTTTCGGTCAAGGCAATATATTATCAAAAAACAGCAAATGACATTAGCGTGATGTTAGCGGTAGTTATTGTCGGTGCAGACTCGATGGGCCGAAGGGTCTTTTCTGCACTCGACAACCTTTCTCTCTCTCTCCACAAAGAGCCTGATCTGCTGAACAATTTCCAGCATTTGCTGATTTTATTAAGATGAAAATTTATGTTTGATGCAACATTTTTATTTCAGATTTTTGTAGTACCTTGCTTCTTAATGTGTTTGTTTAACCTTACCTGTTGGAGTGCCTTCCAGTTGCTGGAGTACTCCACAGCAGCTCTGGGAGGCAGCACTGGTCCCATTTTAGTTTTGGTCGTGCTCGTTTCCTTGGCCCAGAATCTCTTCCGCTTGGACTTCTTTTGTTTGTCCAGCTCTAATCCAGATGGTACTTCACTATCCACCTTCAGGCCGGGATTCACTTTGGCCATTGTCCACTCGTCATCCACTTGCTCCCCAAGACCAGATAATCAATCTACAAAGACAGGACAGTGCATAGAATCAGACATAGGAGGCCAATCGGCAGTCTCTGAACTTGTGCTAGCTCTTTGAAAGAGTTGCCTGGTCTTCCCCAGAGACCTGCAAAATGTCCCCCTTTCAAGTATTTATCCATTTCCTTTTGAAAGTTCCAATTGAATCTGCTTCCATCACCTTTTCAGGCAGCGCCTTCCAGATCACAACAACTCACCATGTAAAAGAAATTCCACATCAACCCTAGCTCTTCTGTCAATCAACTTACATCTCTGTCCCTCTGGTTACCAGCACATCCGCCAGTGGAAACAGTTTCTCCCTATTTACTTATACATAATTTTGAACATCTTGATTTAATTGCCTCTTCACTTTCTCTGCTCGCAGTTGGATCTCGGTCTCTCCGCAAAACTGAAGACCCTCATCCCTGGAACTGATCCAGTATATTGTCTCCGCACCCTCTCCAAGGCTTTGACACCTGTTCTGAAATGTGGTGTTCGACAAAAATATTCCACCTGTAACCAATGACTCAAACTTTAGCCTGACTTTCTTCCAAATTTCATGACTTCAATGAACAAACTCTAAAATAGGAAGCGCCCCAAAGAAAAGTCAACATAAAAATAAAACATAAAATGCTAATCATTTAAACATATTTAGCAAATCAAAGAATTCCCTGTCTTTCACATCTTCCAGGTGACCCAAAGTGCTTCACACAATAAAGCTGTTCTGAAGACCAGTTACAATATAGCAAATGTGGCAACCAGTCACACAAAGCAAGATGAACAGAAATGTAATAACATCCAGAAACTTTATTTTCAAAAGTTCATTAGGGAATCAATATTGGCCAGGATGCCAGGACGAACACTCCTGCTCCTCTTCAGATACAGAATCCTCGACATACACTTGAAACTTCAAATAGGGCCAGTGTCTCATCTGAAAGACGATGCCGCTGACAGTGCGGCACTCCCTCAGCACTGACCCTCTGACACCGCGGCACTCCCTCAGCACTGACCCTCTGACAGTGCAGCACTCCCTCAGCACTGACCCTCTGACAGTGCAGCACTCCCTCAGCACTGACCCTCTGACAGTGCAGCACTCCCTCAGCACTGACCCTCTGACACCGCGGCACTCCCTCAGCACTGACCCTCTGACAGTGCAGCACTCCCTCAGTACTGACCCTCTGACACCGCGGCACTCCCTCAGCACTGACCCTCTGACAGTGTGGCACTCCCCCAGCACTGACCCTCCGACAGTGCGGCACTCCCTCAGTACTGACCCTCTGACAGTGCGGCACTCCCTCAGCACTGACCCTCTGACAGTGCGGCACTCCCTCAGCACTGACCCTCTGACAGTGCGGCACTCCCTCAGTACTGACCCTCTGACAGTGCGGCACTCCCTCAGTACTGACCCTCTGACAGTGCGGCACTCCCTCAGCACTGACCCTCTGACAGTGCGGCACTCCCTCAGCACTGACCCTCTGACAGTGCGGCACTCCCTCAGCACTGACCCTCTGACAGTGCGGCACTCCCTCAGCACTGACCCTGTGATGGTGCAGCACTCCCTCAGCACTGACCCTCTGACAGTGCGGCACTCCCTCAGCACTGACCCCCTGACAGTGCGGCACTCCCTCAGTACTGACCCTCTGACAGTGCGGCACTCCCTCAGCACTGACCCTCTGACAGTGCGGCACTCCCTCAGTACTGACCCTCTGACAGTGCGGCACTCCCTCAGTACTGACCCTCTGACAGTGCGGCACTCCCTCAGCACTGACCCTCTGACAGTGCGGCACTCCCTCAGCACTGACCCTGTGATGGTGCAGCACTCCCTCAGCACTGACCCTCTGACAGTGCGGCACTCCCTCAGCACTGACCCTCTGACAGTGCGGCACTCCCTCAGCACTGACCCTGTGATGGTGCAGCACTCCCTCAGCACTGACCCTCTGACAGTGCGGCACTCCCTCAGTACTGACCCCCTGACAGTGCGGCACTCCCTGAGCACTGACCCTCTGACAGTGCGGCACTCCCTCAGCACTGACCCTCTGACAGTGCGGCACTCCCTCAGCACTGACCCTCTGACAGTGCGGCACTCCCTCAGCACTGACCCTCTGACAGTGCGGCACTCCCTCAGTACTGACCCTCTGACAGTGCGGCACTCCCTCAGTACTGACCCACTGACAGTGCGGCACTCCCTCAGTACTGACCCTCTGACAGTGCGGCGCTCCCTCAGCACTGACCCTCTGACAGTGTGGCACTCCCTCAGCACTGACCCTCTGACAGTGCGGCACTCCCTCAGCACTGACCCTCTGACAGTGCGGCACTCCCTCAGTACTGACCCTCTGACAGTGCGGCACTCCCTCAGTACTGACCCTCTGACAGTGCGGCACTCCCTCAGCACTGACCCTCTGACAGTGCGGCACTCCCTCAGCACTGACCCTCTGACAGTGCGGCACTCCCTCAGCACTGACCCTCTGACAGTGCGGCACTCCCTCAGCACTGACCCTGTGATGGTGCAGCACTCCCTCAGCACTGACCCTCTGACAGTGCGGCACTCCCTCAGCACTGACCCCCTGACAGTGCGGCACTCCCTCAGTACTGACCCTCTGACAGTGCGGCACTCCCTCAGCACTGACCCTCTGACAGTGCGGCACTCCCTCAGTACTGACCCTCTGACAGTGCGGCACTCCCTCAGTACTGACCCTCTGACAGTGCGGCACTCCCTCAGCACTGACCCTCTGACAGTGCGGCACTCCCTCAGCACTGACCCTGTGATGGTGCAGCACTCCCTCAGCACTGACCCTCTGACAGTGCGGCACTCCCTCAGCACTGACCCTCTGACAGTGCGGCACTCCCTCAGCACTGACCCTGTGATGGTGCAGCACTCCCTCAGCACTGACCCTCTGACAGTGCGGCACTCCCTCAGTACTGACCCCCTGACAGTGCGGCACTCCCTGAGCACTGACCCTCTGACAGTGCGGCACTCCCTCAGCACTGACCCTCTGACAGTGCGGCACTCCCTCAGCACTGACCCTCTGACAGTGCGGCACTCCCTCAGCACTGACCCTCTGACAGTGCGGCACTCCCTCAGTACTGACCCTCTGACAGTGCGGCACTCCCTCAGTACTGACCCACTGACAGTGCGGCACTCCCTCAGTACTGACCCTCTGACAGTGCGGCGCTCCCTCAGCACTGACCCTCTGACAGTGTGGCACTCCCTCAGCACTGACCCTCTGACAGTGCGGCACTCCCTCAGTACTGACCCTCTGACAGTGCGGCACTCCCTCAGTACTGACCCTCTGACAGTGCGGCACTCCCTCAGTACTGACCCTCTGACAGTGCGGCACTCCCTCAGCACTGACCCTCTGACAGTGCGGCACTCCCTCAGTACTGACCCTCTGACAGTGCGGCACTCCCTCAGTACTGACCCTCTGACAGTGCGGCACTCCCTCAGTACTGACCCTCTGACAGTGCGGCACTCCCTCAGCACTGACCCTCTGACAGTGCGGCACTCCCTCAGTACTGACCCTCTGACAGTGCGGCACTCCCTCAGCACTGACCCTCTGACAGTGCGGCACTCCCTCAGCACTGACCCTCTGACAGTGCGGCACTCCCTCAGCACTGACCCTCTGACAGTGCGGCACTCCCTCAGTACTGACCCTCTGACAGTGCGGCGCTCCCTGAGCACTGACCCTCTGACAGTGCGGCACTCCCTCAGCACTGACCCTCTGACAGTGCGGCACTCCCTCAGCACTGACCCTCTGACAGTGCGGCACTCCCTCAGCACTGACCCTGTGATGGTGCAGCTTTCTCTATCTCGGTGTCTTCTGGCGATGCTCGTGCTCTTGGACCGGAAGTGGTGTCGCATCTAAATTATTCCGCCGGAATCGGTTCCGGTCGCTCCGAGTCCGGTTTTGTTTAAAATTCCGCATTCCGGGCGGGAGCTCCGCAATCCCGGACTCCGCTAAAACCGGCCCCGCTCCGCTCATTCCGCAGTGAGGCCGGTGCGGAGCGGGAGCGCCGGCGGAAGCCGCAGAGTCCGGTGGCCGGGCCCATCTCCCAGGGCAACGGGGCCTAGGCGGCGGAAGCGGGGCCTGGACTCCCACATGGCCGCCAACACCTCACTGCCCTCCTTAGAGAGAATTAATGTCAGGGAGAGGCCGGGCTGTGAAGTGCGGCCTCCCGGTGCTGGGCCCAGTCTGTGAGCCGCGACAGCAGCGGAATCTGAGACTGAGGGTAGGGCAGGCACTGTGGTTGCCAACTCTGCCTGGACACACCCGGGAGACTCTGGATCTCCCTCCAACCAGTGAAACATAATTATAATGTTATAATTCATCTCAGTGTCCAGAGAGGCTCTGCAGCGCAGAGGGAGGCCATTCAGCCCATCAATTCTGCACTGACTCTCAGAATATTCCCAACGCCTCACATTTCCATGGCCAATGCACCCTAACCCGCATGTCTTTCGGACTGTGGGAGGAAACCGGAGCACCCGGAGGAAACCCACGCAGACACGGGGAGAATGTGCAAACTCCACACAGACAATGACCCAAGCCGGGAATCAAACCCGGGTCCCTGTCACTGTGAGGCAGCAGTGCTTAACCACTGTGTCACCCTTATAAAATGGGAAGAAAAAATGCACATGTTCCTTTTTCTTTTAATGCCCTTATAATTTTTCTCCTGGGTGTTTCCAGCTGTATCGAGGAGATTAATCTTCAAATCCTGCAGGCTCCGGGGCGGGCAATCCTGGAGGGTTGGAAACCTGAGCAGGATGGGAGTGCAGAGCAGCAGGCATAGAGTTTCCAACTGTGATTGAATGTGTACCTGGAAGTTTGATCAGATGACTCTATGACTTGCCCCCACACTCCAGGCATTAGTTGGACAACACATCCAACCCTGCGACACACTGCCTTTCTTCACCAACTGGAAAGCAAAAGGACTCATTACCCAGTTGTTGACTGTCAGTCACTCCCTGTAACCCCCACCCCCTGACCCCATTATCAATATTTTTTCAATTTGGTAAGAGAAAAGTTTAAATAAAAATGAAAAAAGAACATTTTTTTCATGTCCCAATGATATTTCTCCTCAGTGGCATAGAGATACATCCTGGAGATTAATCTTGTCAACCCAGCAGGTGCTGGAGGTACAGAGTTGGTCATAAAATAAACTGATTTTTAATATGTTTAAAAGAGATAAATATTTACCAGGATATAGTGGAAAACTTGCCTGTTGTTGGATTGATCAAGTCATTGTGACACAGGGAGCCATTAAGCCCTTCAAGCCCATTTGAGAGCCCAGACATGGCCTGGTTTAACATCTCACCTGAAAGACGATGGCGCCAGTAGTGTGGCGGTTCCTCAGTACTGACCATCTGAAAGTGGAGCAGTCTCTGAGTATTGACCCTCTGACAGTGCATCACTCCCTCAGTACTGACCCTCTGACAGTGCAGCACTCCCTCAATACTGACCCTTTGACAGTGCGGCACTCCCTCAGCACTGACCCTCTGACAGTGCAGCGCTCCCTCAGCACTGACCCTCTGGAGAGCAAGTGATCAATCTTTCCCCTGTTCTGTCCTCGTATGCCTGTAAGTTTATTTCTCTAAACTGTCCACCCAATTTCCTTTAAAAAATATTCATTGTTTCCGCTTCAACCTCCCTCATGGGGAGCAAGTTCTAGGACATCTTCCTCACACAACCTGTACCCCTTCCCAAAACCTTAAACCAGAGTACAAGGACAAGGAGACAATCAGCCAATGGGAACAGTTTTTTGTCTCCATTATCTAAACCTATCATAATCTTCCATGCCTCTAACACGCCTCTACTTTCTCAGGAGGCTAAGGAAATTTAGCATGTCCGCGACAACTCTCACCAATTTTTACTGATGCACCATTGAAAGCATTCTTTCCAGATGCATCACAGCTTGGTATGGCTCCTGCTTCAACCAAGACTGCCAAAACCTATAAAGGGTTGTGAACATCACCCAGTCCATCACGCAAACAAGCCTCCCATCCATTGACTCCAACTACACTTCCTGCTGCCTCAAAAAAGCAGCCAGCATAATCAAGGATCCCACATACCCCGGACATTCTCTCTTCCATCTTCTGCTATCAGGAAAAAGATACGAAAGTCTGAGATCACGTACCAACCGACTCAAGATCAGCTTCTTTGCTGCCATCAGACTTTTGAATGGATCTACCTTATATTAAGCTGATCTATCGCTACACTCCAGCTATGATTGTAGCACCAAATGCTGCACCCTCATTCTCCTCTATGTACTCTATGAACGGTATGCTTTGTTTGTATAGCGCGGAAGAAGCAATACTTTTCACTGTATCCCAATACATGTACAAGAATAAATCAAATCAAATCTCCCCTCAATATATTTTGTTCCAAGTAGAACAGCTGCAGCTTCTCTATCCTAACCTTGTAGGGTAAAAGCAAGTCTCAAACTGAGTGTACAGATTCCGGTGAAGTTCAGACAAAGAAGAGTAATTACAAAAATGCTCCTATTTCGATGGATGAATCTTTTTGACACCTCCATGGATGACTGGACACAATATATAAAGCGTTTATTACTTTCAGGCAAACAGAATAGAGGAGAAAGGGGAAATAAAAACAATCCTCAGCGTGTATGGGACCCAGGCTAACAAGTTGAGCCTCACAACCCCAAGAGCGCCCGACTTCAAGTTACTTAGTGAGACCATTGAATTGGTAACATCACATTTCCATCTGAAACCATTTGTCATATTTCAGAGATTTCAGTTTAATTCAAGGGGAAGAGCCCCAGGGGAAACTATTGTGACTTGCATAACCAATTTGAAGCAAATCTCGGAGCACTGCAACTATGGAGTCACTTTGAATGATATGCTGCGGGACAGATTAAACTGCAGGATGAATAATGAAGCTATTCAGTGGAATTTGCTAGCAGAGGTAGATGTAAATTTTAAGTGATCATTGAAGATGGTGCTTGCAAGGGAGAGGCTGCTGAAGAGCTACAAAGTATGAAAAATGGCGCAGTTCACCAGTTCGGGCAGAAACCTGCAGTTAGCAGTGGTGGCAAAAACAAAGATGTAGAAGTGAAGTGGGAAGCAAATTAAGCCACAAATAAATCAAGAAAATTTGGAAGAGGAAATCATCTGGCAAAGATTGAAGCAGAATGTTACTGTGTGGGGGGGAGGGGGTGGGGGTAATCACTCCCCTGAATCATGCAGGTAAAAATAAGTTAAATGTTTTTTTTTCTGTAACAGGAAAGGCCATTTAAGGCGTTGGTGCAAAAGCAAGTCAAGTCTACCCAGTGCTGATTAAGTGGAGCGTCACAAGTATATAATGTGAAAGAAGCTAACACCAACGATTAAGATGTTCACTCCTTGTTTAATATGAAAGTGGGCAAAATAGCCCCCATTACTGCGATGCAGCTGATAAATGGAAAGCTGCTTAAGATGGAAGTAGACACTGGGGCATCTGCAACTGTGATAGGTCAACATACGTTTCGGTACTTGATAGAAGTAGCACAGCCATTGAATTTAAAATACTGCAGCAAAGTTAACAACTTACACAGGAGAAGCCTTAAAAATTATGGGCAAGACAACAGTACATGTAAGTCTTGGGCCAAAGTCTGCCCAGTTCCCAGTAATATTAGTGTCAGGAGAAGGACAAAGCCTTATGGGCCATGATTGGCTTAAGGAAATTAAGTTAAATTGGATCGAGGTTTTCCAATTGCGGGAAGGAGGACAGATTGAACTGATGAAGAAATTTGAGAGTGTCTTCAGTGTTGAGTTAGACAAGATAAAAGGCCTGCAGGCGTATCTTTATGTGAATCCAGAGGTGACTCCTGGATATTTTTAGGACAAGACCAGTATGCCTTATGAGAAAGAGATTGGAAGAACTTGGCATTTTCCAACCAGTTCAGTTCATGGAATGGGCAGCACGCATAATTCCCATGTTGAAGCCAGACAAGAAGGTCCCCACTTGTGGGGACTACAAAGTAACAGTTAATCAGGCTGACAAGTTGAATAAATATCCAAACCCAAATTTGAAGACCTGTATGCAAAGCTGTTTTGAGGTCAATCTTATACAAAATTGGATATGAATCACGCATATCAGCAACTTGAATTAGACGATGCATCCCAAGGTTATGTCATGATAAACACACACAAAGATTTGTTCCACTATACGCACCTGTCCTTCAGTGTGGCATCAGCATGTTCTATTTTCCAGAGGACAAGGGAAAGTCTCTTACAAGAGCTGCCACAAGTTATAGTATACCCCTATAATCTTATAACTGGACCATCAGAAGTCAAGCACCTAGCTAACTTAGAAGAGGTGTTAAAGAAATTTCAAGAGGGTGGAGTTTGCTTCAAGGAGAAATGACCTGTTCGAGCCACCGATGTAGCTTACCTGAGGAACTGTGTAGATGCAGAAGGATTGCACCCCATGGAAGACCAGGTCAGAGCCATAAAGAGGGCAAAGGTCCCCAAAAACACATCTGAGATCAAGTCATTTTTAGGAATGGTGAATTACTATGGGCATTTTAAAATCAAATTTATCAATGTTATTGGCCCTCTTGCATATTCTGTTAAAAGAAACAACAGGGTTGGTTTTGGATGATGCCCCAGAAAGAAACTTTTAACAGAGTAAAACAATCACTGCATTCTTCAAACTTGTGAGTACATTTCAGCCTATGTGATGCCGCTCCAAATGACCATCATCCCGGTACCTAAGAAAAACCAAGCAGCGTGCCTTAATGACTATCGGCCGGTGGCTCTGACATCCATCATTATGAAATGCTTCGAAAGGTTAGTCATGGCACAAATCAATTCCACCCTCCCGGACTACCTGCATCCACTACAGTTTGCCTACCGCTGCAACAGGTCCACAGCAAACACCATCTCCTTGGCCCTGCACTCAACCCTGGAACACCTAGATAACAAGGACACACATGTCAGACTCCTATTTATTGACTATAGCTCAGCCTTCAACACTAGTATTCCCATGGAACACATCTCCAAACTCCGTGGCCTGGGCCTCGGCACCTCCCTCTGCGACTGGATCCTGAATTTCCTACCTCAGAGACCACAATCAGTAAGGATAGGCAACAACACTTCCTCCATGATCATCCTCAACACCGGTGCCCCACAAGGCTGTGTTTTCAGCCCCCTACTATACTCCTTATACACCTATGACTGGCCAAATTCCCCTCCAATTCAATTTTCAAGTTTGCTGACGACACCACCATAGTGGGTCGGATCTCAAACAATGATGAGACAGAGTACAGGAATGAGATAGAGAATCTGGTGAACTGGTGCGGCAACAATAATCTCTCCCTCAATGTCAACAAAATGAAGGAGATTGTCATCGACTTCAGGAAGCGTAAAGGAGAACATGCCCCTGTCTACATCAACGGGGACAAAGTAGAAAGGATCGAGAGCTTCAAGTTTTTAGATGTCCAGATCACCAACAACCTGTCCTGGTCCCCCCCACGCCGACACTATAGTTAAGAAAGCCCCACCAACACCTCTACTTTCTCAGAAGACTAAGGAAATTTGGCATGTCAGCTACGACTCTCACCAACTTTTACAGATGCACCATAGGAAGCATTCTTTCTGGCTGTATCACAGCTTGGTATGGGGCTCCTGCTCTGCCCAAGACTGCAAGGAACTACAAAAGGTCATGAATGTAGTCCAAACCATCACGCAAACCAGTCTCTCATCCATTGACTCTGTCTACACTTCCCACTGTAACGGCAAAGCAGCCAACATAATTAAGGATCCCACGCACCCCGGACATATTCTCTCTTCCACCTCCTTCTGTGGGGAAAAAGATACAAAAGTCTGAGATCACGTACCAACCGACTCAAGAACAGTTTCTTCCCTGCTGCTGTCAGATTTTTGAATGGACTTACCTTGCATTAAGTTGATCTTTCTCTACACGAGAGCTATGATTGTAACACTACATTCTGCACTCTCTCATTTCGTTCTCTATGAGCGGTATGTTTTGTCTGTATAGCGCACAAGAAACAATACTTTTCACTGTGTGTTAATACATGTGACAATAATAAATCAAATCAAAGATGGCATTGGTGCGATGTTGCCCCGTAAGATGGACGAACTCTGAAAGGCCTGAAAGACCAGGAGGCGATGTCTCACAAACTCTCTCAGAAGCCGAAAAAGGCTACTCAGAAATTGAGAAAGAAGGATTATCAATAGTTTTTGGTGTCAACAATTCCGCCAGTGTTTGTATGGCAGGCACTCTACCATTGTTTCGGTCACAAACTGCATTTTGGTCTTTTTAAGGAGGATAAGGCTATTCCGCCAATCGCATCAGCAAGAATTCAGCATTGGGCGTTAACCGTCTCCACCCACAAATATACTTTCAAGCACCAACCTGGAGCACACATAGCGAATGTGGGTGCACTTAGTCGCCTATCTTTACAAGAGACTATTGCATCTCCTCCAGTGCCACAGGAAATTTTCATGGCATTGAATTTCTTACACACTTTTCCAGGCTCGGTGAAACAGATCAAGTACTGGACAGTCGGGATCCAAGGACTTTCCAAAGTAAGGCACAAGTTACTAACGGGTTGAGCTAATGAGGCAGTTTCTGAAGAGATAAAACCATATTTTATACAAAAAGATGAGTTGAGTTGCCAAGATGGCATCATACATTGGGTTGTTGGCCCTGCACCAGGAAGAGAGTTGCTCCTAGTTGAATTATACCCTGCCTATTTGGATATAGCTAAGATGAAGATGCTCGCCATGAGTTATGTCTGGTGGCCTGACATTGAGAGCCTAGTCAAGCACTGTGAACAGTGCCAACTGCAACAAAGGTTGCCTGCTGCAGAGAGTGTAGGGCCAGAGGGCATAGTCATAGAATAAGAGAGTGTTCATTGAAGACTGATTTGAGGAAGAGGTTCTTCTCTCAAAGAGTAGTGAATCTTTGGAATTCGCTACTCCAGTGTAAAGATGCTCATTCACCAGCTTAGGGAAAAACATAACTTGTTTATTTACAGGTTAAAACTATACAGAGGCTTGAAGCCTCATGTCTGCAATCAGCTGCTGAGCTGACTCTGAATGCAGAAGCTTGCATTTATTAGGGTGATCCTCCACTCTGCTCCCCAATTGGTTTCTGGCTCATGTGACCTTTACTCTGCAGATTGATCCTTAAAGGGACAATCCACATCCCTCCCCCTCTAAGTCCCTTTATACAAATGTCAATACTCAATTTACACAATCCCAGACAATTAAACATTTAGTTGAGTCAATTGAGTGAATTATAAATGAAATCTTTCAGGGGGTTTCGGAATTATTGTGGAGTTTTGTAACTCCTCTGTCTGGGGCACTTCCCCAGGATTGCTGTCAGCTGAAACCACAATGACAGGTGTCTCCTCAGGCACAGGCAGTTCAGTTCTATCTGTTTCCATGGAGATGTCGGTTGTGCCTGCCATAGGATGGCCAGATACTTCAGTGCTAAAGCAATTGGCAACATTTCCTGATGGGAATATATTTCCTGATGGGAAACTGGGACATCTCTCTTTTTCTCAAATGGTCTGTGTGTTTTAGGACATCCTTCCGCCATATCCGTTTGATAAAACAGGGGTCCAGTTTTACAGACAATGATTCCAGGGACTCAACTCGACCCACTCCCTAAATCCCTCGATGCAAATCCATGTTGATTCTGTTGGCCCATTCATGGGCACAATGTTTCTGCTCATTGTTGATGTACACTCTAAGTGGATGGATGTTTTTGAGATGAAGTCTCTTATATTGCATGCTACCATTGAAAGGTTACACCAATGTTTTTCCACCCACAGCATCTCAGAAGTCATTGTGTCTGACAACGGAACATTGTTCACTAGTGCTGAATTTCAACATTTCAATACCCCTGGTGTCATCCACCAATAATGACCATGTTGACTGACATGAATCATGGTTTGTCTTCTGACTGCTTTGGCTGCCCTCTGCCCTCCCCGGCAAATTTGGAAACACCAGGCTCAGCCTCATTTTGAGATAATGGTTCATTAACAACTCTGCTGGCAGAACTCCCATTGTTTCATGTGGAGTGGTCCGGTAGCCAAGAAGGAAACGTGAGATTCTGGTCTCCAGGGTCCCTCCTGACTGTTTCTTTAGGCCGGACTTAAAAGTTTGGATGGCTCGCTCAGCTGGAGGCTGGGTGATAAGGCACAGTTCTAATGTGCTTGATATCATTGAATGTGTTGAAATTTTGAAACTCAGCACTTGTGAATCAAACAGTGGGAGGAGGGGTGGTAACCAGAGGGACACAGATCAGTAAAAGAACTGGGGGGGTGGGTGAGGAGAATTTATTTTATGCAGAGAGTTGTTGTGATCTGGAATTACAGAATCGTTACAGTACAGAAGGAGGCCATTCAGCCCATCGTGTATTTACAGGGAGCTGCCTGAGAGGGCAGTGGGTACAGATTTAGTATTAACTTTGCAAAAGGAATTGGATAAATACTTGAAAAGGAGGAATTTGTACGGCTATGGGGGAGAGTTGGAGAGAATGGGCCTCATTAGATAGATCTTTCAAAGTGCCGGAACAGGCAGGGTAGACCGAACGCTGTGATGTAGCATTCTGTGATCATTTAGAAATGGATAATTGAGTTTTGCAAAAGCACAGGTTCCTTTTCTGGTGACTCATTAATCAGGAAGTGGGGATGGGGACACAGTGTCTGTTCGTTTTATTTATTTAGCCAGAGTAAATTCTGTTGGCAGCAAAGAAGGAAAAAAACAAGATAAGCTTACAACATATTTACAAAAAAATGACAGTGAACCTTTTCAATGTTGTCAGGTAATTGTTTTTCAGGAATGTCCCAAAAGTGAAAAGGAGTTGACCAGAGGGGCTGGTTGGGGAGGTTTGATTAAGTAAAGTGCGGAGTTTCAGATGAAGCAGAAGGTATACCTCCCAGTGTCGCAAAGAGCCACACTGATCTGCAAAGTTCCAGCCCTGGCAGCTCTCCAAGGTGGATGTCCTGCGAGTGTTGTGATTGATCCCTGGGGTCCAGAGGGAATAAAATCAGCCAGGGTTTCTGTTTCTGATGACTCTCCAGTGGCTCATGCTGTGTGTGTGAATATTGACTGGTATCAGGTCCGCAGTGATACATTTAACACACAGTTTGAACAGCCTGTCAAATTTTTAAATTCTCAAGCTCCCCCATTGCTTTGGCCCGTCCATCATTTTCACCTTACCAGCTTTACAACCGACTGAGATTTCTGTCTTCATCTAATTCAAGCCTCTTGAGCATGCTTCTTTCCCACCACTCCATCATTGGAGCTCATGCCTTCAGCTGCCAAGGCCCCAAGTTCTGGAATCCCTCACCACTCTTCTCCTCTCCATTTCTCTCTCCTCCTTTAAGACACACCTCAAAATCTATCTCTGACCAAGCTTTTTGTCACCTCTCCTAATATCTGCTACATGGATGTGTGTAAATCTATGTTCAATAATGTTTTTAGGAAGCGTTTAAGGATGTTTTGTGATGTTAGAGATGCTATATATAGATATAAGTTGTTGTTTGCCTGGACTTATATATGAAGAATGACACATGGATGAGGAGGCATCGCTTGTGGAACTGGACCCCAGTGAGAGCCACCACCAGAGGCGAGAAATTTGTTTGGAAAAATTGTAATATGTAAACTTGTTTTACAAAGAATTACACAGAATTTACGACACAGAAACAGGTCATTCAGCCCAACTAATCCAAGCCACTGTTTGCTCCACAAGACTCTACCCAGCCTTACTTCATTACATCCTATCCTTCTATTCCTTTCTCTCTTGTGTGGTTATCCAGCTTCCCTTTCAATGTGTCTATAAAATGCACCTCAACTGCTCCCTGTGACAATGGGCGGGATTTTACGGCCTTGCTCGGGCGAGACCGGAAATTTCTACCTGAGGTCGAGGGAGATTTCCGTTGTCGGACACTTGCCAGCGCAGATTCTGTGGCGGGCAAGGTGGCAGAGTACCGGCCATTGAGTTCCATATTCTCACCAATCTCCAGATAAAAACTCCCTGTTTGATCTATTACCAGCTATCTTATATTTATTATTCTGTGGATTTGTAGCTCAGTTGGCTGGATGGCTTTCGTGATGCAGTGATGCCAACAGAACGGGTTCAATTCCTGTACTGGCTGCGGTTATTCATGAAGGCTCTGTGTTCTTAACCTTGCCCCTCACCTGAGGTGTGGCGATCCTCAGGTTAAATCACCACCAGTCAGCTCTCCCCCTCAAAGGGGAGAGCAGCCTCTGGTCACCCGGGACTCAGTAACTTTACCTTTATAGTGCTGACAAAAAGTCACAAACCCAAACATTAACCCTCTTTCCCTCTCCACACATGCTGCCAGACCTGCTGAGTAATTCCAACATTTTCTGTTTTTAATTTAGATTTCCAGGATCCGCAGTATTTTGCTTTTCTTTTATATTTATAACCTTGAGTTCTGGGTTCGCCTCATCTCCTCAATGTCCATCATATCAAATCCCTTCTTAAATTTGAAGATCTATATCAGGTTACCCTCAGCTTTCTCTTTTCTAAAGAAAAGGACCCCAGTCTGTTGTCCCTGACAGTTCTGATACCATCCTTGTAAATCTTTTTTGCACCTTCTCCAATGCCTCTACCTTTTTATTTTTTTTACAATCCAGAGATTGGAACTGTGCTTACCACTTTAAATGTGGTACAACTAAGGTCCGATATCAGGGAATCATTCAGTACAGAATGAGGCTGTTCAGTCCATCTTGCCTGTGCTAGCTCTTTGAAAGAACCGACACTTAGTCCCAGTCTCCTTCACTCATTCCCCATAGTCAGGGGGGCTAGCGAGGCTAAATGCATGGGGTTATGGGGAAAGGGCCTGAATGGGATTGTGGTTGATGTAGATTCGATGGGCCGAATGGCCTCCTTCTGCACTGTAGAATTCTATGATTCTAGTAGACCTGCATCTTTACCCCTTCAACTGTTTATGCAATTCCATTTTGACAATTGTGAGTTTTAATATCTAATGTGTTATATTTCTTTTCCTGTTTAAACTTTGTTCTCAAGTTTTTTGTGTGTGTGTGAGAGACAGTGAAAGCCGTGACTTGTCCAGGGGCAGTGACAGCAGCTTGAATGATCCAGTTATTTGTGGAGTTGTGCAATGACCAAAGGATAACGGGCCAAAATGTAGTTATGCAAACAGAACTGTTGGTGAGTTAAGGCTTGGTGAGTGACACCCCAAACAGAATAACTCAGCCTCTGCCCCCCTGATAATGTTGCTGTCCCTCCATATAATCGTCCCGACTGTCTGAGGTTGACACAATGTCGAGTCTCTCATTGCGTTTCATGGTTTTGAATCTCCAGCTCTGGTGTACTGGATTGCTCCTGAAGCAGGTAAACTCCTCTCCCCTTTATCAAAATACAATTTCCACCAATTAACCTTGTCCAAGGCAAAACCAAACAGTTGTTAGAGTCAGTGGTGGAGTTGGAGGGGGACAGTTGCTGGTGGGGGGAGGAGGAGGTTAGCTTTTGTCAGAACACAAACTGTTTCCCTATTTTACCTGAAGATTTATACAGGGTTTGCTTTAGGTGAAGTTTGCAAGAAATTGGTTTCTTGTCTGATCATTCTCTCCCACTTCTCCCGTAGATATTTCCAGGACTTGTCAAGGGTGCCAATGGCCTGTCTTATTTTGATTACTCCTCGAGGTTTGGAGGTAAGATTCTCTGCAACCGCTCTCCATTCCCCTGAACGGAGCCCCTGGTGTTTACAGATGAAAAAATTGGTTAATATTATACTGCAGCAGGATTGCTTCATCACTAAATAAGGAGCTCAGTTGGTTAATTAAAGGGGCAGGATCTGCAGGGAAAGCAACAACCAAACACGTAAAGGAGGGAGGAAAGATGGACCATTGCTTCTGTACACGTCCAGATGCTGAATGTTCAACTGCGGAGTACCACAGCTGACTGAATGCTCTTCTCAATTGACATCAAGGACTGGGGGCCACTGGATGGGGAGTTGGGAGCGAGTGGGGGTGAGGGGTGGGGAGCTGGTCACTGCCGCTTGAACCTTGAATGCAGGTTGCATTCAACTCCAGCATCACTGATACCAACTGTGCCCTCGATATGTTTGATTTGATTTGATTTGACTTATTATTGTCACATGTATTAGTATACGGTGAAAAGTATTGTTTCTTGCACGCTATACAGACAAAGCATACCGTTCATAGAGAACAAAAGGAGACAGTGCAGAATGTAGTGTTAGAGTCACAGCTAGGGTGTAGAAAAAGATCAACTTAATGCGAGGTAGGTCCATTCAAAAGTCTGACAGCAGCAGGGAAGAAGCTGTTCTCGAGTCGATTGGTATGTGTCCTCAGACTTTTGTATCTTTTTCCCGATGGAAGAAGGTGGAAGAGAGTGTGTCCGGGGTGCGTGGGGTCCTTAATTATGTTGGCTGCTTTGCCGAGGCAGCGGGAAGTGTAGACAGAGTCAATGGATGGGAGGCTGGTTTGAGGGTTGGACTGGGCTTTGTTCACAACCCTTTGTAGTTCCTTGCGGCCTTGGGCAGAGCAGGAGCCATACCAAGCTGTGGTACAACCAGAAAGAATGCTTTCTATGGTGCATCTGTAAAAGTTGGTGAGAGTTGTAGCTGACATGCCAACTTTCCTTAGTCCTCTGAGAAAGTAGAGGCGTTGGTGGGCTTTCTTAATGATAACAATGGCAAGGGGGGACCAGGACAGGTTGTTGGTGATCTGGACACCTAAAAATGTGAAGCTCTCGATCATTTGGCAAGATCCAATGTGATCAGCTCAGCATTGACCTGTAATGACACCGGTGCCAAGGTGTGAGCTGTGGCTCACTGGGATCCTCTTCCTCACCTCTATGTGCAAAGGTTGAACCTCCAAGCCCCATTCCAGGGACTTGTCATGATCGAGGCTGACACTCTTATGTGGGACTGAGGGAGCGCTGCACTGTCAGAGGGTCAGTACTGAGGGAATGCCGCACTGTCAGAGGGTCTGTACTGAGGGAGTGCCGCACTGTCAGAGGGTCAGTGCTGAGGGAGTGCCGCACTGTCAGAGGGTCAGTACTGAGGGAATGCCGCACTGTCACAGGGTCAGTACTGGGGGGGTGCTGCACTGTCAGAGGGTCAGTGCTGAGGGAGTGCCGCACTGTCAGAGGGTCAGTGCTGAGGGAGTGCCGCACTGTCAGAGGCTCAGTACTGAGGGAGTGCCGCACTGTCAGAGGGTCAGTGCTGAGGGAGTGCCGCACTGTCAGAGGGTCAGTACTGAGGGAGTGCCGCACTGTCAGAGGGTCAGTGCTGAGGGAGTGCCGCACTGTCAGAGGGTCAGTACTGAGGGAATGCCGCACTGTCAGAGGGTCAGTGCTGAGGGAGTGCCGCACTGTCAGAGGGTCAGTGCTGAGGGAGTGCCGCACTGTCAGAGGGTCTGTACTGAGGGAGTGCCGCACTGTCAGAGGGTCAGTGCTGAGGGAGTGCCGCACTGTCAGAGGGTCAGTACTGAGGGAATGCCGCACTGTCACAGGGTCAGTACTGGGGGGGGGTGCTGCACTGTCAGAGGGTCAGTGCTGAGGGAGTGCCGCACTGTCAGAGGGTCAGTGCTGAGGGAGTGCCGCACTGTCAGAGGGTCAGTGCTGAGGGAGTGCCGCACTGTCAGAGGGTCAGTGCTGAGGGAGTGCCGCACTGTCAGAGGGTCAGTACTGAGGGAGTGCCGCACTGTCAGAGGGTCAGTACTGAGGGAGTGCTGCACTGTCAGACGGTCAGTACTGAGGGAGTGCTACGCTGTCAGAGGGTCAGTCCGGAGGGAGTGCCGCACTGTCGGAGGGTCAGTACTGAGGGAGTGCCGCACTGTCAGAGGGTCAGTACTGAGGGAGTGCCGCACTGTCAGAGGGTCAGTGCTGAGGGAGTGCCGCACTGTCAGAGGGTCAGTGCTGAGGGAGTGCCGCACTGTCAGAGGGTCAGTACTGAGGGAGTGCCGCACTGTCAGAGTGTCAGTGCTGAGGGAGTGCTGCACTGTCAGAGGGTCAGTGCTGAGGGAGTGCCGCACTGTCAGAGGGTCAGTGCTGAGGGAGTGCCGCACTGTCAGAGGGTCAGTGCTGAGGGAGTGCCGCACTGTCAGAGGGTCAGTGCTGAGGGAGTGCTGCACTGTCAGAGGGTCAGTGCTGAGGGAGTGCCGCACTGTCAGAGGGTCAGTGCTGAGGGAGTGCCGCACTGTCAGAGGGTCAGTGCTGAGGGAGTGCCGCACTGTCAGAGGGTCAATACTGAGGGAGTGCCGCACTGTCAGAGGGTCAATACTGAGGGAGCGCCGCACTGTCAGAGGGTCAATACTGAGGGAGTGCCGCACTGTCAGAGGGTCAATACTGAGGGAGCGCCGCACTGTCAGAGGGTCAGTGCTGAGGGAGTGCCGCACTGTCAGAGGGTCAGTGCTGAGGGAGTGCCGCACTGTCAGAGGGTCAGTGCTGAGGGAGTGCCGCACTGTCAGAGGGTCAGTACTGAGAGAGTGCCGCACTATCAGAGGGTCAGTACTGAGGGAGTGCCGCACTGTCAGAGGGTCAGTACTGAAGGAGCGCCGAACTGTCAGAGCCGCCGTTTTTAGATGAGTCATTTAACCAAGATCTAATCTGCCCTCTTTTCTGGGAGTATAAAAATCCCACAACTCTATTTTGAAGAAGATCAGGGGAGTTCTTGAGTCTTTGGTTAATATTTATCCCTCCCCAACATTATTGAAGCAGACTTTCTGGCCATTACCACAAAGCTGCTTGTGGGAGCTTGCTCTTTTATGAACGATATTGAGCAATGTTCAATGATAGAATCATAGAATCTACAATTACAGAAGAGGCCCTTCAGCCCATTGAGTCTGTACTGACACACGAGAAACACCTGAACTCCCACCCAAGGCTTTTTACTCTTATGTGAGGAATAAAAGAATGACCAGGGTGAGATTAGGGCCGGTCAAGGACAGTAGTGGGAACTTGTGTATGGAGTCAGTAGAGATAGGCGAGGTGATGAATGAATACTTAAAGTGTTCACCAAGGAGAGGGGCCATGTTTTTGAGGAAGAGAAGGTGTTACAGGCTAATAGGCTGGAGGAAATAGATGTTCGGAGGGAGGATGTACTGGCAGTTTTGAATAAACTGAAGGCCGATAAGTCCCCTGGGCCTGATGAAATATATCCTAGGATTCTTTGGGAGGCAAGGGATGAGATTGCAGAGCCTTTGGCTTTGATCTTTGGGTCCTCACTGTCCACAGGGATAGTGCCAGAGGACTGGAGAATGGCGAATGTTGTTCCTCTGTTTAAGAAAGGGAATAGAAATGACCCTGGTAATTATAGCCCGGTTCGTCTTACTTCGGTGGTTGGTAAATTGATGGAAAAAGTCCTTAGGGATGGGATTTACGACCATTTAGAAAGATGCGGATTAATCCAGGATAGTCAGCACAGATTCGTGAAGGGCAAGTCGTGCCTCACAAATTTGATTGAATTTTTTGAGGAGGTAACTAAGTGTGTTGATGAAGGTAGGGCAGTTGATGTCATACACATGGATTTTAGTAAGGTGTTTGATAAGGTCCCCCATGGTCGGCTTATGATGAAAGTAAGGAGGTGTGGGATAGAGGGAAAGTTGGCCGATTGGATAGGTAACTGGCTATCTGATCAAAGACAGAGGGTGGTGGTGGATGGAAAATTTTCGGACTGGAGGCAGGTTGCTAGCGGAGTGCCACAGGGATCAGTGCTTGGTCCTCTGCTCTTTGTGATTTTTATTAATGACTTAGAGGAGGGGGCTGAAGGGTGGATCAGTAAATTTGCTGATGACACCAAGATTGGTGGAGTAGTGGATGAGGTGGAGGACTGTTGTAGACTGCAAAGAGACATAGATAGGATGCAAAGCTGGGCTGAAAAATGGCAAATGGAGTTTAACCCTGATAAATGTGAGGTGATTCATTTTGGTAGGACTAATTTAAATGTGGATTACAGGGTCAAAGGTAGGGTTCTGAAGATTGTGGAGGAACAGAGAGATCTTGGGGTCCATATCCACAGATCTCTAAAGGATGCCACTCAAGTGGATAGAGCTGTGAAGAAGGCCTATTTTGTGTTAGCTTTTATTAACAGGGGGTTGGAGTTTAAGAGCCATGGGGTTATGCTGCAACTGTACAGGACCTTGGTGAGACCACATTTGGAATATTGTGTGCAGTTCTGGTCACCTCACTATAAGAAGGATGTGGAAGTGCTGGAAAGAGTGCAGAGGAGATTTACCAGGATGCTGCCTGGTTTGGAGGGTAGGTCTTATGAGGAAAGGTTGAGGGAGCTAGGGCTGTTCTCTCTGGAGTGGAGGAGGCTGAGGGGAGACTTAATAGAGGTTTATAAAATGATGAAGGGGATAGATAGAGTGAACGTTCAAAGACTATTTCCTCGGGTGAATGGAGCTATTACAAGGGGGCATAACTATAGGGTTCATGGTGGGAGATATAGGAAGGATATCAGAGGTAGGTTCTTTACGCAGAGAGTGGTTGGGGTGTGGAATGGACTGCCTGCAGTGATAGTGGAGTCAGACACTTTAGGAACATTTAAGCGGTTATTGGATAGGCACATGGAGCACACCAGGATGATAGGGAGTGGGATAGCTTGATCTTGGTTTCAGATAAAGCTTGGCACAACATTGTGGGCCGAAGGGCCTGTTCTGTGCTGTACTGTTCTATGTTCTATGTTCTAAAAACATTTACCAGCACTTGGCCCATAGCCTTATCGGTGAACATCCCCACTCCTGACCTTTCGATGGAAGGAAGATCATTGATGAAGCAGCTGAAGATGGTTGGGTCGAGGACACTGACCCTGAGGGACTCCTGCAGAGATGTCCTGGAGCTGAGATGATTGACCTCCAACCACCACAACCATCTTCCTTTGTGTCGGGTAGGACTCCAACCAGCGGAGAGTTTTCCCTGGATACCCATTTTTTTAGTGCCCCTTGGTTTCGCACTCGGTAAAATGCTGTCCGTGTCTGGATCAAGGCTGTAATGAGGTCAGGAGCTGAGTGACCCTGGCCAAACCCAAACTGGGCGTCACTGAGCAGGTTATTGCTGAGCAGGTGCTGCTTGATAGCGCTGTCGATGACCCCTTCCATCACTTTACTGATGATCGAGAGGAGACTGATTGGGTGGTAATTGGCCGGGTTGGATTTGTCCTGCTTTTTGTGTACAGGACATTCCTGGGCAATTTCCCACGTCGCTGGGTAGATGCCAATGTTGTAGCTGTACTGGAACAGCTTGGCTGGTCTTCACTGCTAATGCCAGGATGTTTTCAGGGTCCTGTCGTCTTTTCAGTATCCAGTGATTTTAGCTGTTTTTGATATCACTAGCTGCAAATCAAATTTGCTGAAGACTGGCTTTTTAAAAAAATAAAAGTTTATTTACTTTACTTTTTTACTTTAAATTTGCTGAAGGCTGGATTTTGTGATGCTGGAGACCTCCAGAGGCGGCCGAGGTGGATTATCCACTCAGCACTTCTGACTCAAGATTGTTGCAAGTGCCTTATCATTTGCTCTGATGCGCTGGGCTCCCCTATCATTGAGGATGGGGATATTTGTAGAGCCTCCTCCTCCTGTTTATTGTTTAATTGTCCATCATCATTTATGACTGTATTTGTTTTTAGCGAGTGCAGTAATCACCAAGCCAGGCAATAGCTCCTGCAGTGGCTAAATGGAGCTCTCTGTGCCTTCCACTGAACTCTGTCAGGGGGAAAGTTTTCAGTGATGTGAGTCATTGACTGAGGGGCACCACAGCTGCAGTCCCACTTCCCTGCACGGCCCCACTTGTGCAGACTCTTTGCATAAAGGCCTTGGCCAGTGCGGAAACGGTTGAGGGGTGCCCAGTATTGGCGTGGCAGGTTGGTGCTGGGTGGGCGGGCTGTCGGATCCGGTTTTTAATGGTGGCATGTTGGTTCCGTTCTTGCTGCCACAGAGCCTCTGCTGTTCCTTGTCCTGGTGATCTTCACCATACAGCATGATGGGAGTCGAGCAGCAGGTGGATTGGTGAGGTCCTTGTGTAGCGATAGGCTTGCTTTGATGTAAACCATCTCCAGGATCTTTCTTGTTGCAATCGGCTGGGTGTGGCAGGACTGCTAACCTCTGATTTAATCCATTGGCTGTGGGATTGCTGGGATTGTCTATTGCATACTACTTCCTCTGTTTGGCATGCAAGTCGTCCTGTCTTGTAGTTTCACCAGGTTAACAGCTCATTTTTGTGTATGCCTAGTGTTGCTCCTGGCATGCTCTCCTGCACTCTTCATTGAACCAGGGTTGGTGGTAATGGTAGAGTGGGAGATATGCCGGGCCATGTGCTAACAGAGTGAATATAATTCTTCTGCTGATGTCCAACAGAGCCTCATGGATGCCCAGTTTTAAGCTGCTGGAACTGTTCTGAATCTATCCCATTTAGCACAGCGGTACTTTGCACAATGGATGATATACTCATAGTGAAGATGAGACTTATCTCCACAGGCCTGTATGGTGGTCATTCCTACCGATACTGTCATAAACAGATGGATCTGCGACAGGTAGATTAGTGAGGAGAAGGTCCAGCAGTACCTTCACTGTTGCTGTTACACTCACCACCTGCTGTAGGCCCAGTCAAGCAGATACGTTGTCAGGATTTGACCATCTTGGTCAGTAGTGGAGCTACCCAGCCACAATCGGTGATAGACAGTGAAGTCCCCCATCCAGAGTCCATTCTGTGCCCTTGCAACTTCAGTGCTTCCTTCAAGTGGTGTTCAACATGGGGGAGTGCTGAGTCATCAGTGGTAGATGGTATTCAGCAGGTGATTTCCTTGCCCATGTTTGACCTGATGCCAAAATACCTCATTGGGCCCAGAGTCAATGCTGGGAACTCCCAGGGAAACTCCCTCCCACTGTGCCGCACATCTGCTGAATCTGTCCTTCCAGTGAAAACAGGACATACTTGGGATGGTGACGGTGGTGTCTTGGATATTTGTTGTCATGTTACGACAGTGACTAAACTTCAAAAAGCTCTTCATTGGCTGTAAAGAACTTGAAAATGTCATCTTACATCTTATTTTACATTTAATGATTTCGCCAACTTTAGCCTTCTGTACAACGTGCTGCGATTGAACCTGCACTAATGATACGTTATGCTAGAGTTTGACCATTGAGCATCACTTGGCAAGGTGACAACAGGGTTGAGGGACTTCAACAGAGCAAAGAGACTGGAGACTGGCTCATTACACAAGGAAGGTTAAATCGAGATGTTCATCATTATGAAAGATTTTGAATGAGGGGCAAATTTCCTTTGTTCATTCAGTTAATAACTAGATCATTAGGGTTTGATCTATTGGGATGTTGTGTACCATGGGGGTGAATGGGAAGGGGTTTAATGCATTGGGATTGTGTACAATGGGAACGAATGGGAAGGAGTTTAATCCATTGGGATTGTGTCCAATGGGAGTGAATGGGAAGGGGTTTGATCCATTGGGATGTTGTGTGCCATGGGAGTGAATGGGAAGGGGTTTAATGCATTGGGATTGTGTACAATGGGAACGAATGGGAAGGAGTTTAATCCATTGGGATTGTGTCCAATGGGAGTGAATGGGAAGGGGTTTGATCCATTGGGATGTTGTGTGCCATGGGAGTGAATGGGAAGGGGTTTAATGCATTGGGATTGTGTACAATGGGAACGAATGGGAAGGAGTTTAATCCATTGGGATTGTGTCCAATGGGAGCGAATGGGAAGGGGTTTGATCCATTGGATTGTGTACAGTGGTATGAATGGGAAGGGGTTGGGGAATTGATACCTTATTCTGTTGTGTATTTTTCTAGGTTTGAGTGTAGAATATGGGATGTTTGATGTGTCACGTGATTGTATGACTTGCTGCACAGTACAATCACATGTCAGTGTTTGGTTTGTAATTTTTAAATTACAGAATCAGCTCCAGCAAGCATCCGGTGTCAATGCCGGGGTCTGATCCAGAGGCACTCCTGTGAGGAGGAGCTGTGTACCCTGGAGACCTTGGGAGAGGTGTATCAGCTGCGATTCTCTGCCCAGCACAGATTGGCTTCCGACTTGTCCTTTGTCCATCAAGTCTTCAACTCCTCATTCAGTGTCATCAGACGATTACCCGAGGACTGTGTTCACAATGGGGAGTTAGTCTGGCCCCCAGGAGCTCGAGCATTCTCCAGCTACTGTCACAGTCAACTGGTGAGCACTAAAACTGGATTTAAACTCAAACTCTGTCAGTTTGTGTGTCTAAATGTTGTTATCGTGATCGGCACAAACTAATCCCCTCGCTGATGCTTCAAACGCCCGTGAGACATGCTCATTCGCTCAGAAACTGGGGTATTTCATTCAGAGCTGGACCAACAGAGTATTAATGCAGCTATCAACTCAAACACTGATCCCCAAACAATGCAAAAAACTCCAACTACTTGGCAGCGAACAACACAGAACTCTTAAACTGAGCCAGACAATCCTGGGTTGTCAGTTGTGGATTAATGGGCAGCATTTTCACCTCAGAATCAGGACAACATGGATTCAATTTCCATTCAAAAACTTGAGTACATAATCCAGCTGATATTGCTGGTGCAGTGCATAGGGAGTGCTGCACTGTCAGAGGGTCAGTACTGAGGGAGTGCTGCACTGTCAGAGGGTCAGTGCTGAGGGAGTGCTGCACTGTCAGAGGGTCAGAGCTGAGGGAGTGCTGCACTGTCAGAGGGTCAGAGCTGAGGGAGTGCTGCACTGTCAGAGGGTCAGTGCTGAGGGAGTGCTGCACTGTCAGAGGGTCAGAGCTGAGGGAGTGCTGCACTGTCAGAGGGTCAGAGCTGAGGGAGTGCTGCACTGTCAGAGGGTCAGAGCTGAGGGAGTGCTGCACTGTCAGAGGGTCAGAGCTGAGGGAGTGCCGTACTGTCAGAGGGTCAGTATTGAGGGAGTGCCGCACTGTCAGAGGGTCAGTACTGAGGGGGTGCCGCAGTGTCAGAGGGTCAGTACTGAGGGAGTGCTGCACTGTCAGAGGGTCAAAGCTGAGGGAGTGCCGCACTGTCAGAGGGTCAGTACTGAGGGAGTGTCGCACTGTCAGGGGGTCAGTACTGAGGGAGTGCTACATTGTCAGACGGTCAGTGCTGAGGGAGTGCTGCACTGTCAGAGGGTCAGAGCTGAGGGAGTGCCGCACTGTCAGAGGGTCAGTACTGAGGGAGTGCCGCACTGTCAGAGGGTCAGTACTGAGGGAGTGCCGCACTGTCAGAGGGTCAGTACTGAGGGAGTGCCGCACTGTCAGAGGGCCAGTACTGAGGGAGTGCCGCACTGTCAGGGGGTCAGTACTGAGGGAGTGCCGCACTGTCAGACGGTCAGTGCTGAGGGAGTGCTGCACTGTCAGAGGGTCAGAGCTGAGGGAGTGCCGCACTGTCAGAGGGTCAGTACTGAGGGAGTGCCACAGTGTCAGAGGGTCAGTACTGAGGGAGTGCCGCACTGTCAGAGGGTCAGTGTTGAGGGAGTGCCGCACTGTCAGAGGGTCAGTACTGAGGGGGTGCCGCAGTGTCAGAGGGTCAGTACTGAGGGAGTGCCGCACTGTCAGAGGGTCAGAGCTGAGGGAGTGCCGCACTGTCAGAGGGTCAGTACTGAGGGAGTGCCGCAGTGTCAGAGGGTCAGTACTGAGGGAGTGCCGCACTGTCAGACGGTCAGTGCTGAGGGAGTGTTGCACTGTCAGAGGGTCAGAGCTGAGGGAGTGCCGCACTGTCAGAGGGTCAGTACTGAGGGAGTGCCGCAGTGTCAGAGGGTCAGTGCTGAGGGAGTGCCGCACTGTCAGAGGGTCAGTACTGAGGGAGTGCCGCACTGTTGGAGTCCATTTTTCAGATGAGACATTAAACCAAGTCTCTGTCTGCCCAATCAGGTGGATGTAAGATATCCCCTGGCACTCTATTGAGGAAGAGTAGGGTGTTCTACGCAGTGCCCTGTATTAATAATTATTCCTCAATGTACAGTATTATTTGGAAAGATGTGACGTGTATGCAGAAGCTATGAACTAGTTCTAAATTGAAGACAGTAATGCTTGTAATTTTTTTTTGGAGCTAATACTCTGATTTCACTCCTCCCCACCCTGTAGCATGCACTGATATTTACAAAGGACAAGAGGATTTACATTCACCCAAAGGATCTGAAACCAGATGGAGGTGGAGAGGATATTATACCTCTTGTTGCATTCCATTATCCACTGTATGATGAAGCCCAGAGTGCCGCTAATGACGGTAAGACGTTAAAACAATATGCAGGGCTATGGTTGTGCGTCACCTCTTTGGCACAGTCTTGGGTGAAACCTGCTGACTGAGAGGTTGAGCCTGGTAGCTTCCAGCCAGCAGTTGGTTCCATGGGCACTCATCTTGGAGCCAGAAGCTTGTGTGTTTTGGCTCCACTCTTGGGACATAGCACAGAATTGGGCCCAGCACTCCCAGAGCCATTACAGAGGGAGCCCAGCACTGTCAGAGATGCTTTCTTTCATCAGAAGCCTTGCTTCTGTCTCAGCACAATGTAAAAGATCCCTCGGCATTGTTTGGAAGAATAGCAGGAGAGATCTCCCTGCATTCTGGTCAATATTCATCCCCCAATCAACATCATTAAAACATTACCTCATTACCGCATTGCTGTTTGTGGGATCTTGCTGTGTGCAAACTGGCTGCCACATTCCCTGCATTAATACCATGACTCTACTTCACATTGGCTGTCGATTGTGCTGAGATTGCAAAAGGCGCACTATAAATGCATTTCTTCATTTCCTTGAGTAGAGATATTTGCCTGGGTGGGATCTGGGAATAAATAGAGTTGAATTTCCTTCCTTCCTCCCCAAGGTTCTGCCAGCGTTTTGAGGTACAGAGTCAAAACGCCTCAGGGCTGCAGCCAGATGCTTATTCAGAGGTTGATGACTATGGAGGGAATCAGATCTGAACTTAATCCTGTTCCGTGTCTGCAAATACACAATTGTCATCAAAATTAAGCAATGATCGAACCAAAAGAAATTAAAATGAAAAATCGATTAATAGATTAAATATGGAGAAACTGTCCCCTCAGAACAACTCTTAAAATTCAGACCAGACCATTTAAGTGGGAAATTAGGAAACATTTCTTTACACAAAGGGTAGTGGAATTCTGGATCTTTCTGCCCCAAAGACTGTGATTCAAGACTATAATTAATAGATGTTTGTTGAGAGGATGTCAGGGAATCAGCCCTGTTCTTATTGAAATATCAACAGACTCGAGGATCAAGTGGCTTCTTCCTGTCCTTGTGTTCCGTGTTAAATTCAATTTGCCGTTTGCTTAACCGGTTGCATGTTAATCTAATTACCCAGTCACCTACAGCAGACCAGTCACTGAATATCCTGCCCTGTTTCAACATTGCAGATCGACCCAAGTCCTTGCTGGTAACGAGACGCTCAGTGAGGGTTGCAAAACATCTGGAGCTGCTGGTTGTGGTGATGCATGATGTGTACAACTTCCACAAACAAGACACAGAGCGTTACATCCTCACCAACCTGAACATTGTGAGTGACTTTGGGCCCCTTAATAGATGGTGCAAAATGATTCAGCTTGTTGTAGTTAAACACTGCTTCCTCACATTCAACAGCCATTCTTTTCCCATGCCTGCTGCACTCCTGCCCTTTGCAAATGCCCAGCTCTTTCGGCCTGCACTGTCCCTCAGCAAAATCTATCACCTGCTCTGCAGGTGCAGTGAGTGCGGCCAGTCAGGGGAGTGCGGCTGCAGTGAGTGCGGCCAGTCAGGGGAATGCGGCTGCAGTGAGTGCGGCCAGTCAGGAGAGTGCGGGTGCAGAGAGTGCGGCCAGTCAGGGGAGTGTGGGTGCAGTGAGTGCGGCCAGTCAGGGGAATGCGGCTGCAGTGAGTGCGGCCAGTCAGGGGAGTGCGGGTGCAGTGAGTGCGGCCAGTCAGGGGAGTGCGGCTGCAGTGAGTGCGGCCAGTCAGGGGAGTGCGGCTGCAGTGAGTGCGGCCAGTCAGGGGAGTGCGGCTGCAGTGAGTGCGGCCAGTCAGGGGAGTGTGGGTGCAGTGAGTGCGGCCAGTCAGGGGAGTGCGGCTGCAGTGAGTGCGGCCAGTCAGGGGAGTGCGGCTGCAGTGAGTGCGGGCAGTCAGGGGAGTGCGGGTGCAGTGAGTGCGGTCAGTCAGGGGAGTGCGGGTGCAGAGAGTGCGGCCAGTCAGGGGAGTGCGGCTGCAGTGAGTGCGGCCAGTCAGGGGAGTGCGGCTGCAGTGAGTGCGGCCAGTCAGGGGAGTGTGGGTGCAGTGAGTGCGGCCAGTCAGGGGAGTGCGGCTGCAGTGAGTGCGGCCAGTCAGGGGAGTGCGGCTGCAGTGAGTGCGGGCAGTCAGGGGAGTGCGGGTGCAGAGAGTGCGGCCAGTCAGGGGAGTGCGGCTGCAGTGAGTGCGGCCAGTCAGGGGAATGCGGGTGCAGTGAGTGCGGTCAGTCAGGGGAGTGCGGGTGCAGTGAGTGCGGCCTGTCAGGGGAGTGCGGGTGCAGTGAGTCCGGTCAGTCAGGGGATATACCCTCGCTGACGTTTCACAACTTCTGCATTTCAGCACGTATCTGTTACCTTCTTTAGCATCAGTTTCTCATCTTTTGGTGGACTTGCTCTCACTCCTACAACCAAGGGGCGGCACGGTAGCACAGTGGTTAGCACTGCTGCTTCACAGCTCCAGGGACCTGGGTTCGATTCCCGGCTTGGGTCACTGTCTGTGTGGAGTTTGCACATTCTCCTCGTGTCTGCGTGGGTTTCCTCCGGGTGCTCCGGTTTCCTCCCACAGTCCAAAGATGTGCGGGTTAGGTTGATTGGCCATGCTAAAAAAAAAAATTGCCCCTTAGAGTCCTGAGATGCGTAGGTTAGAGGGATTAGCGGGTAAATATGTAGGGATATGGGGGTAGGGCCTGTGTGGGATTGTGGTCGGTACAGACTCGATGGGCCGAATGGCCTCCTTCTGCACTGTAGGGTTTCTATGATTTCTATGATTTCAATCTATCTTCATTCAGATCATCCTTTAGCTGTGCAAATTCACATGACTCTGATAGCCATTCAATGGTCTTGTTTTTACTCTGAACCGTAGTATTGAATACATATTGTTCATATGTAACAATCATTTGAGTTTTAAAATGTGCGTTCAAGGCTTTCAAGTTCTCTGTCATCTTTCTTCTTTGCTCATCTGTTAGATTTGGGGTGGTTTACACTTTGTAACAGTTCCCTCCACCATCCCCTAGCAATGTTAAAAGTGTAGCCGTGGTTATCATTTCAGGCTTCTTAATTAAGTCTGTTGCAATCCCATAGTTTTGCCATTGTCGTTGGAAAAACTCCAGTTTTGCCATGCATCATTTTTCAACTGGAGATGGGATTGGAAAATTTACTGCAGTCATTTTTACTCACTCAGTAATTCACTTACAACCTTTATCTCTATTTCCTGGTTCTCTGCAGCTAATAATTTCACTTGCAGCCTGTGTGTGCTTTTATTTTGTTTCTTGCAGCCTTTGCCTGTTTTCCTTTGTTCTTTTCAGCAGCTGTTTGCAGATTTTGAATCTTTCTGTGTTCCTGGGATCTCTGTTTTCCTTTTGCAGATTTCAAAAATCTATTTTTGCCTCTCTCTGACACCCCATGCTGCAAGCGTGAGGACAGAAGTTGTAATGAGTGTGTTTCTGTGGGAGGCTTTTATTGAACTGATCTGAAGGCGACTGCCTCCCGAGGCAGACATATGACACGGTCACATGACTATGGAAAGCCTGAGGTGTCAATCAGACTGTTCACATTTCAAAACCCAAGATGTCTCCACCTTCCCTGACTACTGATAGATTTTACTCCTGAATGGTCACTTATGCCCTTATGTTTCCCGCAGGCCGCTGAGCTACTGCGAGACGCCTCCCTGGGCTCCCAGCTACGGGTCCACCTGACAAAGATGGTTATCCTGACACAGCCCGAGGTATGAGTCTTGTTCCAAGGAACCGCCGATCAATTCAACCAACCAACAACTTGCTTTTAGATGGCAGCTTTAACACCCTCTATAATAACAATGTCCCAAGGCACTTCACAGGAGCAATGATCAAACTTTATATCTAGCCACCTGGGGAGAGATTAGAACAGGTGCCCAAAAACCTTGGTTATATTTTTTAAGGAGCATGTTAAAGCAATAGAAAGAGTCAGTGAGGTTTAGGAAGGGAATTCCGGAGTTTACAACAAAGGCAGCCACCGGTGAGTGATTGGCCAAAGCTGCCCTAGGTGATCTCCTCTTTCCAAGACAGAAGATGGGCAACATCCAAATCCTTTGAGATCAAACAGGGTTGCACTCCGCTGTCGGCACTCTTTGACATATTCATCTCTTTGCCGCTGTCATTTACATTGACAGAAAACTGTTCCGTCCCACTCGCCTGAGTTCCATAAGACCATAAGCTCGTACTGGGGAAGGTGTGACCTCTATGAGAAGGATGGTCTACACCTTAATCAGAAGGGGACCAATATCCTGGGGGGTAAATTTGCTAAGGCCATGCAGGGAGGTTTAAACTGATTCGGGGGGGGGGGAGGGATCCTGAGTAGTGGGGCTGAAAGTGAGGGATGCATGGATGGGGACTGCAATGCACGGCATTGCAGAGGTGGGGTGGAGCAGGGTTTGAAATGTGTATACTTCAATGCCAGGAGTATTCGCAATAAAGTGGGTGAACTTGCAGCGTGGATCAGTACCTGGGACTTCGATGTTGTGGCTATTTCAGAGACATGGATAGAGCAGGGGCAGGAATGGATGCTGCAGGTCCCGGGGTTCAAATGTTTTAGTCGAAGTAGGGAAGGAGGTAGAAGAGGGGGAGGGGTAGCATTATTGGTCAGAGATTGTATCACAGTGTCAGAGAGGAGGTTTGATGAGGACTTATCTGTTGAGGTAGTATGGGCGGAGATTAGAAATAGGAGAGGAGAGGTCACCCTGTTGGGAGTCTTTTATAGACCTCCTAAAAGTTCTAGAGAGGTTGAGGAAAGGATTGCGGAGTCAATCCTGCTTAGGAGTGAAAGTAATAGGGCAATTGTTATGGGGGATTTTAACTTGACTAATATTGACTGGAATTGTTATAGCTCTAGCTCGTTAGAGGGGTCAGTTTTTGTTCAAAGCGTGCAGGAAGGTTTTTTGACTCAGTATGTAGACAGGCCAACTAGAGGTGAGGCTATATTGGATCTGGTGCTGGGAAATGAGCCAGACCAGGTGCTAGACTTGGAAGTTGGTGTGCATTTTGGTGATAGTGACCACAATTCGGTTACGTTCACCTTAGTGATGGAAAGGGATAGGCATGAACCTCGGGCCAGTGGTTTTAGCTGGGGGAAGGGTAATTATGAGGCTATTAGGAGAGAATTAGGAAACATAGGTTGGACTAGGAGATTACAGGGACTGGGAACGTCCGACATGTGGAGTTTTTTCAAGGAGCAGCTACTGCGAGTCTGTGATAGGTATGTCCCTGTCAGGCAAGGAGGAATTGGTAGGGCTAGGGAACCGTGGTGCACCAAAAAAGTTTCTTTGTTGGTTAAAAAGAAAAAGGAGGCTTATGTTCGGATGAGACGTGAGCACTCGGGTAGTGCACTAGAAAGCTTTAGATTGGCTAAGAGGGAGTTGAAGAGCGAGCTTAGAAGGGCTAAAAGGGGACATGAGAAGACTTTGGCGGATAGGGTTAAAGAGAATCCTAAGGCGTTCTATAGGTATGTCAAGAACAGAAGGTTGGTTAGGGCAAGTTTAGGGCCAGTTATAGATGGCAGAGGGAAGTTATGTGTGGAACCGGAGGAGATTGGTGAAGCATTGAACCAATATTTCTCTTCGGTGTTCACGCAAGGGGACATGAATATAGCTGAGGAGGACACTGGGTTGCAAGGGAGTAGAATAGACAGTATTACAGTTGATAAGGAGGATGTGCAGGATATTCTGGAGGGTCTGAAAATAGATAAATCCCCTGGTCCGGATGGGATTTATCCAAGGATTCTCTGGGAGGCAAGAGAAGTGATTGCAGAGCCTCTGGCTCTGATCTTCAGGTCGTCGTTGGCCTCTGGTATAGTACCAGAAGATTGGAGGTTAGCGAATGTTGTCCCATTGTTTAAGAAGGGGAACAGAGACTTCCCCGGGAATTATAGACCGGTGAGTCTCACTTCTGTTGTCGGCAAGATGTTGGAAAAAATTATAAGGGATAGGATTTATAGTTATTTGGAGAGTAATGAATTGATAGGTGATAGTCAGCATGGTTTTGTGGCAGGTAGGTCGTGCCTTACTAACCTTATTGAGTTTTTTGAGAAAGTGACCAAGGAGGTGGATGGGGGCAAGGCAGTGGACGTGGTATATATGGATTTTAGTAAGGCGTTTGATAAGGTTCACCATGGTAGGCTTCTGCAGAAAATGCAGATGTATGGGATTGGGGGTGATCTAGGAAATTGGATCAGGAATTGGCTAGCGGATAGGAAACAGAGGGTGGTGGTTGATAGTAAATATTCATCATGGAGTGCGGTTACAAGTGGTGTACCTCAGGGATCTGTTTTGGGGCCACTGCTGTTTGTAATATTTATTAATGATCTGGATGAGGGTATAGTTGGGTGGATTAGCAAATTTGCTGATGACACCAAAGTCGGTGGTGTGGTAGACAGTGAGGAAGGGTGTCGTAGTTTGCAGGAAGACTTAGACAGGTTGCAAAGTTGGGCCGAGAGGTGGCGGATGGAGTTTAATGCGGAGAAGTGTGAGGTAATTCACTTTGGTAGGAATAACAGATGTGTTGAGTATAGGGCTAACGGGAGGACTTTGAATAGTGTGGAGGAGCAGAGGGATCTAGGTGTATGTGTGCATAGATCCCTGAAAGTTGGGAATCAAGTAGATAAGGTTGTTAAGAAGGCATATGGTGTCTTGGCGTTTATTGGTAGGGGGATTGAATTTAGGAGTCGTAGCGTTATGTTGCAACTGTACACAACTCTGGTGCGGCCGCACTTGGAGTACTGTGTGCAGTTCTGGTCCCCACATTACAGGAAGGATGTGGAGGCTTTGGAGAGGGTGCAGAGGAGGTTTACCAGGATGTTGCCTGGTATGGAGGGGAGATCCTATGAGGAGAGGCTGAGGGATTTGGGATTGTTTTCGCTGGAAAGGCGGCGGCTAAGAGGGGATCTTATTGAAACATATAAGATGATTAGAGGTTTAGATAGGGTGGATAGTGATAGCCTTTTTCCTCTGATGGAGAAATCCAGCACGAGGGGGCATGGCTTTAAATTGAGGGGGGGTAGTTATAGAACCGATGTCAGGGGTAGGTTCTTTACCCAGAGGGTGGTGAGGGATTGGAATGCCCTGCCAGCATCAGTAGTAAATGCGCCTAGTTTGGGGGCGTTTAAGAGATCCGTTGATAGGTTCATGGACGAAAAGAAATTGGTTTAGGTTGGAGGGTCACAGTTTTTTTTTAAACTGGTCGGTGCAACATCGTGGGCCGAAGGGCCTGTTCTGCGCTGTAATGTTCTATGTTCTATGTTCTATAAGACATAGGAGCAGAATTAGGCCACTCGGCCCATCGAGTCTGCTCCGCCATTCAAATCATGGCTGATTATTTTTCTCATCCCCACTCGCCTGCCTTTTCCCCATAACCCCTGATCCCCTTATTCATCAAGAACCTATCCATCTCTGTCTTAAAGACACTCAGTGACCTGGCCTCCACAGCCTTCTGCGGCAAAGAGTTCCACCAGTCTCTGGCTGAAGAAATTCCTCCTCATCTCTGTTTTAAAGGATCGTCCCTTTAGCCTGAGGTTGTGCCCTCTGATTCTAGTTTTTCCTACTAGCGGAAACATCCTGTTCACGTCCACTCTACCCAGGCCTCGCAGTATCCTGTAAGTTTCAATAAGATCCCCCCCTCATCCTTCTAAACTCCAACGAGTACAGACCCAGAATCCTCAACCGTTCCTCATACGACAAGCTCTTCATTCCAGGGATCATTCTTGTGAACCTCCTCTGGACCCTTTCCAAGGCCCAGCACATCCTTCCAAGCTAATCCTCATCAGAGAGATGTTGTGGGCTGGTGATGCCACATGAGTAATGCATTCCGAGGAACACCATCAGTGGGAAATGGTCAGAGTTTGGTTTGACCATCAGCATCAGCAAGACAAATGTCATCATTCAGGATATTGCCACACCACCATAATCAGCATTGAACAATGTGACACTGGAGGTTGTTGATAGCTTCACAAATCTAAGCTCCACAATCACCAGCAATCTGTCACTAGATGCTGAAATCAACGTGTGCATCATAAAATTTACAACTGTTATGTCCAAACAACAGCAACCTGACTGAGAACATTGAACTGTGAGTCTACCAAGCTTACCTCCTCAGTGCACGCCTCTACATTGCTGAGATCTGGACTACGTATGGTAGGTAGGAGAAAAGGCTGAATAGTTTCCTCCTTCACTCAAATGGATTCACAGCATCTTGCAGCAGGACAAGGCTACCAAGTCCGAGGTCCTGGAGCTGGCTAATTCTCATCAACAGTCACTCATTGCTAAGCCAATGACATCTGTGCTGGTTTGGCCAAGTTCATCAGATGGATGATGCCTGGAAACCCAAATACCTTCTGAATTGTGAACTGGCCACTGGATCCTGACTTATGGATACTCATCCATCCGCTACAAGGAATGCCTGGAATGTGCTGCTGGAGGAGGTGGTGGAAGCAGATTCTATAACAACGTTCAAGATGCATCTGGATAGATACATGAATAGGCAGCGAATAGAGGGATATGGACCACGTAGAGGCAAGAAAATATTAGATTAGAGAGGAATCTGTGTCGGCACAGACTTGGCGGGCCGAAGGGCCTGTTCCTGTGCTGTACTGTTCTCTGTTCTCTTTGTTCTTTGGCATCGACAAGAGAGATATGAAGATGGTGGGTATTGACACTGACAACTAGGAGGGTGTTGCTGAAGGCAGTGACCTCTGGTGGCTGATTGTTTGGAAGAGGTGAGCAGAAATGAAAAGCTCAGCTGGCCAAGGAGAAGTCCCTGAGAAAGTGGAATCCAGCGAATACTGCCCCTCCTCAGCCACTGCCTTCCTCTGCAGCAAATGCAGCAGAGACCACCAGGCCAGAGTGAGGCTCCTGAATCAATCAGGTGATGTTTGATATCGAGTTGACCATCACACCACAAACCAGCAATGCCCAGATTTGAATTAAAATCCCTCTCAAGCAGCTTCCATACTCAGCTTAGAGCTGCTTCTCCAAAGGCATCTTAGAATGTTAGTAAATTTACTCCTCAATTCATTTTGGAATTAAACTGCTTGAACTCTGAGCTGCCCAGACTGTGAGACTTTCAACCCCACAGTGCTGGAGGCCACATTCTATCATTTTCTTTTTTGTGCATGCGCAGTTGGAGGTGCCGATCGGAGCAGCAGGATTTTGGGCGCATTAAGCCCTGCCCACAGACTTCTGTAGTGTGATTTGGAATTGCAAATATTTTTTCAGGCAGAGTGCGTATGGGGGGCGCCTGAGAACGGGTCTAAAAGTCGGATCTGAAACACTCCCAGTTTCAAGTCCACCCAGCACTTAGAATCAAATTTAAGATAGAGCCCAGCGTGATATATCACAATTTCTATAGAGTGAGGATGCAAGGAAGAGGGAAAGTGTGGAGAACAGGGAATGTGGAACTCAGGGGAAATTAGGAACTTTACCATGAAATCTCTGTCTGCCCATAGAGTCTCAGAGTTTTCCTCAGAGAATTGGTTATTATTGTGATATTGATCAATTAGACACAGAGAGACTTGAGGCGTGAGTGGGATCATCGATCAGAAAATGCCGACTTCTAGTCAACAGTGTCTTCTTTTCACAGCAGGGACTGGCGATCACCAGAAATCTCACCTCATCACTCATCGACTTGTGCAGATGGAGCCGAACAATTAACCCAACGAACGATTCGGACCCACTCCACGCTGACCTGGTCCTCTACGTTACCAGGTACTGAACAAGTCACTTGTTAGTATTGTGAGTACTGCCTAACAATACACTCTGGGAGTGTCACCTTCAGGTACTGGCTTCTGTCAGCTCAATAGTGCTGATTTTACTTCATGTGCCTATTGGTGTCGATTTTAACTAATCAAAATCAGCAGTAACTTGATGGTGACGGCCTCAAAATGAGGGTGAGTAAATGGACCATCCTGTGGTGTGGGTATTCACCTGCTGCCACCTTCAACGGTTTTGCCATTGGCCAAAGTACTGACCTAATCAGACAGTTTCAATATGTGAATCAGGGTACTGACATACGGAAGGTCCCAGCTGGACTGGGATAGCTCTTGCTATATCTGTGACAACCATTGAAGCATTAAACGCTAAACTAGAGATTGGGTTAGGGATAGGTTTGAGCTGGGCTAAATTGTGTGTGGGGTTACAGGAAAATTGGAATTGTAGATAAATTGGACGGTGTAATAATGGGTGGAGCTGTGTCTGGGTTAGAACAGAGTTGAAGTTGGGCTGTTGCTGTATTTGAGTTCGGATTGATGTTGTAGTTGGGTTTGGGGTTGTGATTGAGTTTGGGGTTGGGTTGGCTACTTTGACACAGGCACAAGTTCATATTGCCTCCATTTCCTGTCTTTCTGAGATTTGACCTGGAATCTGACAAAGGGAACAAGATGGTCCGTGGAGTGACACAGCTGGGTGGATTGTGCAGCCGCTCCTGGAGCTGTGTGATAACTGAAGACACAGGCTTCCATCTCGGCATCACCATGGCTCATGAGATCGGTCACAGGTGGGTGCAGGGGGACCGCTTCAGCACATCAATAACATCCGAGTAAAATGATTTATTCCGTTCAAGGAGTCCACAAGGAGATTTAAGAGTCATGGATTCTATGACATAAAATGTGCTCTTTCGAAAGAGAGAGACCATGGGGAGAGGGTGAGGCTAAATAAGGATGGAAAGATTTGGGAAGCAAATGAAACTGAAGAGATACTAAGTCTATTGGTATGGAGGCTACAGGGAGACAGTGGGAGGGAGATAGGAACATTGTGGAGCAGAGATTGAGAGGTAGAGGCACTCTGGGGAGTGTGGAAGAGAGATAGAGGCACAGGGGAGTGTGAGTGAGTGATAGAGGCACAAGGAAGTGAGTGAGTGAGAGAGAGAGGGAGGCACTCGGAGAGAGTGAGTGAGTAATGGAGGCACTGGGAGTGTGGGTGAGAGATAGAGGGACTCGGGGAGTGAGTGAGAGAGAGAGGCACTCAGAGAGAGTGAGTGAGAGATAGAGGTACTGGAGGAGAGAGTGAGAGATAGAGGCACTGTGGAGGAATGAGTAGGAAACACTGTGGAGGGGAAAGTTAGAGATGGACACTGTGGGGAAAGACTGAGTCCATAAGAGACAAATTCTGAGGAGAAAGACATCGGAAGAAAAAACACCTTGGGGATGAGTTTACCAGAATTGGCAAAGTGTCAGTTCTGGCGAGAAACTCTGCAGATCCATTGGTCTGTTTTCTCTCCAGATCTTGACACATTAACACTAAAAAGAGTGGCTGTGGTTTGTTTTGTCACTCAGCTCGGACAGGAACTCAGAGCCAAGAATTGGCTCCACTGAGATTGGGGAGCCATTTTTAAAGGACACCCCAATCACAAATAAGAATACATTTCCCTCCCCCCACCCCCACCATCATCCTCAGCATTCCATCCCCACCCCCACCATCATCCCCAGCATTCCATCCCCACCCCCACCATCATCCCCAGCATTCCACCCCCACCCCCACCATCATCCCCAGCATTCCATCCCCACCCCCTCCCACTTCGCCTCTTCTCCCCCACCCAATCACCCGCGGCAGTCCCACCCTCCAGTGTCCTCTCACCTACCCCCACCATGAGTCCACGCCCACGCGGCGGGCGGCCTGAGACTCCAGCTGAGAGTAAGTACAACATGGCACATGCTGTAACCCGGATTTTGGTGGAGACCATTCGGGTGCTGAAAATGAGGCTCTGGTGCCTTCGCAGATCTAGCAGAGTATTCCAGTATCCTCACCCCGAGGGTGTCACGCATCGTTATTGCTTGCTGCGTGGAGCACAGTTTGGTGATGCAATGGAGATAGAGGTCCTGGACGATGAGGAGACGAAGGAGCTGATCAGGAGGAAATGATGGCGGGGGAGAAGGTGATGAGATCCTGGAAGCCCAGGATGAAGCCATTGAGGCCATTGCTATGGCCAGACGAGCGAGGCTTCTTTCCTCTTGAGGCCATGACTTTCCAGCACTTTTTGATCCCTGAGAGAGTGAGAGCTCTATGCTGAGGCACCCTTTAATTATGGTGCCTGAATTACAGAAGGACTGAGGTCGCGGTGAGATGGGTGAATCTGATATAGAAACCACATCCCATCATATCTTTAACAAGGTGGTGCACGATACAGTGGAACAAGCAGCAATGCCATCGGCAGGTCAAACGGCATTTTCCCCGCCCACTTTGGGACTTTGTCAATATCCTGGAAAATCCGTGACCAGAGACCAGGAACATGAACTGGTTCTTCCGCTTCCCTCAGCCGCGACCACACCTGCGGAGTGTTTCCAGCCCTCTGCCTGTCTCAGTTATTTTATATTTGAGATGATGCAATCCCTCCCCTGGTAATGCAGATTTTCTTTCAATATCTTTGGTAGTTTTGGCATCAGCCATGATGGGACGAGGAACGACTGCGTTGACAACACACACATCATGGCAGCAGAGGGTGGCTACAACAGCGTGGATCTGACCTGGTCCAAATGCAGCCGAGAACAATTTGTGAAGTTCCTCAGGTAACGCTCTCTTCATCTTTTCACCAGCGTAATGTACATCGCCACAAGTTAGCCAGGCATGTTGAATTAGTGAGCATCACCAGATCCTCATCAACTATATCACCCACTCGGGCTGCCTTTGCTCAGAAGATCATTTTACCTTTCTATTTTCTCAAACTTTCAATCAGACTTCCTTCATGGGAATACACTGACTCTCACTGGGGTACGGGTTCCACACACACTGACTCTCACTGGGGTACGGGTTCCACATACACTGACTCTCACTGGGGTACGGGTTCCACACACACTGACTCTCACTGGGATACGGGTCCCACACACACTGACTCTCACTGGGGTACGGATCCCACACACACTGACTCTCACTGGGGTACGGGTTCCACACACACTGACTCTCACTGGGGTACGGGTTCCACACACACTGACTCTCACTGGGATACGGGTCCCACACACACTGACTCTCACTGGGGTACGGGTCCCACACACGCTGACTCTCACTGGGGTACAGGCCCCACACACACTGACTCTCACTGGGGTACGGGTTCCACACACACTGACTCTCACTGGGGTACGGGTTCCACACACACTGACTCTCACTGGGGTACGGGTCCCACACACTGACTCTCACTGGGGTACGGGTCCCACACACACTGACTCTCACTGGGGTACGGGTCCCACACACACTGACTCTCACTGGGGTACAGGTCCCACACACACTGACTCTCACTGGGGTACGGGTTCCACACACACTGACTCTCACTGGGGTACGGGTCCCACACACACTGACTCTCACTGGGGTACGGGTCCCACACACTGACTCTCACTGGGGTACGGGTCCCACACACACTGACTCTCACTGGGGTACGGGTCCCACAGACACTGACTCTCACTGGGGTACGGGTCCCACACACACTGACTCTCACTGGGGTACGGGTCCCACACACACTGACTCTCACTGGGGTACGGGTCCCACACACTGACTCTCACTGGGGTACGGGTCCCACACACACTGACTCTCACTGGGGTACGGGTCCCACACACTGACTCTCACTGGGGTACGGGTCCCACACACACTGACTCTCACTGGGGTACGGGTTCCACACACACTGACTCTCACTGGGGTACGGGTCCCACACACACTGACTCTCACTGGGGTACGGGTCCCACACACTGACTCTCACTGGGGTACGGGTCCCACACACACTGACTCTCACTGGGGTACGGGTCCCACACACACTGACTCTCACTGGGGTACGGGTCCCACACACACTGACTCTCACTGGGGTACGGGTCCCACAGACACTGACTCTCACTGGGGTACGGGTCCCACACACACTGACTCTCACTGGGGTACGGGTCCCACACACACTGACTCTCACTGGGGTACAGGTCCCACACACACTGACTCTCACTGGGGTACGGGTTCCACACACACTGACTCTCACTGGGGTACGGGTCCCACACACACTGACTCTCACTGGGGTACGGGTCCCACACACTGACTCTCACTGGGGTACGGGTCCCACACACACTGACTCTCACTGGGGTACGGGTCCCACAGACACTGACTCTCACTGGGGTACGGGTCCCACACACACTGACTCTCACTGGGGTACGGGTCCCACACACACTGACTCTCACTGGGGTACGGGTCCCACACACTGACTCTCACTGGGGTACGGGTCCCACACACACTGACTCTCACTGGGGTACGGGTCCCACACACTGACTCTCACTGGGGTACGGGTCCCACACACAGTGACTCTCACTGGGGTACGGGTTCCACACACACTGACTCTCACTGGGGTACGGGTCCCACACACACTGACTCTCACTGGGGTACGGGTCCCACACACTGACTCTCACTGGGGTACGGGTCCCACACACACTGACTCTCACTGGGGTACGGGTTCCGCACACACTGACTCTCACTGGGGTACGGGTCTCACACACACTGACTCTCACTGGGGTACGGGTCCCACACACACTGACTCTCACTGGGGTACGGGTCTCACACACACTGACTCTCACTGGGGTACTGCCACTGCAGATGTGTTCCCCCTCCCCAGTTTCTTTGCCAATATTTACCCTGCAACCAACATCGCTACAAAAGAACTTTGCTGTGAGCAATCATATCTCTGTTTGGATCTTGCTGTGTGCAGATTGGCCATTGCATTTCCTGTGTTACAAGTGGGGCTACACTTGAGAAATACTTCATTGATTGCGAAGTACGTTGGGGCCTACAGCTTTGAAAGACGCAATGTGAATGTGAGTACTGGACCTCCAACTCTAACGAAGGGCCTATCCAGACTCGAAACGCTGGCTCTATTCTCTCTCCGCAGAGGCTGTCAGACCTGCTGAGATTTTCCAGCATTTCTGTCTCAGTCACTAGTTACACTGAGGTCTGGTTAATATTAATTGTTTTTATGTTTATTCTGGCAGCACAAGCCAAGCGATGTGTTTGGACGATCTGCCAGCGACAGAGTCTGATCTTTCCGGCCAGAAGCCCGGCCTGTTCTACGGGGCAGATGATCAATGCAAGATTGCCTTCGGAGACAAGGCCACCATCTGTACTTTCAGCAAACATGACATCGTAGGTGGAGCCTGGAACTGATCAACGCCTCACACTGAGCTTCAGCTCAAACCCTGCCTTATAGAGCCGTCCAGCACACAGGGAGGCCATTTGGCCCACTCTGCCTGTGCTAGCTCTTTGAAAGAGCTATCCAATTATGCCCACACCCTCCTATTCCCTCATTGCCCGACAGATTTCACCTTTTCCAGTATTTATTCAATTCCCTTTTTATGCTCCCACCAGGCAGCACATTCCAGTTCACAAGTGACTGTCCTCAGCTTGAAGATAAAGGCTGGGAGAACTGAGGGGAATTTATTTTACACCTCCAACCCCACTCATTTAATCAATCGCAATCCCATCCCTAACCCCACCCAAAACCCAGTCTCACCCCCACGCCGCACTCTGGCACGAAAGCAGCCGGCCCTTTCCAGATTTGCACTTGGTAATAGCTGCTAACCATGCTGATCGCTTGTATCAGTCCCACGCCTTGCGCACAGCCTAAAGTGAGAAACCCACTCCAGTTTGTATTGTCTCTGCTTTGTAACTCTGTGTTATGTCCCGCACTGTCACTAAACAGTGGGAGGTTTTGTTTCTGTACAGGATGTGTGTAATGTTCTATCATGTCACACGGATCCAGCAGACCGCAGCACATGCACCCGTTTGTTTATTCCCTTGCTGGACGGCACAGAGTGCGGCCCTAACAAGGTACAAATAACCAAGCAATCATTGTAAAATCTAAGATAGCATCTTGCTAACAGTCAGTGAATGGTGTCAGTGGGTAGTTTCATCACCTCTGAGACAGACAGTCAGAGATTTGAACCCCCTGAGGGCGTGCTTTACAGTCAGAGGGTCAGTACTGAGGGAGCGCCACACTGTCAGAGGGTCAGTACTGAGGGAGTGCCGCACTGTCAGAGGATTAGTACTGAGGGAGTGCCGCACTGTCAGAGAGTCAGTGCTGAGGGAGTGCCGCACTGTCAGAGGGTCAGTGCTGAGGGAGTGCCGCTCTGTCAGAGGGTCAGTGCTGAGGGAGTGCCGCTCTGTCAGAGGGTCAGTGCTGAGGGAGTGCCGCACTGTCAGAGGGTCAGTGCTGAGGGAGTGCCGCTCTGTCAGAGGGTCAGTGCTGAGGGAGCGCCGCACTGTCAGAGGATTAGTACTGAGGGAGTGCCGCACTGTCAGAGGGTCAGTGCTGAGGGAGTGCCGCACTGTCAGAGGGTCAGTGCTGAGGGAGTGCCGCTCTGTCAGAGGGTCAGTGCTGAGGGAGTGCCGCACTGTCAGAGGGTCAGTGCTGAGGGAGTGCCGCTCTGTCAGAGGGTCAGTGCTGAGGGAGCGCCGCACTGTCAGAGGATTAGTACTGAGGGAGTGCCGCACTGTCAGAGGGTCAGTGCTGAGGGAGTGCCGCACTGTCAGAGGGTCAGTGCTGAGGGAGTGCCGCACTGTCAGAGGGTCAGTGCTGAGGGAGTGCCGCACTGTCAGAGGGTCATAACTGAGGGAGTGCCGCACTGTCAGAGGGTCATAACTGAGGGAGTGCCGCACTGTCAGAGGGTCAGTACTGAGGGAGTGCCGCACTGTCAGAGGGTCATAACTGAGGGACTGCTTCACAGTCTTTTCAGGTGGACATAAAGGATCCAGTGGCATTATTTTGTAGGACAGGTGGGTTTGACTTTGTGTCTTAACCAATATTTGCCCCTCAATCAGATCATTATCATACCACTATTTTGGGATATTGCTGTGTGCAAATTGGCTTTTGAGTTTACTGTGTGTAACAGGGACAATTGTGTAACCACAGTTACTGCATGTTTGTGGTACTCTATCCAGTATGAAACGCTTCCGTATGCCCTGAGGCGCTATAGAAATGAAAGCCTTTCGATTCCTTTGCTCATTAATTGAGTGAATGGTAAATTATTTCAGCCAATGTTGTTTTTCCCACCAGTGGTGTTTAAGAAGGAATTGCATGTCTCTCGGGGACCTGAATGTGGTTGGAGTCGTTCATGGGGCCTGGTCTAAATGGAGTCTGTTCAGTAGTTGTTCGCGGAGTTGCGGGGGAGGTGTTACCATACGACAGAGACACTGCAACAATCCAAGGTCAGTGGATGCCACAGGAAGTGGATAATCTAGGAATAGGATGAATCCAGACTCTTGAGATATTTCCAACTTTCAGCTTGACCCTGACTGATCTGCACCTTAACTCCGTTTACATTGTTCCATATTCCTTGCTACTTGGACGTTTATCACTCTAATGTTTGAAATTCTTTAGCGATTACCAGCTCTGGAATTTCCTTCCTTATCCCCTTCACCTTGCTCTCATCCTTTGTAACACTCCATCCAAATTAATCTGAATATTTATCTGGTTGGATGTCAGATTTTGATTTTTATGCTCCTAAAAAGCCGTCTGGCATGTTTTCCTACATGAAAGGTGCTATATAAATGCAGGTTGTTGATGTATAGGTGACTGGTCTCCGTGTGATTCATGAAGTGCTTCAATTTTTCTAGACCCGCCTTCGGTGGCCGCAAGTGTGAGGGAGCAGATACGGAGGCAAAAATGTGCAACATGCAGGTAAGAACAATTGTGTCAGTCATCATAAATACAGTCTCTCATAAACTTAGCATCCAGAGTGTGTGCTCAGGCATGAACCTGCCCCCCTGCTCGCTCCCGCCCCCCTGCTCGCTCCCGACCCCCTGCTCGCTCCCGCCCCCCTGCTCGCTCCCGCCCCCCTGCTCGCTCCCGACCCCCTGCTCGCTCCCGACCCCCTGCTCGCTCCCGCCCCCCTGCTCGCTCCCGCCCCCCTGCTTGCTCCCGCCCCCCTGCTCGCTCCCGCCCCCCTGCTCGCTCCCGACCCCCTGCTCGCTCCCGCCCTCCCGCCCCCCTGCTCGCTCCCGACCCCCTGCTCGCTCCCGACCCCCTGCTCGCTCCCGCCCTCCCGCCCCCCTGCTCGCTCCCGACCCCCTGCTCGCTCCCGAGCCCCTGCTCGCTCCCGCCCTCCCGCCCCCCTGCTCGCTCCCGCCCCCCTGCTCGCTCCCGCCCTCCCGCCCCCCTGCTCGCTCCCGCCCTCCCGCCCCCCTGCCCCCAAGATTGTTTGGGAACATGATATTGTGACATTACTGTATCTTTAAGAGTTGTCTTTAAAAACAGTCCATGTTCTCCCAGCTCGCAGCCTCAGCTGATGTCATTGTTGCTGAGCTGTCTCCGAGGAGTCCTTTTATTGCTACTCAATGGTTTAAATGGGGTTGTTTATGTTTAGCCTGGGATCAGTTTTATTGCCCTGCATTGTTAGGGGAAAAGGTCGTGACTTCTGGACAGGTTTTATTTCCTTCCTCAGGAGTTTAAGGTTTTTTTTCTGTTTGCTGCCGTTTGAGTTTTTTTTTTAGAAGGGACATCAAGCTGAAAAGAAGTCACTCTCTCTCTCTCCCTGGTTTTGGAAATTCTGCGGGTTAGCTGAAAGCCTTCCTGGAGTAGCAAAAACCTGCTGTTGGTGGCTTGACCAGAGTCTACCTGGGGTTCTGGGAAGCTGTTCTGACTTCAAACTGTTCTGGGTGAGTCACGAGGACTGCTAGAATTTACAAGACTGAGAGTTTTCAATTCTCCAGCCAAACGACTCAATTCCAGTATCACGTGAGCAGTAGTCTTTGCTGTGTTGAACCTGTTTAAAGGGTTTTGTCTGTGGCAAGGGTTTTGTTTGATTGGAACATTTTCGATATATTTGTTGAGGGTTACCTTATTGTGGTTGTTTTGTTTTTGTTTGTAATTGATAAAAGTTATTGTTAATTTTCATTCCATACATGTGAACTATATTCGTAAATAAACTTTGTTTGATAAAAGCTTCCTAGTGAGTCATTTGAATCATACCTGAAGTGAAACCTATCATGCTTATCCTAGTCAAATTCAAGATGCAAAACTTATGATTCAGGTGAGCTTCATAAAACACTTTGAAGTTTCTGACCTGAACCAGAACAATATTAAGGAGTAGCCAGTCAGATAATTGTAATGATACTGTGCCTTTATGAAATGTATTTGAGTTATGTTCTTGTGCAGGATTTTTATTTTAACAGTCTGTTCCAATCGGTACTACTGGGTCTATAACTGGCATCCTCTGTTGTTACTGCAGCATCGTAATTGCTCCTAATTGCTAGAATGTTTGTTTTAGTCGACTAATGCTGTTCTGTTGTTCTTAATGTTCCCCTGGCGTTTTGCAGAGTAGAGCTTGATTAGGATGATTGACAGGGAGCAAATCATGACAAGGTGGAGCTAGGTTTACACAGAGTATTCAAGCTCAGTTGCTTTTTGGGAGCTGTGGAAAGAAGAAGTAGCTCCGAGTCTCAGAAGTCCGGAGATTGGAATCTGCCAGAGACGAGGTTTATTTCTCTGAAATTCTGCTGTTTGAGGATATATCCTTCTCTGGGAACTGCTGTGTGTATTTTGTCCAAAGGTGTTAAAGACTGGAAATCCTTTAGCAGATTGGTTTTCGGTACGAACTGGTTCTGAAGAAGGGATTTATGTCTGTGGGATTCTGCATAAATTGGAACAACAGAGATGGATAGCTGTTAAGAATTATAATTTGTCATATTCTTAATATTTAAATGATAAGCTTATTCTTTTTGGTATATTCTAACTGTGTTCTTAAATAACATTTGTTTTAAAAATAGCTCCCTGGTGGGTCACTTGAATCACACCTGGAGCGAAACACTTTCACTCACCCTAATGCCAAAATCAAAAGGAAAAGTTAGGGTCCAGGCTAACTTCATAATATGCTTTGGAGTTCCTGATCTGGGCCCTAACAGACTGGACAAGGATTTTGGGAGGGGCAGAGAGACATAAGGGTGAATTTAACTGATGAGGAAAAGTTTAGGAAGGTTTAATATTCAACAGCAGAAAGTTCAAAGGGATTTAATTATAATCCGAAGGGAATTAACAAAGTAGATTGAGCAATATTCATCCCCGAGATGGGTTTAAATTGGGGGTAAAATGAGAATTCTGGGGAATTACTTTTCACCCAAAGTGAAAATCAAGTTGAGGAATAAATTCCCAGATCGATGTGGAGGCTGAAAATGGGGTCAAACAGCAACTAGGTCTGTCTGGAGAAGTTTGATGGGGACAGTGTAGAGGGAGCTTTACTCTGTATCTAACCCTGTGCTGTACCTGTCCTGGGAGTGTTTGATGGGGACAGTGTAGAGGGAGCTTTACTCTGTATCTAACCCCGTGCTGCACCTGTCCTGGGAGTGTTTGATGGGAGACAGTGTAGAGGGAGCTTTACTCTGTATCTAACCCCGTGCTGTCCTGGGAGTGTTTGATGGGGACAGTGTAGAGGGAGCTTCACTCTGTATCTAACCCCGTGCTGTCCTGTGAGTGTTTGATGGGGGGGACAGTGGAGAGGGAGCTTTACTCTGTATCTAACCCCGTGCTGGACCTGCCCCAGGAGTGTTTGATGGGGACAGTGTAGAAGGAGCTTTACTCTGTATCTAACCCCGTGCTGTACCTGTCCTGGGAGTGTTTGATGGGGACAGTGTAGAGGGAGCTTTACTTTATATCTAATCCCGTGCTGTACCTGTCCTGGGGGTGTTTGATGGAGACAGTGTAGAGGGAGCTTTACTCTGTATCTCACCCCGTGCTGTACCTGTCCTGGGAGTGTTTGATGGGGACAGTGTAGAGGGAGCTTTACTCTGTATCTAACCCCGTGCTGTACCTGTCCTGGGAGTGTTTGATGGGGACAGTGTAGAGGGAGCTTTACTCTGTATCTAACCCCGTGCTGTACCTGTCCTGGGAGTGTTTGATGGGGGACAGTGTAGAGGGAGCTTTACTCTGTATCTAACCCCGTGCTGTCCTGGGAGTGTTTGATGGGGGACAGTGTAGAGGGAGCTTTACTCTGTATCTAATCCCGTGCTGTACCTGTCCTGGGAGTGTTTGATGGAGACAGTGTAGAGGGAGCTTTACTCTGTATCTAACCCTGTGCTGTACCTGTCCTGGGAGTGTTTGATGGGGGACAGTGTAGAGGGAGCTTTACTCTGTATCTAACCCCGTGCTGTCCTGGGAGTGTTTGATGGGGGACAGTGTAGAGGGAGCTTTACTCTGTATCTAATCCCGTGCTGTACCTGTCCTGGGAGTGTTTGATGGAGACAGTGTAGAGGGAGCTTTACTCTGTATCTAACCCTGTGCTGTACCTGTCCTGGGAGTGTTTGATGCTAACATGTATGGTTTTCAAAACAGACTAAAACATTTTTGTCCCACTGTTGCTCAGGTATTTTTTCTGTTTCATGCTGTTTTTTCTTCCGGTTCTTTTTGCAGCCTTGCCCGGAAACTCAGTTTGAGTTCATGGCTACACAATGCTCGAACACCAACTCGCAGCCTCTCTACCCACCCCCCCGTGTTCCAGTTTACTACAAATGGCTGCCTGCCCTTGGCTATGCAAAAGGTAAAACATGAATGAACAGTGTGTTATCTTCATGACATCAATGTTAAATAGTTCCTTGGAGCGTGTCCTTCCTGTAAGAACATAAGAACTAGGAGCAGGAGTAGGCCATCTGGCCCCTCGAACCTGCTCCGCCATTCAATAAGATCATGGCTGATCTTTCTGTGGACTCAGCTCCACTTACCCGCCCGCTCACCATAACTCCTAATTCCTTTACTGTTCAAAAATTTATCTATCCTTGCCTTAAAAACATTTAATGAGGTAGCCTCAACTGCTTCACTGGGCAGGGAATTCCACAGATTCACAACCCTTTGTGTGAAGAAGTTCCTCCTCAACTCAGTCCTAAATCTGCTTCCCCTTATTTTGAGGCTATGCCCCCTAGTTCTAGTTTCACCCGCCAGTGGAAACAACCTCCCCTGCTTCTATCTTACCTATTCCCTTCATAATCTTATATACAGTGGAAACCCAATTTTATGCGCCCCGATTTAGCGCGAAATCGGATATGACGCCATCGCGTTAAAACGGGGCTGCACTGTATTTCTGTAAGATCTCCCCTCATTCTTCTGAATTCCAATAGTATAACCCCAGTCTACTCAGTCTCTCCTCATAAGCCAACCCTCTCAACTCCGGAATCAACCGAGTGAATCTCCTCTGCACCCCCTCCAGTGCCAGTATATCCTTTCTCAAGGAGACCCAAACTGTACACAGTACTCCAGGTGTGGCCTCACCAGCACCTTATACAGCTGCAACATAATCTCGCTGTTTTTAAACTCCATCCCTCTCGCAATGAAGGACAAAATTCCATTTGCCTTCTTAATTACCTGCTGCACCTGCAAACCAGCTCCTTGAGATTCCTGCACAAGGACACCCAGGTCCCTCTGCACAGCAGCATGCTGCAATTTTTTACCATTTAAATAATAGCCCATTTTGCTGTTATTCCGACCAAAATGGATGACCTCACATTTACCAACATTGTACTCCATCTGCCAGACCCTCGCCCACTCACTTAGATTATCTACATCCCTTTGCAGACTTTCAGCGTCCTCTGCACACTTTGCTCTTCCACCCATCTTAGTGTCATCTGTGAATTTTGACACACTACATTTGGTCCCCAACTCCAAATCATCTATGTAAATCGTAAACAATTGTGGTCCCAACACTGATCCCTGAGGCACTCCACTAGTCACTGATCGCCAACCAGAAAAACACCCATTTACCCCCACTCTTTGCTTTCTGTTCGTTAACCAATCCTCTCTCCATGCTAATACATTACCCGTAACACTGTGCACCTTTATCTTATGTAGCAGTCTTTGGTGCGGCACCTTGTCAAATGCCTTCTGGAAATCCAGATACACCACATCCACAGGTTCCCCCATTGTCCACTGCACATGTAATGTTCTCAAAGAATTCCACCAGATTAGTCAAACATGACCTGCCCTTCATGAACCCATGCTGCGTCTTACCAATGGGACAATTTATATCCAGATGTCTCGCTATTTCTTCCTTGATGATAGATTCAAGCATTTTCCCTACTACAGAAGTTAAGCTAATCGGCCTATAGTTACCTGCCTTTTGTCTACCTCCTTTTTTAAACAGTGGCGTCACATTTGCTGTTTTCCAATCTGCGGGAACCACCCCAGAGTCCAGCGAATTTTGGTAAATTACCACTAGTGCATTTGCTATTTCTCCCGCCATCTCTTTTAGTACCCTGGGATGCATTCCATCAGGACCAGGAGACTTGTCTACCTTTAGCCCCATTAGCTTGCCCAACACTACCTCTTTCGTGATAATGATAGTTTCTAAGCCTCACCTGCCATAGCCGTCCTGTCATCAATTTTTGGCATGTTATTTGTGTCTTCCACTGTGAAGACCGACACAAAATACCTGTTCAATGCCTCAGCCATTTTCTCATTTCCAGTTATTACATCCCCCTTCTCGTCCTCTAAAGGACCAATGTTTACTTTCGCCGCTCTTTTTCATTTTATATATTTGTAGAAACTTTTGCTATCTGTTTTTATATTCTGAGCCAGTTTATTCTCATAATCCATCTTACTTTTCTTTATAGCTTTTTTTGTGGCTTTCTGCTGACCTTTAAAGATTTCCCAATCCTCTAGGTTCCCACTAATCTTTGCCACTTTGTATGCATTTTCTTTCAATTTGATACCCTCCTTTATTTCCTTAGATATCCATGGCTGATTATCTCTTTTTCTACAGTCCTTCCTTATCACTGGTATATACTTTTGCTGAGCACTGTGAAAGACCGCTTTGAAAGTCCTCCACTGTTCCTCAATTGTCCCACCATAAAGTCTTTGCTCCCAGTCTACCTTCGCCAACTCCTCCCTCATCCCTTTATAGTCTCCTTTGTTTAAGCACAAGACACTGGGATTGGATTTTACCTTCTCACACTCCATCTGTATTTTAAATTCAACCATACTGTGATCGCTTCTTCCAAGACGATCTCTAACTGCAAGATCATTAATTATTCCCGTCTCATTACACAGGACCAGATCTAGGATAGCTTGCTCCCTTGTCGGTTCCATTACACACTCTTCAAGGAAGCTATCGCGGATACATTCTATGAACTCCTCCTCAAGGCTGCCTTGACCAACCTGGTTTGACCAATTGATATGTGGATTAAAATCCCCCATGATAATTGCTGTACCATTTTTACACGCATCAGTTATTTCTTTGTTTATTTCTCGCCCCACCGTGATGTCATTATTTGGCAGCCTATAGACTGCGCCTATCAGTGACTTTTTCTCCTTACTATTTCTAATTTCCACCCAAATGGATTCAACCTTTTTTTCCATAGAACCTATATCATCTCTCACTACCTGTAGGGAGGCCATTCGGTCTATAGTGTCTATACTAGCCCTTTGAAATAGCCCATCCCCCCTCTCCTGCTCTTTCCCCATGGCTGTGCAATCTCTCCTTTTCAAACATTATCCAATTCCCTTTGAAAATAAGTGACCAATGAATCTGCTTCAACCCTTTTTCGACAGTGGATTCTAGATTGTAACTCGTTAAATAAAAATATTTCTCCTCATTTCCCTCCGACTACTTTTGCCAAGCACTTTAAACCTGTGTCCTCTGTAACACCCCCAACAGGATGATATTGCTGTGAGTACCTCGATTAGTACCTGTAAACAACCTCCCGTTTGTCCATAATCTCAGCACATTGATTAAACTGTACAATGATGCTGCTGTCTGCCTATTCCCAGGTAACTTGCTGTGTGAACACATGTGCCGAGTGGAGGGGAAGAGCTTCATGGTGAGCCGGGGTGACAGTTTTGTTGATGGGACCAGATGTGAAATGAGTGATTCGGAGACAACATCTTCCTACAGCCTGTGTGTCATGGGACGTTGCAGGGTAAATATCAGCTCATCATTGCTGTGAGATTCTAATCACTGGATAGAGGCTGTCAGCTCCCTCCCAGCATCTTTCACTCTCTGTCCCTCATTCTGTGCCCCTCGTTCGGTGCCCTACGTTCAGTACCCTACGTTCGGTGCCCCTCAGGTTCGGTGCCCCTCAGGTTCGGTGCCCCTCAGGTCCAGTGCCCCTCAGGTTCGGTGCCCCTCAGGTTTGGTGCCCCTCAGGTTCAGCTCCCCTCACTCTCCGTACCTCATTCTCAGTGTGTCTCACTCTCCGTACCTCATTCTCAGTGTGTCTCACTCTCCGTACCTCATTCTCAGTGTCTCTCACTCTCTATACCTCATGCCCTGGGTCCCTTGCGATCAGTGGCCTCTCTATCCCTCATTCACTATTTTATAATTGTGTGCACGAAAGCGTGTGATTGAAGTCAGTGTGTTACTGATTCTATTGTGAAATGCTCTTGTTGTAGGTATTTGGCTGTGATGGAACGCTGGGGTCCGGCCAGTTAATGGACAACTGTAGGGTGTGTGGCGGCGATAACTCCAGCTGCAGGAAGCTAGTTGGCTCCTACACCGAGGGCACTGCCAGAGGTAACCAGATCCGATGGGGCCGGCTCAGGGAATTGGCAGACCACAACTGCTGATTGTTACTGTTTGATTAGCAAGGCATGGGTTCCACAGACAAAGGTCAGACCCTGAAACCTTACACCAAATCCTGGGCCAAATGCCAAATTCAGATCATGAGTCACAACAGGCTATTCAGCTGTGGGGTGTATCATGACACAGCCGGACACTGACTTCACCCCAAAGTCTCTACACAGTCTTCTAGCAGGAGCCAGTAGATACTGAGACCTGGAGAAGGAACAAGAGGAGGTCATTCAGCCGCTCGAGCTTGTTCTTTTGTTCAGTTAGACCATGCCTGATCAATAACTGAACTCCACTTGCTTGTTTTAGTTCTGTCGTCCTCCACACCCTCCACACCCTCCACACCCTCCACACCCTCCACACCCTTACCGAACTAAATCTATCAATCCTTTCAATTGACCTCCACCGTCAACAGTCTTTTGGGGAGACAGTTCCAATTTTCCACTCCTCTTTGTGTGAAGAAGTGCTCCCTGACATCACCCCTGAACTGCTTGACTCAAATTTCTTGTTCTGGACTCCCCCACCAGAGGAAATAGTTTCTCTCTGTCTACCCCATCAAATCCTTTAATTATCTCACACACCTCCATCAGATCACCCCATGATGAGACCATAAGACATAGGAGCAGAATTAGGCCACTCGGCCCATCGAGTCTGCTCTGCCATTCAATCATGGCTGATATTTTTCTCATCCCCATTCTCCTGCCTTTTCCCCATAACCCCTGATCCCCTTATTAATCAAGAACCTATCTATCTCTGTCTTAAAGACACTCAATGACCCGGCCTCCACAGCCTTCTGTGGTAAAGAGTTCCACAGATTCAGCACTCTCTGGCTGAAGAAATTCCTCCTCATCTCTGTTTTAAAGGATCTTTAGCCTGAGGTTGTGCCCTCTGGTTCTAGTTTTTCCTACCAGTGGAAACATCCTCTCCACGTCCACTCTATCCAGGCCTCGCAGTATCCTGTAAGTTTCAATAAGATCCCCCCTCATCCTTCTAAACTCCAACGAGTGCAGACCCAGAGTCCTCAACCGTTCCTCATACGACAAGCTCTTCATTCCAAGGATCATTCTTGTGAACCTCCTCTGGACCCTTTCCAAGGCCAGCACATCCTTCCTTAGATACAGGACCCAAAACTGCTCACAATACTCCAAATGGGGTCTGACCAGAGCCTCATACAGCCTCAGAAATACATCCCTGCTCTTGTATTCTAGCCCTCTCAACATGAGTGCTAACATTGCATTTGCCTTCTTAACTGCCGACTGAACCTGCACGTTAAGCTGAAGAGAATCTTGAACAATGACTCCCAAGTCCCTTTGTGTTTCTGATTTCCTAAGCATTTTCCCATTTAGAAAATAGTCAATGCCCCCATTCCTCCTTCTAATCTTCTTTTCTCAGGGGTACACAAGGGGTAATCAGTACAACCTGTGCTCATGATGACTTTGGGAGGTGGAATTGGAGGAATGTAACAGTGGGAGCAGTCTCTTTCGCCCCTTGAGCCTGTTATCAGCCCGATTCCTACAACCTTTGATTCCCTTAGTGCCCAAAAGCCTATGGACCTATGTCTTGTGTATACTCAATAACTGAACATCCAGGGTCCTCTGGGGTAAACATTTTAAAGATTTTGCAATTTTTGAGCAAAAATATTAATCTTCATCTCAGTTCAAAATGACCGATCTCTGAGCCTGAGACAATGCCCCCATGTTGTAGACCCTCCAACAGGGAAAACTCCATCTCAGCACCTACCCCTGTCCAGACCACTGAGAATTTTATTGGTTTCCATGTGATCACCTTTCATTCCTCTGATCTCTAGAGAATAAGGCTCAGTTCACTCCATTATTATCCAGCCTCTCCATTCTCTGGGTGAAATTTTCCATGATGTGGAGATGCCGGCGTTGGACTGGGGTAAACACAGTAAGAAGTTTAACAACACCAGGTTAAAGTCCAACTGGTGTTGTTAAACTTCTTACTGAAATTTTCCAGACTAACCCGTGGTGGGGCCAGCGAGCCAGTGAAATTTCTGTTCACATCGCCGGGACTGGAACGCCCCGCTGGCATGAAAGGCTGGAAAGTTCCGGCCTCTGTCTCTGCTCACACAAGGATGCAGATGGGGATTTGAATAAAGAATCAGAAGTTGGTGTTTGGAGACAGTGGGACTCAGCACATTCAGAAGAGGTGAAGGGGACAAACACTGCCAAACTTAGATATCGGAGATTTGGGGATGTTCAGCTCACGATCTTCCAGCAGAATGTAGTCAGACAGAGTCCCCCAATCATCATCTCCAGCTCCCTGTAACGACGCTGCCCAGAAACTGAACAGAAGGGCAAAGTCCCACAGTGCAGGATGGTACCAAGGTACCATCTAGGTACCACCAGCTAGCGGCACTGGAGCAGGGTTCATTATGTTTACGCAGACTCACATGGCATGCTCACATTAACCAGTGTGCAAAAATAACTGACAGTGTTTCCTTTTGAATTACAGAGTATGTCACTTTTCTCACAGTCCCACCACATTCTACCAACGTCCAAGTCTCCAACAACCAGGCTGTGTTTTCCCATCTCGGTAAGACACCCTCACAGAACTGAAAAGGGCGACAACCAGACCCCAGACCCAGCCTCGGATGAATAATCATAACCAGAGGGAGTGAAAATTAAACCAGGGAGTGGACAACAAGAGGTCATAAATAGAATTATATCAAATTTACATCTTGTATACTTAAACCACTTAGAGTATCATAACAATTCGAGAACATTTCAACATATTAAAAAAATTTCATACAATGTGCAGAAGGTTCATAGAATTTACCTCAAATTACAGAAACAGGCCATTTGGCCCATCTGATCGATGCCAGTGAAATCATAGAAACCCTACAGTGCAGAAGGAGGCCATTCGGCCCATCGAGTCTGCACCGACCACAATCCCACCCAGGCCCTACCCCCACATATTTACCCGCTAATCCCTCTAACCAACACATCTCAGGGGCAATTTTAACCTGGCCAATCAACCTAACCCGCACATCTTTGGACTGTGGGAGGAAACCGGAGCACCCGGAGGAAACCCACGCAAACACGAGGAGAATGTGCAAACTCCACACAGACAGTGACCCGAGCCGGGAATCGGTTGTGTGGAGTGCCTACACTCCACACAACCATCCTTCCCCCCTGCCTCATTATACCCTATAACCATAAACATCTATTTCTTTCTCCCGTTTCCCCTTAAATATACCATATCCCATTTTGTTCCCGAATGCCCATTAAGGAAGGAAATCTGCCATTCTTATCTCGGATGGTAGAATTCCTTCCCTTGAAGATCTTACTGAACCAGATGGGTTTTTATGACAATTTGGTAGTTTCACGGTAATACCGTTAAGAGATTTTTCTTTACCGGGTTCGATTCCCGGCTCGGGTCACTGTCTGTGAGAAGTCTGCACATTCTCCCCGTATCTGCGTGGGTTTCCTCCGGGTGCTCCGGTTTCCTCCCACAGTCTGAAAGACGTGCTGGTTTGGTGCATTGACCGTGATAAATTCTCCCTCAGTGTAACCTGAACAGCCGCTGGAGTGTGGTGACTCGGGGAATTTCATAGTAACTTCATTGCAGTGTTAATGTCAGCCTACTTGTGATGAATAAATAAACTTCAAGATTTATTTCATTAAAACTGCGTTGGTGGGATTTGAACTCATGTTTCTGAGTCATTAGGCCAGGCCCCTGTATTACCAGTCCAGTAACATAACCATTCAGCCACTGTACACCCAGCCCACCCCAGAGGCTCTCAGATTTTGTATCTGATTATTCCTCCTGAGAAATCCCTCAGGACATTAAAGACGCTATATAAATGCACGTTGTTGTGGTGGCTGTTACAGGGGTAAAAGTTAAAGGGCGCTATGTGGTTGCTGGTGCTCAGAAGATCTCACTCAATGTCTCATACCCGAGCAGCCTGGAGGACAGCAGGATTGTGTACCGGCTATACCTGACCCAACAGAAATTGCCAGCCATGGAGGAGATTGTCATTGATGGACCCACAAGTGACGCTATTCAAATACAGGTGGGTGAGAGAGAAAAGAAACTCAGTCACTAATGTGAAATGCATTTTTGGCAAAAGGATAATTATACAGGACATAGCAGACCCTTCAGTTGAACTAAGGGCTGGCATTTATAGGGATCATGGCTTTGTCAGAGGGTCAGTACTGAGGGAGTGCCGCACTGTCAGAGGGTCAGTACTGAGGGAGTGCCGCACTGTCAGAGGGTCAGTACTGAGGGAATGCCGCACTGTCAGAGGGTCAGTACTGAGGGAGTGCCGCACTGTCAGAGGGTCAGTACTGAGGGAGTGCCGCACTGTCAGAGGGTCAGTACTGAGGGAGTGCCGCACTGTCAGAGGGTCAGTACTGAGGGAATGCCGCACTGTCAGAGGGTCAGTACTGAGGGAATGCCGCACTGTCAGAGGGTCAGTACTGAGGGAATGCCGCACTGTCAGAGGGTCAGTGCTGAGGGAGTGCCGCACTGTTAGAGGGTCAGTGCTGAGGGAGTGCCGCACTGTTAGAGGGTCAGTACTGAGGGAGTGCCGCACTGTCAGAGGGTCAGTGCTGAGGGAGTGCCGCACTGTCAGAGGGTCAGTGCTGAGGGAGTGCCGCACTGTTAGAGGGTCAGTGCTGAGGGAGTGCCGCACTGTTCGAGGGTCAGTACTGAGGGAGTGCCGCACTGTCAGAGGGTCAGTACTGAGGGAGTGCTGCACTGTCAGAGGGTCAGTTTTAACACATTTTAACACATCAGTGAGCACAGACATTTCTGGCACTCCAAGTATTTGTAAAATTGTTCCCTTGGTTTTTTTTCCTTCTAATCCCAGGTATACCGGAGGTATGGAAAGCAGTATGGAAATATTGTAAATCCCAACATCACTTACAGTCTGTATGTTCCGAAGCAGGAGGATTCATACGTTTGGCTCCAAGTTACTGAGACCTGTTCAGCAAGCTGTGGGGCAGGTGAGGAATGCTTTGACCTTATCACCATTGCTTCATACATGAGCCACTCCAATTATTGCTCTTTAATCAACATCATAAGAATAATTCATTATATAACTGTATGGAGTCAATGTTCAAGTGTTATTTGCTGTATACTTTGCATATTGACTGACTATTCAGCAGGATAAGGATCATTCACTGTGCAACTATATAGAACAGTGCTTCCCAGCCTTTTAGATGTCATGTGTGACGCTACTGTGCCTTTAAGAAATATATTTTTACGCATGTTCTCTGCAGTTTAAAACAGCTTTTTTTATTGTGGCACTGGTTGCCTGACTAGATGTATTTTTATTGCTGCTGAAATTGTTCAAATAGGGTTTTGTTTATTTTTAATTTGGGCCGAATGCAATGCCCTGGAGTTTTATGAGTTTATGACCCTTTTGAAGATTGATTGACAGGTGCTGGTCAGGTGGCTCCTTCACAGATAAATCCAAGGATTCACTTTCAGTTTTAGTTAGAAGCTGTTGGTCTCCAGAAAAGCAGTATTTCTGCGCCTCTCTCCCTGGGATTGGGAATTCTGCTGGAATAGGAATTGGGAGCAGAAGGAGACAAATTCAGTTCTTCGAGCCTGCTCCGCCATTCAATCAGATCATGGCTGATCTCTCCCTGGTCTCAAGTCCACCTCCCCACCTGTTCCCCACATCCCCTTATCCCTTTTTTATTAGAAATATATCCATCTCCTTCTGGAAACCATTCAATGATTCAGACTCCCCCGCGCGATGGGGCAGCGAGTTCCACAAATTCACCACCCTCTGCGAGAAGTAGTTCCTCCTCATCTCAGTTTTATATCTACCGCCTCTTAACCTATCCCTGTGACCTCTTGTTCCAGATTGCCCCATAAGGGGAAACATTTGATCTACATTTACTCTATCGATCCCTTTTAAAATTTTATATATCTCGATCAGATCCCCTCTCATCTTTCTAAACTCCAGTGAGTACAAGCTCAAACTGTTTAATCTCTCCTCAGACGTCAACCCCATCACCCCCAGAATCAATCTGGTGAACCTCCTTGGAACTGCCTCCGATGCCACCACATCCTTCCCCAAATAAGGAGACCAAAACTGGACACAATACTCCAGATGTGGTCTCACCAACACCCTGTACAATTGCAACAACGCTTCTCTACTTTTATACTCCAGTCCCTCTGTAATAAATACCAACATCCCATTGGCCTATTTCATTACATGCTGCACCTGCATTCCGACTTTCTGTGATTCATGAACACAGACACCCAGATCCCTCTGCCCCGAACACAGACACCCAGATCCCACTGCCCCGAACACAGACACCCAGATCCCTCTGCCCCGAACACAGACACCTAGATCCCTCTGCCCCAAACACAGACACCCAGATCCCACTGCCCCGAACACAGACACCCAGATCCCTCTGCCCTGAACACAGACACCCAGATCCCTCTGCCCCAAACACAGACACCCAGATCCCTCTGCCCTGAACACAGACACCTAGATCCCTCTGCCCTGAACACAGACACCCAGATCCCTCTGCCCCAAACACAGACACCCAGATCCCTCTGCCCCGAACACAGACACCCAGATCCCTCTGCCCCAAACACAGACACCCAGATCCCTCTGCCCCGAACACAGACACCCAGATCCCTCTGCCCCAAACACAGACACCCAGATCCCTCTGCCCAGACACATTTTGAATCTGCTTTCCATTTAGGTAATAATTTGCTTTTCTATTTTTTCTGCCGAAATGGACAACATCACACTGACCCAGTTTAAGCTCCATCTGCCAAATTTTGGCCCATTCTCCTAGCCTATCTATATCTGCCTGTAAAATCTTTATATCCTCTTCACTATCTGTTTTCCCACCTATTTTAGTATCATCTGCAAGTTTTTGCTATGTTACACTCTGTCCCTACTTGCAGATCATTTATATAGATTGTAAACAGTTGAGGTCCGGGGACTGACCCCTGCGACACCCGCTAGTTACATTTCACCAGCCAGAGAAGGATGCATTTATCCCAACCCTCTGCTTTCTATCAGTCAGCCAATTGTCAATCCAATCTAGTACTCTACTCCCAATCCCCTGCGATCTCACTTTCTGGATCATTCTTTTATGTGGCACCTTGTCAAATGCCTTCTGGAAGTCTAGATATACCAGATCCATTGATTCCCCACTATCCACCTTGCTGGTTATGTCCTCAAAGAACTCAAACAAGTTTGTCAAGCATGACTTTCCCTTTACAAAACCGTGCTGCCAATGCTGGATTGAGCTGCGTCTTTCCAAACGCTCAGTCATCTCTTCCTTAATGATTGATTCCGGCAACTTCCCCACCACAAGCTAACCGGCCTATAGTTTCCTACTTTTTGCCTCTATCCCTTTTTGAATAAGAGTGTCACATTAGCATGTTTCCAATCCACTGGGACCTTGCCAGAATCCAAGGAATTTTGGAATATCGTAACAATGCATCCACTATCTCTGTTGCCACCTCCTTTAGTACCCTTGGGTGCAGTCCATCAGGTTCAGGAGACTTATCTGCCTTTAATCCCATTAGTGTATTCAATACCTTTTCCCGAGTGATAGTTATTGCACCAAGTTCCCCTGCATTAATGACAGTTTTTGGAAAATCTTCATTATTCCCTACCGTGAAAACAGAGGCAAAATATTGTTTTTGTGCCTCCGCCATCTCTGTGTTTCCCATTATTACCTCACCAGTATCGTCCTCTAAAGGGCCAACATTTACCTTAGCTATTCTCTTACTCTTTATTTACTTATAGAAGTTTTTGTGTTTAAGTTTTCTGCTAGTTTCCTTTGACAGTTCACCTTAGTTCTTTTGATTCTATTTTTAGTAGCCTTTTGCTGAACCTTAAAGTTCTCCCAGTCCTCCAGCTTACCAATAGCTTTTGTGGTTTGGTACGCCCTAGTTTTTGCCTTGATGTCCTCTCTGACATCCTTGTCTAGCCATGGAATGTTTTTCTTCCTTTTACAATCCCTTTCCTCTCAGGAATATACTTTAATTGAGAATTATTCAACATCTCCTTGAACGTCCGCCATTGTTCCTCAGCTGTCCAGCCCTCAATGATTTGTGAAGGTTACTGTTTAGTTAGAGGCAGTTTGGACTGCAGACTGCGAGCAGTCTTTCTTATCTCTGGACGGAAAATATTGCTGTTGGTGGTTTGCTAGCTTGCGGTCAGCAGTGGCTCTATCTCTACCTCGAGGTGCTTGCATTTCCAGAATGGAGAAGCCAAAATTTCAATTCTCAAACCAAAGGACTAATTCTCAGCATCTGTGACAGTGCGAGAAGATCCAGCATCACGAGAGCATTCTTATTTTCTGTGCTAAATCTGAGACGGGTGTATGCTTGTAAGGAGGCTGGTTTGGTTGGAACAGTGCATTTAGTTGTGAAGGTTTATACAATATCATGTTTTTTTTTCTTGATTGTAATTGGTAAAAGTTATTGCTAATTTTCTTTCTATATGTTAACTGTATTCTTTATTAAACTTTGTTTGGTAAAAGCTCCCTTGTGGGTCATTTGAATCATACCTGGGGTGAACCATCTCATGCTTACCCGAGCCAAATTTAAATTGCAAAACTTATGGTCTCGGCTAACTTCATAAAACATCTTGGAGTTTCTGACCTGGATTATAAAATATGGCATATCTCTATAAAAAATGTGAGGCATTCCTATTTTCTCTGTCTGCTTCCCTTACTGGGAACTTTATTTTTAATTTCTCCCTGTCCTCACACCAGTTTTTGTTAAAGTCTCCCCTTTTTGAGTTTCTGCTTTTTGTGCGGGTTCATGGAACCTTTGTCTTCAGCTCCAAGTCCCGTTGGTCATGCGCATTGGGCCGGACCAACAGCAAATCTAAACCGTGTGTGCGCGGCTCTTTCCCAGTCCATGCATCCACATCAGGCCCAAGATTCGCCGGGTCTTAGAGATACTGACCGCAGAGCTGAAGACAAAGGTTAGTTTTAGTTCAATAGCATGAATTTTGAATCATTCTGAATCATTTTTTGTGGCACACCTGGGGGAGGGTGGGGGAGCGGGGGTGGGGGGAGGGAGGACCACTGATTATTCAGGGTAAAGATTCTTCACTGTGTAATTGTCGGTTAATTACCAGCTCTGTCGATCTGCATGACTGAGGATACTGTGTCTGGTGTGTTTGCAGGAACTGTCAGGGTCCATTATGAATGTATTGAACGCAGCTCAGAGGAAGTGGTACAGCAGCAACACTGTCTGCAAACAGAGAGGCCTCCTGACAGGCTGGATCCTTGTAATCTTGCACTGTGCCCTCCATGGTAAGGCCAATTGTCAAAATCTATCACAGCAAAACATATGTTTTCTTTTTTCTTTCCCTCAACTTCTGAAGGTGCTGACTTCTCATTGAAGTGTAAGTCACGCAGACACTGGTTCCACACACACTGACTCTCACTGGGGTACGGGTCCCACACACACTGACTCTCACTGGGGTACGGGTTCCACACACACTGACTCTCACTGGGGTACGGGTTCCACACACACTGACTCTCACTGCGGTGCGGGTGCCACACACACTGACTCTCACTGGGGTACGGGTCCCACACACACTGACTCTCACTGGAGTACGGGTTCCACACACACTGACTCTCACTGGGGTACGGGTTCCACACACACTGACTCTCACTGGGGTACGGGTTCCACACACACTGACTCTCACTGGGGTACAGGTTCCACACACACTGACTCTCACTGGGTACGGGTTCCACACACACTGACTCTCACTGGGGTACGGGTTCCACACACACTGACTCTCACTGGGATACGGGTCCCACACACACTGACTCTCACTGGGGTACGGGTTCCACACACACTGACTCTCACTGGGGTACGGGTTCCACACACATTGACTCTCACTGGGGTGCGGGTTCCACACACATTGACTCTCACTGGGGTACGGGTTCCACACACACTGACTCTCACTGGGGTACGGGTTCCACACACACTGACTCTCACTGGGATACGGGTCCCACACACACTGACTCTCACTGGGGTACGGGTTCCACACACACTGACTCTCACTGCGGTGCGGGTGCCACACACACTGACTCTCACTGGGGTACGGGTCCCACACACACTGACTCTCACTGGGGTACGGGTTTCACACACACTGATTCTCACTGCGGTGCGGGTTCCACACACACTGACTCTCACTGGGGTACGGGTCCCACACACACTGACTCTCACTGGGGTACGGGTTCCACACACACTGACTCTCACTGGAGTACGGGTTCCACACACACTGACTCTCACTGGGGTACGGGTTCCACACACACTGACTCTCACTGGGGTACGGGTTCCACACACACTGACTCTCACTGGGGTACAGGTTCCACACACACTGACTCTCACTGGGTACGGGTTCCACACACACTGACTCTCACTGGGATACGGGTCCCACACACACTGACTCTCACTGGGGTACGGGTTCCACACACACTGACTCTCACTGGGGTACGGGTTCCACACACATTGACTCTCACTGGGGTGCGGGTTCCACACACATTGACTCTCACTGGGGTACGGGTTCCACACACATTGACTCTCACTGGGGTGCGGGTTCCACACACATTGACTCTCACTGGGGTGCGGGTTCCACACACGCTGACTCTCACTGGGGTACGGGTTCCACACACACTGACTCTCATTGGGGTACGGGTTCCACACACATTGATTCTCACTGGGTATCTCCAGTACCTCACCAAATGTGGTTGAATCTCAACTGCCCTCGGGCAACTAGGGATGGGCAATAAATGCTGGTCCAGCCAGCGACGCCCGTGTCCCATGAATGAATTTTTTAAAAATTGCAGTTCTCCAATGTGAGGCCATGTAGTGATGTGAGCAGAATGTTTAAACACAATGAACAACACTCAATGGTGTCACTAGCTGAAGTCCATAAGGAACAGGAATCTTGACAGATCCTTCCCCTGCCTAATCCAGTAGGAGTCACACTCGCCTTGTTGAGATCAGTTAACTCAGAGTGACCCTGGGTCTTCCTGGTCTCAATCTCTCATTGCATAATCTGGAGTGCATTTACTACTTAAACCATTGGGAACTCTCCAAAACTTCCCAGTCTAAAGTGGATAAATATAATGATGTAAGGATTGAATAAAACATTCAGTCTTCACCATAGAGTAACATAGGAAGAGGCCATTCAGCCCATCGTGTTCATCCTAGCTCTTTACAAGAGTTGACAGTTTCTTCCCTGTTGCCATCAGACTTTTGAATGGACCTACCTTGCATTAAGTTGATCTTTCTCTACATCCTAGCTATGACTGTAACACTACATTCTGCACTCTCTCCTTTCCTTCTCGAAGAACGGTATGCTTTGTCTGTATACTGCAGAAGAGACAATACTTTTCACTGTATACGAATACATGTGACCAGAATAAATCAAATCAAATCGAAAGTTATCCAATTGTTCCACTCTCCTGCTCTTTCCCCATCGCTCTCTAAAATCTTCCCTTCAAATATGTAACCAGTTTCCCTTTTGAAAGTTCCAGTTGAATCTGCTTCCACCGCCCTTTCAGGCAGCGCCTTCCAGATCACAACAACTCGCCGTGTAAAAAACATTCTCAAATCCTCCTTCTGATTTTTTTGCTAATTACCATCAATCTGTGTCCCTCTGGTTACCGATCCTCCTGCCACTCATCAGTTTCTCCTCATTAATCCTATCAAAACTCCTCATACCTTCCAATAAATCTCCCCTTAACTTCATGTCACAAACCTGGAGCATTAACTCAGCTTCTCTCTCCACACATGCTGCCTAACTGATTGAGTATTTCCAACATTTTCTGTTCTTATTTCTGGTTGAACATTTCTGCCAACCTGTGTGTGCTGTGTGACCCCTGAACTTTCCGATTAGCAATGAACCCCTGTGACGTTAGTGTACCTTTAAGAAAGTTTTTTTTACAATCATGATCTCTGCAGCTCTCACAGCTTCAGTGTTTTGTTAGCTCACAGCCTCAGCTGATGTCATTTGTTGCTGGCTTGTCTACCAGATGTCTTTTTATTCCTGCTTAAAAGAGGGTTTGTTTATTTTTACTGGGATGTTTATGACTCTGCATCGTTCGGAGGAAGAATGGTTGAAGGTCAGGTGTCAGGAGCCCTTTCATTTTCAGTTCTGAGCTGCAGGGATTAGTTTTAGAAGGGACAGCAAGCTGAAAAAGAGTGTTTCTCTCTCTCTCTGTCTTATTTGGAAATTCTGCTGGTTATCTGAAAGCAAGGTCTTGCCTTTCTGAAGGGGACAATCTGCAGTTGGTGGTTTCCCTAAAGTCTACCTGGGGTTCTGGGAAGCTGTTCATTGTTGCTGAGCTGTCTCTGAGGAGTCCCTTTATTGCTACTTAAGTGGCTTAAATGGAATTGTTTATGTTTACTCTGGAATTAGTTTTATGGCCCTGCATTGTTAGGGGAAAAGGTCAGGGGCTCTGCACAGTTTTTTTTCCTTCCTCGGGAGTTTAAGGTTTTTTTTCTGTCGGTTGCAAGTTTAAGTTTTTTTTTAGAAGGGACAGCAAGCTGAAAAGAAGTGTTTCTCTCGCTGGTTTTGGAAATTCTGCGAGTTAGATGAAAGCCTTCCTGGAGTAGAGAATCTGCTGTTGGTGGCTTGACCAGAGTCTACCTGGGGTTCTGGGAAGCAGTTCTGACTTCAAACTGTTCTGGGTGAGTCACGAGGACTGCTAGAATTTACAAGACTGAGAGTTTTCAATTCTCCAGCCAAAGGACTCGATTCCGGTATCACGTGAGCAGTAGCCTTTGCTGTGTTGAACCTGTTTAAAGGGTTTTGTCTGTGGCAAGGGTTTTGTTTGATTGGAACATTTTCGATATATTTGTTGAGGGTTATACATTATCATGGTTGTTTTGTTTCTTGTTTGTAATTGGTAAAAGTTGTTGTTAATTTTCTTTCTATACATGTTAACCATATTCTTAAATAAACTTAGTTTGATAAAAGTTCCCTAGTGGGTCATTTGAATCATACCTGAAGTGAAACCTATCATGCTTATCCTAGCCAAATTCAAGATGCGAAATTTATGATCCAGACGGGCTCCGTAAAACACTTTGGAGTTTCTGATCTGAACCATAACACCCGTCAGACGGACAAATCCAGTGTATGGGACTGTGACTTTCCCCTCTTCTCACCCAATGTCTGTGTAGGTGGGAGGTGGGTGAATTCGGTGAATGCAATGTCTCTTGTGGAGGAGGTCAGCGAGAAAGGGACATTCACTGCCTGAAGCAAGAGGCGCTCGAGAGGGAACAGACATCTGATGCTGACTGCGCTGACATTCCCAAACCTAAGGCAGTGGAAATGTGTAACAGCCAACCCTGCCCTGTCAGGTACGTGCTTCACACTGGGAGTGAGATGCATCGGGAGTAATTGAGACTATCTTGGGATTCATTAACCTCTCCTGAAGATGAATGCACCAGTTTATTCACTGGGCTATGATCATGGCCCAGGTAGAGTTTGATTCCTGGATCCTGCCAGACAGTATCAGGTGGGAATGGGAGCAGAGTGGTGCTCAGAGGGACAGCTATGGGAAAGCTGTGGAGAAGGCAGTCGGTGACACAGGCAGCTGGAGGTTTCGGGCTGAGTTATGTAGCATTACCGGCAAGTCAGGGATTTTATTGCCCGATTGACTGATATCATAGAAACCCTATCGTGCAGAAGGAGGCCATTCGGCCCATCGAGTCTGCACCGACCACAATCCCACCCAGGCCCTACCCCCACATATTTACCCGCTAATCCCTCTAACCTACACATCCCAGGACTCTAAGTGACAATTTTTTAACCTGGCCAATCAACCTAACCCGCACATCTTTGGACGGTGGGAGGAAACCGGAGCACCCGGAGGAAACCCACGCAGACACGAGGAGAATGTGCAAACTCCACACAGACAGTGACCCGAGCCGGGAATCGAACCCGGGACCCTGGAGCTGTGAAGCAGCAGTGCTAACCACTGTGCTACCGTGCCGCCCACGGATATGCTTGAGGAAGTTTGACTGGAGGAGAAATGTCAACTCCTGGAGCAGCTGGATCGGGCTGGGCAATGACCGCCCCCCCGCCCCAAACGTATCACCACCAGTTCTCAATTACTTGTATTCCTGAGGCGAAGAAAATTGAAGACAGGCAGCGTGAGGGAGCGTTACTCTGTATCTAACCCCGTGCTGTACCTGTCCTGGGAGTGTTTGATGGGGGACAGTGTAGAGGGAGCTTTACTCTGTATCTAACCCCGTGCTGTACCTGTCCTGGGAGTGTTTGATGGGGGACAGTGTAGAGGGAGCTTTACTCTGTATCTAACCCCGTGCTGTACCTGTCCTGGGAGTGTTTGATGGGGGACAGTGTAGAGGGAGCTTTATTCTGTAGCTAACCCCGTGCTGTACGTGTCCTGGGAGTGTTTGATGGGGGACAGTGTAGAGGGAGCTTTACTCTGTATCTAACCCCGTGCTGTACCTGTCCTGGGAGTGTTTGATGGGGGACAGTGTAGAGGGAGCTTTGCTCTGTATCTAACCCCGTGCTGTACCTGTCCTGGGAGTGTTTGATGGGGACAGTGTAGAGGGAGCTTTACTCTGTATCTAACCCCGTGCTGTACCAGTCCTGGGAGTGTTTGATGGGGACAGTGTAGAGGGAGCTTTACTCTGTATCTAACCCCGTGCTGTACCAGTCCTGGGAGTGTTTGATGGGGACAGTGTAGAGGGAGCTTTACTCTGTATCTAACCCCGTGCTGTACCTGTCCTGGGAGTGTTTGATGGGGACTGTGGGGAGTCATTATGCTCAGATCAGAAGTGGGAACTCTGGCTGAATTTCCTCTCCCTATCCTCGGCTGTTGAAGTTCAGGACTGCACCAAGCACTGCGAGTACTCAGCCATGGAGAGAATTCTGTTTTCACTGACTGGTGTAGCTGTCTGTTCAATGTAACTATCGGGCAGTTCAATGCACCTGTTTATCCCTGTAATTCCCATCTGTTGATTTCAGGTGGACAGTTTCAAAGTGGAGTGACTGTTCCACTTCCTGTGGTATTGGAGTTGCTGAGAGGTCAGTTATCTGTGTCCAGTTCATTAACGGCACAGACATGGAAGTGAATGTAACTCTGTGTCCAGCAACAGAGCAGCTCCCGGGGGTTACACCGTGTATTGTGAGCATCTGTCCCTTCCAACTGGATCAAACACACTGGACAGAGGTAAATGAACTCATCAAGCCCGGCAACTCATTGATTTAGTGTGTGTGAGTGTGTGTGTGAGTGTGTGTGTGAGTGTGTGTGTGAGTGTGTGTGTGAGTGTGTGTGTGAGAGTGTGTGAGTGTGTGTGTGAGAGTGTGTGTGTGAGAGTGTGTGTGAGAGTGTGTGTGTGAGAGTGTGTGAGTGTGTGTGTGAGAGTGTGTGTGTGAGAGTGTGTGTGAGTGTGTGTGTGAGAGTGTGTGTGTGAGTGTGTGAGTGTGTGTGTGAGAGTGTGTGTGAGTGTGTGTGTGAGTGTGTGTGTGAGAGTGTGTGTGAGAGTGTGTGTGTGAGAGTGTGTGAGTGTGTGTGTGAGTGTGTGTGTGAGAGTGTGTGTGTGAGAGTGTGTGAGTGTGTGTGTGAGAGTGTGTGTGAGTGTGTGTGTGAGTGTGTGTGTGTGAGTGTGTGTGAGAGTGTGTGTGAGAGTGTGTGAGTGTGTGTGTGAGTGTGTGTGTGAGAGTGTGTGTGTGAGAGTGTGTGAGTGTGTGTGTGAGAGTGTGTGTGAGAGTGTGTGAGTGTGTGTGTGAGTGTGTGTGTGAGAGTGTGTGTGTGAGTGTGTGTGTGAGTGTGTGTGTGAGAGTGTGTGAGTGTGTGAGTGTGTGTGAGTGTGTGTGTGAGAGTGTGTGTGAGAGTGTGTGTGAGAGTGTGTGAGTGTGTGTGAGTGTGTGTGTGAGTGTGTGTGTGAGAGTGTGTGTGAGAGTGTGTGTGAGTGTGTGTGTGAGTGTGTGTGTGAGAGTGTGTGTGAGAGTGTGTGTGAGAGTGTGTGTGAGAGTGTGTGTGAGTGTGTGTGAGAGTGTGTGTGAGAGTGTGTGTGAGAGTGTGTGTGAGAGTGTGTGTGTGAGTGTGTGTGAGAGTGTGAGTGAGAGTGTGAGTGTGTGTGAGAGTGTGTGTGAGAGTGTGTGTGAGAGTGTGTGTGAGAGTGTGTGTGAGAGTGTGTGTGAGAGTGTGTGTGTGAGTGTGTGTGTGAGTATGTGTGAGAGTGTGTGTGAGAGTGTGTGTGAGAGTGTGTGTGTGAGTGTGTGTGTGTGGGTGTGTGTGTGAGTGTGTGTGTGAGTGTGTGTGTGAGTGTGTGTGTGAGTGTGTGTGTGAGAGTGTGAGTGTGTGTGAGAGTGTGTGTGAGAGTGTGTGTGAGAGTGAGAGTGTGAGTGTGAGTGTGTGTGAGTGTGTGTGTGAGAGTGTGAGTGAGAGTGTGAGTGTGTGTGAGAGTGTGTGTGAGAGTGTGTGTGAGAGTGTGTGTGAGAGTGTGAGTGAGAGTGTGAGTGTGTGTGAGAGTGTGTGTGAGAGTGTGAGTGAGAGTGTGAGTGTGAGTGTGTGTGAGTGTGTGTGTGAGAGTGTGAGTGAGAGTGAGTGTGTGTGAGAGTGTGTGTGAGAGTGTGTGTGTGAGTGTGTGTGTGAGTGTTGAGTGAGAGTGTGAGTGAGAGTGTGAGTGAGAGTGTGAGTGTGTGTGTGAGAGTGTGTGTGAGTGTGTGTGAGTGTGTGTGAGTGTGTGTGTGTGAGTGTGTGTGAGAGTGTGTGTGTGTGAGAGTGTGAGTGTGTGTGTGAGAGTGTGTGTGTGAGAGTGTGAGTGTGTGTGTCGCACAAGCAGATGTATGTGTCACAGGGGGTGTTGTGTGTCCCCCCAGTTTCACTCCTTTCACATTGTAACTTTTATAAAGAGTGGTGATTTGTACACCTGTTCAGGGGTGTAAAGGACAAATGTTTACAGCCCCTTACTCATTTATACTAACTATCTTCAATTATATCGACACGAAAGTACAAAACTATGGAATAGAGTCTCACACTAATAGTGATGTCAGCAAAATTCAGGTGGGAGCGTTCTGACCTCGAAACCAAACTATTCTGGGTTTCAGTTCTTATTCCAGAGACTTAATATAGGCTGAAATGTCAGTGCAGTACTGAGGGAGTGCCGCACTGTCAGAGGGTCAGTGCTGAGGGAGTGCCGCACTGTCAGAGGGTCAGTACTGAGGGAGTGCCGCATTGTCAGAGGGTCAGAGCTGAGGGAGTGCCGCACTGTCAGATGGTCAGTACTGAGGGAGTGCCGCACTGTCAGAGGGTCAGTACTGAGGGAGTGCCGCACTGTCAGAGGGTCAGTGCTGAGGGAGTGCTGCACTGTCAGAGGGTCAGTGCTGCGGGAGTGTCGCACTGTCAGAGGGTCAGTGCTGAGGGAGTGCCGCACTGTCAGAGGGTCAGTACTGAGGGAGTGCCGCACTGTCAGAGGGTCAGTACTGAGGGAGTGCCGCATTGTCAGAGGGTCAGAGCTGAGGGAGTGCCACACTGTCAGAGGGTCAGTGCTGAGGGAGTGCCGCACTGTCAGAGGGTCAGTGCTGAGGGAGCGCTGCACTGTCAGAGGGTCAGTGCTGAGGGAGTGCCGCACTGTCAGAGGGTCAGTACTGAGGGAGTGCCGCACTGTCAGAGGGTCAGTACTGAGGGAGTGCCGCACTGTCAGAGGGTCAGTGCTGAGGGAGTGCCGCACTGTCAGAGGGTCAGTGCTGAGGGAGTGCCGCACTGTCAGAGGGTCAGTACTGAGGGAGTGATACACTGTCAGAAGGTCAGTACTGAGGGAGTGCCGCACTGTCAGAGGGTCAATGCTGAGGAAGCGCTGACCCTCTGACAGTTGTATTTCTGGCACTCTGTTTCACAGAGTCCGCCGGGGGATTCCTGTCGGTAGTGGGGCCACCAAGAGCTCACCCGTGTACCGGCCTCGATCATCCTGCACCCCTCCCTATGGCAAGCCCTGATCGTGCAACCCCCCATTCCCCACCAATCGCTGTTGCAGAATGCATAGTGATCCCCTTCCTCCAACCACCACCAATCAGCCTGCCCCTAGAAGGCCTTGACCCCTCAATGGCCTCTGGCCCCACCAGCGAGGGTATCACGCCTACTCCACATTGCTGGGGACCTGCTTTAATCTCTGCTGGTGGGAACTTCCCCCTGGCGGGTTTGGGAACATTAGCGAGCTCGGACAGTGCCATCCCGGGTTTGCTAATGACATTGAAATGTGAATATCAGTATTGTAATCAGCCTCGCACTGTCTCCCGACACGAGGCTGATTACACCATAAAAAATATCCTGGCAAAGTTGTGACCGTCATTCAGCCCGGCATTCCTGTTGCAACTCTCCCGCCGGTAATTCCCCGCCCACTCCGCTACTCGAGCAGCACAGCAGACCGGGAAAATCGCACCCGATATCTTTCGGAACAGAGTCTCCCCTTTCGAGTGCAAAGTCAAAAAAAGCCTTGTACATTTGTGAAAGGAGCTGGAGAGCTCTCCAGCCTCTTCCTTCATCCAACTCTAACCACAAACAGATTGTTACATCTTATTTATTGCATCGTTGTTCATGGTTTTCAATGGATCCACACATGACGCACAGCACAGCCCACAAACCTTCTCCTTGAGACTAGCTTTGTTCACGGTAGACAACATTACAGATCCCTGCCTCCTCCCAGTGTCCCAGCTCACCCATTTCATTCTTCAGGTGAGTCCTCCCAGTGTCCCAGCTCACCCATTTCATTCTTTTGATTATACCAATGGTTACACTGACAGCTCCTTAAAGGGCACTGCAACTTAAAGCAAAAATTTCAATGAAAACTTCTCAAAATGTCATCAATATATGTTTTCTTGGTCCTTAATCAAACATAAGAACAAGGAGCAGGAGTAGGTAATTCAGCCCTTCGAGCCTGCTCCACCATTTAATATGATTATGGCTGATCTCATCTTGGCCTCAACTCCCCTTTCCTGTCTATTCTCCATACCCCTTCAATCCCTTTACTGATTAAAAATCTGTCTGTCTCCTCCTTAAATTTACTCAATGTCCCGGCACCCACTGCACTCCGCGCTGGTGAATTCCAGATTCACCATCCTCTGAGAGAAGTAACTCCTCCTCATCTCTGTTTTAAATCTGTCACCCCTTATCCCAAAACTGTCACCTCTTGTTCTAGCTTGTCCCACAAGAGGAAACATCCTCTCCACGTCTCCTTTGTCAATCCCCCTTATCATCCCGTACACCTCAATTAGATCTCCTCTCATTCTTCTAAACTCCAGTGAGTATCGGCCTAAACTGCCCAATCTCTCTTTATAATGACAAACACCTCATCTCTGGAATCAGTCCAGTGAATCTCCTCTGAACCGCCTCCAATGCCACTGCATCCCTCCTCAAGGGGGCCAAAACTGTGGACAATATTCTAAGTGCGGTCTCGTCAATACCTTGTACAACAGCAGCAACACTTCACTGCTTTTATATTCTAATCCTTTAGCAATAAATGCCAAGATTCCATTTGCCTTCCTGACTACCTGCTGTTCCTACATATTCATTTTTCTGTGATTCATGCACAAGGACACCCAGATCCCTCTGCTCAAAGTACTCCGAAGTTATTCTCCATTTAGATAATAATTTGCCTTTGTATTTTTCCTGCCAAAATGGATAACCTCACATTTATCCGCGTTAAACTCCATCTGCCAAAGTGAAAAGAAATACAGGGTGACAGGGGAGACCAGAGGAGTGGGACTTTTAAACAGTTGGCATAGGTGTGATGACACGAAGATGGCTGGACTTGCGGATAGCGAAGAGCATTGTCGGGCAATACAGCAGGATATAGATAGGCTGGAAAATTGGGCGGAGAGGTGGCAGATGGAGTTTAATCCGGATAAATGCGAAGTGATGCATTTTGGAAGAAATAATGTAGGGAGGAGTTATACAATAAATGGCAGAGTCATCAGGAGTATAGAAACACAGAGGGACCTAGGTGTGCAAGTCCACAAATCCTTGAAGGTGGCAACACAGGTGGAGAAGGTGGTGAAGAAGGCATATGGTATGCTTGCCTTTATAGGACGGGGTATAGAGTATAAAAGCTGGAGTCTGATGATGCAGCTGTATAGAACGCTGGTTAGGCCACATTTGGAATACTGCGTCCAGTTCTGGTCGCCGCACTACCAGAAGGACGTGGAGGCATTGGAGAGAGTGCAGAGAAGGTTTACCAGGATGTTGCCTGGTATGGAGGGTCTTAGCTATGAGGAGATATTGGGTAGACTGGGGTTGTTCTCCTTGGAAAGACGGAGAATGAGGGGAGATCTAATAGAGGTATACAAGATTATGAAGGGTATAGATAGGGTGAACAGGGGGAAGCTTTTTCCCAGGTCGGAGGTGACGATCACGAGGGGTCACGGGCTCAAGCTGAGAGGGGCGAAGTATAACTCAGACATCAGAGGGACGTTTTTTACACAGAGGGTGGTGGGGGCCTGGAATGCGCTGCCAAGTAGGGTGGTGGAGGCAGGCACGCTGACATCGTTTAAGACTTACCTGGATAGTCACATGAGCAGCCTGGGAATGGAGGGATACAAACGATTGGTCTAGTTGGACCAAGGAGCGGCACAGGCTTGGAGGGCCGAAGGGCCTGTTTCCTGTGCTGTACTGTTCTTTGTTCTTTGTTCTTTGTGTGATGGGCTGAATGGCTTCTTTCTGTGTTATACTATGTAATAAGGAGCGAGTTAATGTAAAGTGTGTCTGTGCAAGTTTTTTTTGTGCTGTTCCAGGTGTTCAAACAATTGGGGAAAGAGACTGGGAATGTCACGAATGTCACAGCAATTTCGGAAATCCCGAGTGAGAGGCGCACTTACCTCTGGCTTCCTATATTGGGATCTTGTTCCGTTACCTGTGGAGAAGGTGATGGTGTGATGGTATTCATGTTGGAGTAACTGTTATCGCTGGATTCAAATAAACAGACATTGCAACCACCTCCCCCTTCCCCACCCACACCCTCTGCTCCCTTGAAGGTGCTGACACAGCCGGACACAGTTCCACAGGCATTGGTCAGAGCCTGATACCTCAGTGACAACAACAGCTTACCATAGATCACGGGGTATAAGTCGATCTGGTTTATTCTTCTGGCCCCCAAATGTTCATGCTTTTCCACATCGGTGGCACGGTGGTTAGCACTGCCACTTCACAGCGCCAGGGACCGGGGTTTGATTCTCGGCTTGGGTCACTGTCTGTGTGGAGTCTGCACGTTCTCCCCGTGTCTGCGTGGGTTTCCTCCGGGTGCTCCGGTTTCCTCCCACAGTCCAAAGATGTGCAGGTTAGGCAGATTGGCCAGGTTAAATTGCCCCTTAGTGTCAGGGAGATGAGCTAGGGTAAATGCATGGGGTTATGGGGATAGGGTCTGGGGTGGGATTGTGGTCGGCGCAGACTTGATGGGCCGAATGGCCTCCTTCTGCACTGTATGATTCTATGATCTATATACTTAGTACAGAAATCAATCTCTCTACTCAGCCATGATGTGCTGTACTCACATTTAGAGTCAGCCTCAATTCTTCACTCTGTGGAGACCCTTCAGACTCGAAACGTTGGTTCTATTCTCTCTCCACGGGTGCTGTCAGACCTGCTGGGATTTTCCAGCATTTTCTGTGTTTGTTACAGATTCCAGCACCCACAGTAATTTACTTACCGGTACCTGGGTTGAAGGGATCAAGCAGCTGGTAGGGGCTGAGGTGGTTGGTGGGTGTGGTTTGGAGAGGGGGGGCGGGGGGGTTGCAACAACAGGGGAGTCAAGAACATGGGCGCAGAACCTTAAAATTAGAACGAGCTGTTCAGGGATGATGTCAGGAAGCCTCCATCATCTGTGTGTGAGGAATCGCTTCCAGATTATTAAATGGAGTTAAGATTACAGATCAACCTTGATTTAATTAAATTGCAGAATCGGCTCGAGGGGCTGAATGGCCTCCTCTTCTTCCTATGTCCACCTCCACCAGATGCCTTCTGTGATGCCTCTGAGGCTGAATAGCTTGATCTTGTCTTCAAGCTCCATCCCTCCCAACACCAATCAGGCACAGGTTTCTCTCTGTCACAAAGAGAGAAAGATTTGTACAAATATTGACTTGCCAAAGTCAGAGAGGCCTCTTGAACTGAATTGGAGTTATACTAACAGCTGTGATCTGTCTACAGGAGTGGTAGATGTCAGCTACGTGTGTGCTGACCCTGAGAGCGGAGAGGAAGCCCGGCAGGAACTTTGCCATCAGACCTTCCAGCCTCACACGCGTCACATGCAGTGCCTCAGGAGAGTGTGTCCACCACAGTAAGTCTTAGTATAGCATCACCAAGTCAAACTTACTCTGGTCAAATTCCCCATATCCATCACAGTTCCCATTAACCACAGGGAAACCTGACTTAAAATCAGCTCAGTGCAGAAGTCAGGCAGTTTCTGCAAACCAGCATCCCACTCGATTGTCCTCAACAAACACTCTCAGAACAGGTACAGCACAGGGTTAGATATAGAGTAAAGCTCCCTCTACACTGTCCCCATCAAACACAGTAAGAAGTTTAACAACACCAGGTTAAAGTCCAACAGGTTTATTTGGTAGCAAAAGCCACACAAGCTTTCGGAGCTGCAAGCCCCTTCTTCAGGTGAGTGGGATTTCTGTTCACAAACAGAGCATATAAAGACACAAACTCAATTTACATGAATAATGGTTGGAATGCGAATACTTACAACTAATCAAGTCTTTAAGAAACAAAACAATGTGAGTGGAGAGAGCATCAAGACAGGCTAAAAAGATGTGTATTGTCTCCAGACAAGACAGCCAGTGAAACTCTGTGGGGGTTACAAATAGTGTGCCATGAACCCAATATCCCGGTTGAGGCCGTCCTCGTGTGTGCGGAACTTGGCTATCAGTTTCTGCTCAGCGACTCTGCACCGTCGTGTGTCGTGAAGGCCGCCTTGGAGAACACTCCCAGGACAGGTACATCACGCGGTTAGATACAGAGTAAAGCTCTCTTTACACTGTCCCCATCAAATACTCCCAGGACAGGTACAGCACAGGGTTAGATACAGAGTAAAGCTCCCTCTACACTGTCCCCATCAAACACTCCCAGGACAGGTACAGCACGGGGTTAGATACAGAGTAAATCTCCCTCTACACTGTCCCCATCAAACACTCCCAGGACAGGTACAGCACGGGGTTAGATACAGAGTAAAGCTCCCTCTACACTGTCCCCATCAAACACTCCCAGGACAGGTACAGCACGGGGTTAGATACAGAGTAAAGCTCCCTCTACACTGTCCCCCATCAAACACTCCCAGATAATAAAAAGCGTGATTTTAGTCAAAGTAATCACCAATCTGTCAGTGTTGTAAAAACCCAACTGGTTCACCAAAGTTCCTGCAAGGAATGAAATGTGCCATCCTCACCCTGACTGGGTTTAATCTTGCCAAGACCCGTCCCACAGCAGCTTCCAAACTCGTAGTCTGTACCACCTTGAAGAGCAAGGGCAGCAGACACATGGGACCACCAGCACCTGGAAGTTCCTCTCCGAGCCACTCACCTTCCTGACCATCCCTTCACTGTCACCGGGACAAAATCCTGGAACTCCGTCCCTAACAGCACTCCGACTGCACTGGTCCAAGAAGGCCACCACCTTCCCAAAGGCGGTTAGGGATGGGCAAGCAATGCTGACCTAGCAGTGACACTCACACCCTGAGAATGTGTGAACATGTTAAACATCTGCTGACAGATTGCCGCAGGAATGAATGGATAATAATCAGGAACAGAGCCCCGAGGTCATTCAATAATCCAGTAACACTGAGGCCAAGTCTGATCATTGTTGTCATTCTATCCCTTTTGAAGGTGGGATGTTAATGAGTTTGGTCCATGCAGCAAGAGCTGTGGGACTGGAGTACGTAAGCGGGATGTGTACTGTATAAAGAAAGAGAGAAGTGTGAATCAAAGGCTGCCTCCTTCATCATGTGAGAGTGCTTTAAGACCAGCTTCAACAGAGATCTGTAACACTGACCCCTGCCCTGTGAGGTAAGCACTTTTTATCAATGGAAATTGTACTTGTGTCTTGGCTCCAAATCTGCATCAAGCTCCCCAATACAGGATCAATCTTGCTCACCCCAAAGCTGACACCCACAACAAAACCAATCCCAACCCTGACCCCCACATCAACACCCACCCTAACACCCACACCAAAACCCACTTCGGCAACTGACACCCACCCGGATCTCCAACACCCACCCCGATCCCCAGCACCCACCCCCATCTCCAGCACCCACCCTGATCCCCAGCACCCACCCCCATCTCCAGCACCCACCCCGATCCCCAGCACCCCCCCATGATCCCCAACACCCACACCAAACCCCAACACCAATACCGACCTCAAACACCCAAAACCTGCCCTGACCCCCAACACCCACACCCACCCGACCCTGACTCCCCCGCTCTGACCCCCGACAACCAACTCCATTATTCTGCCATTAACACCTGCACCTGCGCCAAGATTTACTGGGATGCTACCGGGACTTGATGGTTCGAGTTATAAGGAGAGGCTGGATAGACTGGGATTTTTTTCCCAGGAGCGTAGGAGGCTGAGGGGTGATCTTATAGAGGTCTATAAAATAATGAGGGGCACAGATCAGCTAGATAGTCAATATCTTTTCCCAAAGGTAGGGGAGTCTAAAACTAGAGGGCATAGGTTTAAGATGAGAGGGGAGAGATACAAAGGTATCCAGAGTGGCAATTTTTTCACACAGAGGGTGGCGAGTGTCTGGAACAAGCTGTCAGAGGTAGTAGTAGAGGCGGGTACAATTTTGTCTTTTAAAAAGCGTTTAGATAGTTACATGGGTACGATGGGTATAGAGGGATATGGGCCAAATGTGGGCAATTGGGATTAGCTTAGTGGTTTAAAGAAAAGGGGCAGCATGGACAGGTTGGGCCGAAAGGCCTGTTTCCATGCTGTAAACCTCTATGACTCCATTATTCTGACATTAAAACCGACTCCATTCTTTAATAAATCAGTTACTTCAAGTGGTAAAAACGTGGAAGCCTTGAAGGCATTTCACATTATTTATGTCCTACAAGCCTATTATTCTGACTTGTTTTAGAGTAATATCCCAGGTTTCTCTTATCTAACCTCTGTTATTGAGCAGATTATTAAACAAAATAATCTCAGGAGACTCAGTGCAGAATGATAGTTTATTAGCCCAGCCTCAGAGAAGGTTCTCTGGGGCACTCTATCCAGCTGAAGAACCATGCACTATTTATACATTGTAAGTCACGTCGGCGAGGCATTCTTTACATTCCAGCATTGTCTGGTTTTAGGTTTTGCATGAAACAAGTTGCAGATGTTCACAGGGCAGGGTGTCCACTGTCCCAAGCAGCATCGATCTTTCTTATCTCCCTTTGGCTCCTGGTAATCTCTTCCCTGCTGCTTATTATAAGAAACTATAATCATTAATTCCCTCTAACGTTTCCCGCTGACATTCTCCCTGGACTCTCCAGGTTAATTTCTCCATTTGTTCCCCTCTGAGTTTGGTTTATTGGGAATCAGTGGGCCGTCAGCTCCTTCACTTGCCTACCCCTCTAAGAATTTTCCTTTCTGGATCTTTCCTGCAGATGGCAGTCCAAGTCTGGATCGTGCAGTGTGTCGTGTGGGGGAGGAGTCAGGAGAAGGATTCTGTACTGTACACGGGTTTTGGGGAAACAGGAACAACTGGTAGCAGACAAAGAATGCCATCATTTACCACGACCTGAAGACCAAGAATCTTGCAATCACCATCCATGCCCACCAAGGTTAAGACATTTTCTACTATTCCTCGCGCCGCCCTGGAGACACTGACTCTCGCTGGGGTACGGGTCCCACACACGCTGACCCTCACTGGGGTACGGGTCCCACACACACTGACTCTCACTGGGGTACGGGTTCCACACACACTGACTCTCACTGGGGTACGGGTCCCACACATACTGACTCTCACTGGGGTACGGGTCCCACACACACTGACTCTCACTGGGGTACGGGTCCCACACACACTGACTCTCACTGGGGTACGGGTTCCACACACACTGACTCTCACTGGGGTACGGGTCCCACACACGCTGACTCTCACTGGGGTACGGGTCCCACACATACTGACTCTCACTGGGGTACGGGTCCCACACACACTGACTCTCACTGGGGTACGGGTCCCACACACACTGACTCTCACTGGGGTACGGGTCCCACACACACTGACTCTCACTGGGGTACGGGTCCCACACACACTGACTCTCACTGGGGTACGGGTTCTACACACACTGACTCTCACTGGGGTACGGGTCCCACACACACTGACTCTCACTGGGGTACGGGTCCCACACACACTGACTCTCACTGGGGTACGGGTCCCACACACACTGACTCTCACTGAGGTACGGGTTCTACACACACTGACTCTCACTGGGGTACGGGTCCCACACTCACACTGACTCTCACTGGGGTACGGGTCCCACACACACTGACTCTCACTGGGGTACGGGTCCCACACATACTGACTCTCACTGGGGTACGGGTTCTACACACACTGACTCTCACTGGGGTACGGGTTCTACACACACTGACTCTCACTGGGGTACGAGTCTCACACACACTGACTCTCACTGGGGTACAGACAGAGTTGGCATGAAGCAAGTTAATTGTGTGAAATTAGTGTAACTTGGCAAATGGAATAAGAATAAAAAATAGGGCAGAAGTCGGATATAGAAATGGAGGAGGTTATGGGCTGGAGCCCAATCACTGGGTTACTCTGTGACAAGGAGGGTTGGACAGAGGGAAATACTGGACTAGAACAAGAACACTGCTTTACTCTGTGACTATGATGGACAGGTGGCGAGTCTCAGACCCAGGTCGGTGTTCAGTGGTTTGTGGAACCGGTTTGGCCGAGAGGAGAGTGACCTGCGTCCAGTTTCTCAATGGGACAGATGTGGAAGTGACGAGATCTCTCTGTTCGGGGTTGGAGGAGCCACTGTCCCTCATTCCTTGTGTGGTCAGCAGCTGTCCGTTTGGCTGGAATCCCCAGGACTGGTCCAAGGTCAGTGTCCTCACTCAGAGACGAGATGGGGAGATGCGATGAGAGCATAGGCACAGCAAGACTGTCAGCTCCTGGAGCCTGATTCACCATTTAATGGCATCACAGCTGCCCAGTATCCCAGCTCCATCCACCTGCCTTGACTCCACATCCTTTCTAATCTTGTCTTGCAAGAAACCTATCCATCTCAGATTTAAAAATTATTTATTTTAGCTTCTACTGTTTTTTGTGGGAGAAAGTTATACACATCAAGCATTCATTGTGTGAAGAAGTGTTCCCTAACTGCTCCTGAATCACTCTCGTTTTAACATTATGTCCTCTTGTCCGAGACTCCCCCACTACAGAAATAGTTTCACTCTATCGATCCGATCAATTCCTATCAAAGTCCTAAACTCTCAAACAAAACACCTCTGAAGCTTCTATATTCAAGAGAATACAAGCCTAGTTTATGGAATCTCTCCTAATAATCCAAACCTTGGAGCTCTGGAAACAGTCTGGGTTTCCTCCGGGTGCTCTGGTTTCCTCCCACAGTCTGAAAGACGCGCTGATTAGGGTGCGTTGACCCGAACAGGCGCCGGTGTGTGGCGACTAGGGGAATTTCACAGTAACTTCACTGCAGTGTTAATGTAAGCCTTACTTGTGACTAATAAATAAACTTTTACTTTTAAAACTTCTATCAACATCCTTGGGGTTATCATTGACCAGAAACTAAACTGGACTCACCACATAAATACTGTGGCGACAAAAGGAGCAGGTCAGATGCTGGGGATTCTGCAGCGAGTAACTCCCCACCAGCTCCCCAAAGACAGCCCACTATCTAAACCACATATAAACTAACAAGTCAGGAGTGTGATGGAATACTCCCCACTTGCCTGGATGGGTGCAGCTCCAACAGGACTCAAGAAGCTCGACACCATCCAGGACAAAGCAGCCCCGCTTGATTGGCACCCCATCCACTACCTTCAACATTCACTCTCTCCCCACTGTCGCATAACGGCAGCAGTGTGTATCATCTACAAGATGCACTGGGACAACTCGCCAAGGCTCCTTCGACATCATCTTCCAAACCCACAACCACCTAGAAGGACAAGGGCAGCAGATTCCTGGGAACACCCCCACTTGCAAGTTCCCCTCCTGACTCGGCAATATATCACCGTTATTTCACTGTTGCTGGGTCAAATTGCTGGAATTCCATCCCTAACAGCATTGTGGGTGTACCTGCATCATGCGGACAGCAACAGTTCAAGAACGCAGCTCACCACCACCTTCTCAAGGGGCAATTAGGGATGGGCAATAAATGCTGACCTAGCCAGCGACGCCCAGGTGCCACAAAAGATTTTTTTAAACTTCTGGTCAATCTGCATTGCACACCACCCAAGGCCAGTACATCCTTTCCAAGGTGCAGTAGCCAGATCTGTACACCTTACACCACATCTGAGCAGCTTCCTCTCCTGATATTTGATTTGATTTGATTTATTATTGTTACATGTATTAACATACAGTGAAAAGTATTGTTTCTTGCGCACTATACGGACAGAATATACCCCCATTCAAAGAGAAGGAAATGAGAGAGTGCAGAAAGTAGTGTTACAGTCATAGCTAGGGTGTAGAGAAAGATCAACTTAATGCAAGGTAATTCCATTCAAAAGTCTGACGGCAGCAGGGAAGAAGCTGTTCTTGAGTCGGTTGGTACGTGACCTCAGACTTTTGTATCTTTTTCCCGACGGAAGAAGGTGGAAGAGAGAATGTCCGGGGTGCGTGGGGTCCTTAATTATGCTGGCTGCTTTGCCGAGGCAGCGGGAAGGGTAGACAGAGTCAATGGATGGGAGGCTGGTTTGCGTGATGGATTGGGCTACATTCACAACCTTTTGTAGTTCCTTGCGGTCTTGGGCAGAGCAGGAGCCATGCCAAGCTGTGATACAGCCAGAAAGAATGCTTTCTATGGTGCATCTGTAAAAGTTGGTGAGAGTCGTAGCTGAAATGCCAAATTTCCTTAGTCTTCTGAGAAAGTAGAGGCGTTGGTGGGCTTTCTTAACTATAGTGTCGGCATGGGGGGACCAGGACAGGTTGTTGGTGATCTGGATACCTAAAAACTTGAAGCTCTCGGCCCTTTCTACTTCGCTCCCATTGATGTAGACAGGGGCATGTTCTCCTTTACGCTTCCTGAAGTCGATGACAATCTCTTTTGTTTTGTTGATATTGAGGGAGAGATTATTGTTGCCGCACCAGTTCACCAGATTCTCTATCTCTGTCTCGTCATTGTTTGAGATCCGACCCACTAGAGTGGTGTCATCAGCAAACTTGAAAATCGAATTGGAGGGGAATTTGGTCGCACAGTCATAGGTGTATAAGGAGTATAGTAGGGGGCTGAGAACAGAGCCTTGTGGGCACCGGTGTTGAGGATGATTGTGGAGGAGGTGTTGTTGCCTATCCTTACTGATTGTGGTCTGTGAGTTAGGAAGTTCAGGATCCAGTCACAGAGGGAGGTGCCGAGGCCCAGGCCACGGAGTTTGGAGATGAGGTCCGTGGGAATAATGGTGTTGAAGGCTGAGCTGTAGTCGATAAATAGGAGTCTGAGATAGGTGTCCTTGTTATCTAAGTGTTCCAGGCCATTAGGCCACGATTCTAGGCCACTGCTTCTGAAGGGTAATAATTTTTGAGATTATTTTTTGTACATGACTACTCCAGTTTAGCGATCTGTGCACAGCAGTCCCTCAATCTCCTTGGACCTGTTGCCAGCTTTTCACAATTAGATAATACTTGATCCAACTTTTCTTGATCCAAAATCGATAACCTCACATTTACCTCTGTTGAAATTCAGAGCTCTCACTTAATCTAACAATGTCTCTGTATTTTGTCTGTACTTTTTACTTTACAACCAATCCTTGTATCTTTGAAAAGCTTGAAGCCTGACTCTCTATTGGGCTGTTGAAGAAATTATAAAAACAGAATGATTAACTGAAGGCCCATGATTCTGTTCCACCAATTTGAGTTTATACCATTATTCCTACTCCTTGTCTTCTACCACCTAACCAATCTTCTCACCAAGTCAATAATTTGTCACTAATTCCATGAGCTTTAATTTGAGTGAACTCTATTGAATCTGAGTGAATGCTTTCGGAAAATCCACATAAGCGACATCCATAGACATTCCTGGTCCACTACAAGTTCATTAGATCTTCCTGACATTTATAAATCCATGTTGGCTTTCTCTAATTGGCTTAGTTATTTTTTCCTCAGTCCAGTCACTTCCCCACAGCGAATGTTAAATTAACAAGTTGATAATTTCCTCATTTTTCTTTCTCACTTTTCTGAAATAATGAAGGTGCAGAGGTGCAGCTGAGGGATTTGGGGAGAAGCTTGGCCAATGGGATTTGTGGATATGGTGAGAAGATGGGGTTAAGGGATGGGGTGAGTGAGAGAGCGATAGGTGCAGTGTTGGGAAGCGTGGAGGGAGAGGATGGAGGGCCGATGCAGGTTTCAGGGTGGATGACTGTTCTGCCTTTTCCCAGTGCTCTGTTTCCTGTGGCCTTGGAAGCCGAAGCCGGAAGCTGCTCTGCACCAACCTGGAATTGATGGAGGTCGGGCTGGACGCCTTCTGTGACCATCTGACAAAGCTCACCACAGCGGAGGTCTGTGATGCAGGACCCTGCCCGACCCAGACACCAAATCAGACAACAGCAATGCTGGTGACTCCCACAGCTGTTCCCTCCATTAACCACTCAGCTGCAATGACACCCAGGCTGCTGACAAACCAAACTCAACTCACTAAAGGCCTGATGGATGAAGACAGTAAGGATACCAGTTATGTACTCACAACACCCTCAGTAAACCACTCTGACTCCCCATCAAACACTCCCCATCAAACACTCCCAGGACAGGTACAGCACGGGGTTAGATACAGAGTAAAGCTCCCTCTACACTGTCCCCCATCAAACACTCCCAGGACAGGTACAGCACGGGGTTAGATACAGAGTAAAGCTCCCTCTACACTGTCCCCATCAAACACTCCCAGGACAGGTACAGCACGGGGTTAGATACAGAGTAAAGCTCCCTCTACACTGTCCCCATCAAACACTCCCAGGACAGGTACAGCACGGGGTTAGATACAGAGTAAAGCTCCCTCTACACTGTCCCCATCAAACACTCCCAGGACAGGTACAGCACGGGGTTAGATACAGAGTAAAGCTCCCTCTACACTGTCCCCATCAAACATTCCCAGGACAGGTACAGCACGGGGTTAGATACAGAGTAAAGCTCCCTCTACACTGTCCCCATCAAACACTCCCAGGACAGGTACAGCACGGGGTTAGATACAGAGTAAAGCTCCCTCTACACTGTCCCCATCAAACATTCCCAGGACAGGCACAGCACAGGGTTAGATACAGAGTAAAGCTCCCTCTACACTGTCCCCATCAAACATTCCCAGGACAGGTACAGCACGGGGTTAGATACAGAGTAAAGCTCCCTCTACACTGTCCCCATCAAACACTCCCAGGACAGGTACAGCACGGGGTTAGATACAGAGTAAAGCTCCCTCTACACTGTCCCCCATCAAACACTCACAGGACAGGTACAGCACGGGGTTAGATACAGAGTAAAGCTCTCTCTACACTGTCCCCATCAAACACTCCCAGGACAGGTACAGCACGGGGTTAGATACAGAGTAAAGCTCCCTCTACACTGTCCCCATCAAACACTCCCAGGACAGGTACAGCACGGGGTTAGATACAGAGTAAAGCTCCCTCTACACTGTCCCCATCAAACATTCCCAGGACAGGCACAGCACGGGGTTAGATACAGAGTAAAGCTCCCTCTACACTGTCCCCATCAAACACTCCCAGGACAGGTACAGCACGGGGTTAGATACAGAGTAAAGCTCCCTCTACACTGTCCCCATCAAACATTCCCAGGACAGGCACAGCACAGGGTTAGATACAGAGTAAAGCTCCCTCTACACTGTCCCCATCAAACATTCCCAGGACAGGTACAGCACGGGGTTAGATACAGAGTAAAGCTCCCTCTACACTGTCCCCATCAAACACTCCCAGGACAGGTACAGCACGGGGTTAGATACAGAGTAAAGCTCCCTCTACACTGTCCCCCATCAAACACTCACAGGACAGGTACAGCACGGGGTTAGATACAGAGTAAAGCTCCCTCTACACTGTCCCCATCAAACACTCCCAGGACAGGTACAGCACGGGGTTAGATACAGAGTAAAGCTCCCTCTACACTGTCCCCATCAAACATTCCCAGGACAGGCACAGCACGGGGTTAGATACAGAGTAAAGCTCCCTCTACACTGTCCCCATCAAACACTCCCAGGACAGGTACAGCACGGGGTTAGATACAGAGTAAAGCTCCCTCTACACTGTCCCCATCAAACATTCCCAGGACAGGCACAGCACGGGGTTAGATACAGAGTAAAGCTCCCTCTACACTGTCCCCATCAAACACTCCCAGGACAGGTACAGCACGGGGTTAGATACAGAGTAAAGACCTCCAAATTGAAAGGGTATAATTTAAAAAACGAAGGTGCAGAAGTGTTTTAAAATATTTCAGAAAAGGAGTGAATGTGAATGCTAAAACTAGTGATCTAATTGGCTGATCATTCAGCTGGAATCGATATAGTTTTGTGTTTCTGTCCAATCATCACAAAGAAATGTATTGAAACTGACCTCAAATCACTGACGGTTTCCCCTCTCGACCTCCGGCACCTTCATTTCATTGAACTGGGTTCAGTTTAACATGAAGTTTTCTTTTGCAAAAATATACTTTGTTCATTAAGTATCTGAATGCAGATTACAGACATCCCACAAAGTGCAATAATATTCACATTTTCTACATACAAAACATGGACGGCACGGTGGCACAGTGGTTAGCACTGCTGCCTCACAGCACCATGGACCTGGGTTCAATTCCCAGCTTGGGTGGCTGTCTGTGTGGAGTTTGCACATTCTCCCCATGTCTGCGTGGGTTTCCTCCGGGTGCTCAGGATTCCTCCCACAGTCCGAAAGACGTGCTGGTTAGAGTGCATTTACCTGAACAGGCGCCGGAGTGTGGTGACTCGGGGAATTTCACCGTAATTTCATTGCAGTGTTAATGTAAGCCTTACTTGTGACTAATAAATAAACATTTAGTTACAAAGGCAATGCCCAGAGTGGACAGGGCAACCCCCTAATCCTTCTTGCTTGCTCCGAAAACCAGTTCAAATTCAAATTGAATCGTATTCATGCTCCCCACAAGAGTGACATATTCTTGTCCCTCCCTTCGTGTCAGGGGGAGTAGCAGGGTAAATATGTGGAGTTACAGGGATAGGGCCTGTGTGGGATTGTGATTGGTGTAGACCCAAGGGTCTCCCTCTCCACTGTAGGGATTCTATGATTCTAAGAGTGACATACAAGACCCAAGCTGACAACAACAGGCATTACACCGGATCTCACACTTGATCCGACACTTGATTTTCAAGATGCAAGATTAATCACACTGCAATACCCTGGCTCTCGGATGTGCACTGGTCCTGATGCCTCTCTGCTTTCTACTCCAGATGACTGTGGGAAGCTGATTCTGAGTGAATCAGGAACTCTGAAACTGATCAGCCTGCGGGGCAGGGATTGCCTGGTTACCATTGGACGTCCGTTGAATGAGGTCATCACGGTCCGCGTTCTGACAAGCTCCTTAAACTGCAGTAAACGTAAGAACCCAGAGGCATTGCGACTGATCCGTTACAGTCCAACCGCATTGATATAGAACTCAAACAAGATTCCAAATCAACGTTTGACAAGTGGGGCTGGGACCACATGAAGAAGTGTCCAGTTTGAAGATAGTGCCATGATTACACCAAACGCTAGGGGATTGGTCACCCATTACCACAGAGATACAATCCCAACTGAGTCAATGGGCCCGTTTTCAGGCGCAAAAACTTGGTAAAGTCGGGTGTGAGGCGTGTAGCGCGATCCGCGCCCACCTCCGCCCTTTACCAAGGCCCGAAAATGGCTGCGATCGGGACTGCACCTGAAATGGACACGACGGCCATTTAAATGCATTTAAATTAACTTAAGGGACTGCACGACCAACTTTACCAGCACTTCCCCCTTTACCACCATGTTCACCCATCCAGAATTGGCACGAAACAGACATGCTCCATATAAGTCCGACTCGGGTACTCCGTCAGTGACTGTTAGTGAGGGGGTAAGTGCCGAGCATCTGACGGCTCTCTGCTTGAGATCGGTTTTTGGGGGAGGGGGCGGGGGGGGGGAGGGGGGTGGTGAGTGTGTCCGCTGCCACTCTGCCTGTGATCAATGGGGGGGAAGGGGAGGTCCACTGCCACTCTGCCTGAGATCAGTGGGAGGGAAGGGGAGGTCCACTGCCACTCTGCCTGAGATCAGTGGGAGGGAAGGGGAGGTCCACTGCCACTCTGCCTGAGATCAGTGGAGGGAATGGGGGTCCGCTGCCACTCTGCCTGAGATGGGTGAGGGGAAGGGGGAGAGGGGCCGGCGATCGGTCTGGGTGGGGGAGTAATGTTGGGGGGGAGGGGGGGCATTACCCGGCCCAGCAGCGATGTAGCAGGGGAGCAACATTCTATCTTTTTTCTGCGCATGCGCAGTTAGGGGTGGCGATCGGAGCTGCAGGATTTCAGGCGTATTAAGTCCCGCCCACAGGTGTCTGCACCAAGATTCAGAATTGTTCATCTTTTTTCAGGCAGAGTGTGTTTGGGGGGCGCCTGAGAACAGGTCTAAACGTCGGATCTGAAACACTCCCAGTTTCAGGTCTGCCCAGCACTTAGAATCAAAATGGTAAAATAGGGCCCAATACAGCAGTGAGTGTCAGTGTGTGTGGGACCCGTACCCCAGTGAGAGTCAGTGTGTGTGGGACCCGTACCCCAGTGAGAGTCAGTGTGTGTGGAACCCGTACCCCAGTGAGAGTCAGTGTGTGTGGGACCCGTACCCCAGTGAGAGTCAGTGTGTGTGGGACCCGTACCCCAGTGAGAGTCAGTGTGTGTGGAACCCGTACCCCAGTGAGAGTCAGTGTGTGTGGAACCCGTACCCCAGTGAGAGTCAGTATGTGTGGAACCCGTACCCCAGTGAGAGTCAGTGTGTGTGGAACCCGTACCCCAGTGAGAGTCAGTGTGTGTGGGACCCGTACCCCAGTGAGAGTCAGTGTGTGTGGAACCCGTACCCCAGTGAGAGTCAGTGTGTGTGGAACCCGTACCCCAGTGAGAGTCAGTGTGTGTGGAACCCGTACCCCAGTGAGAGTCAGTGTGTGTGGAACCCGTACCCCAGTGAGAGTCAGTGTGTGTGGAACCCGTACCCCAGTGAGAGTCAGTGTGTGTGGAACCCGTACCCCAGTGAGAGTCAGTGTGTGTGGGACCCGTACCCCAGTGAGAGTCAGTGTGTGTGGGACCCGTACCCCAGTGAGAGTCAGTGTGTGTGGGACCCGTACCCCAGTGAGAGTCAGTGTGTGTGGGACCCGTACCCCAGTGAGAGTCAGTGTGTGTGGAACCCGTACCCCAGTGAGAGTCAGTTTGTGCGGGACCCGTACCCCAGTGAGAGTCAGTGTGTGTGGAACCCGTACCCCAGTGAGAGTCAGTGTGTGTGGAACCCGTACCCCAGTGGGAGTCAGTGTGTGTGGAACCCGTACCCCAGTGAGAGTCAGTGTGTGTGGCACCCGTACCCCAGTGAGAGTCAGTGTGTGTGGACCTGTACCCCAGTGAGAGTCAGTGTGTGTGGGACCCGTACCCCAGTGAGAGTCAGTGTGTGTGGGACCCGTACCCCAGTGAGAGTCAGTGTGTGTGGGACCCGTACCCCAGTGAGAGTCAGTGTGTGTGGGACCCGTACCCCAGTGAGAGTCAGTGTGTGTGGGACCCGTACCCCAGTGAGAGTCAGTGTGTGTGGGACCCGTACCCCAGTGAGAGTCAGTGTGTGTGGAACCCGTACCCCAGTGAGTGTCAGTGTGTGTGGGACTCGTACCCCAGTGAGAGTCAGTGTGTGTGGAACCCGTACCCCAGTGAGAGTCAGTGTGTGTGGAACCCGTACCCCAGTGAGAGTCAGTGTGTGTGGAACCCGTACCCCAGTGAGAATCAGTGAGTATGGAACCTGAACCCAGTGAGAATCAGTGTGTGTGGAGTCCGTACCCCAGTGAGAGTCAGTGTGTTCCAGGCTGTTGAAGGAAATAGCGGATGCTCTGAGGATCATTTTCCAATCCTCACTAGATATAGGTGAGGTACCAGAGGTTTGGAGGTCTGTCAATGTTGTACCATTATTTAAAAAGAGTGCGAGGAATAGGCCAGAACATTATAGGCTGGTCTGTCTGACTGTGGTGGTGGGCAAATTATTGGAAACAGTTCTGAGACACAGGATAAACTGTCACTTAGTAAAGCACGGATTGATCAGGGATAATCAGCATGGTTTTGTTCGGGGAAGATTGAGGCTCACTAACTTAATAGAATTTTTTGAGGGAGCAACAAGGAGGATTGAGGAGGGTAGTGCAGTGGATGTTGTCCACATGGATTTTAATAAGGTATTTGACAAAGTCCTACTTTGATTTGATTTATTATTGTCACATATATTGGAATACTGTGAAAAGTATTGTTTCTTGCGTGCGATACAGAAAAAGCATACCATTCATAGAGAAGGAAACAAGAGCGTGCAGAATGTAGTGTTACAGTCATAGCTAGGGTGTGGAGAGAAATCAACTTAATGCGGGGTCGGTCCATTTAAAAGTCTGATGGCAGCCGGGAAGAAGCTGTTCTTGAGTCGAAACATGGCAGACTGGTTAGTAAAGTGAGATCTCATGGGATACAGGGGAAGGTGACAGGTTGGATCCAAAATTGGCTCAGTGACAGGAAACAGAGGGTGATGGTCAATGGATGTTTTTGCAAATGGAAAGCAGTTTCCATTGGTGTTCCACGAGGCTGTGTTGGGGCTTTTAGCAACTCTGAACATTCCTGTGTTCCTTTTTCACTCGCCGTAGCTTCCATCCAGCTTAATCTCAGGCCCAGTTCTGACAGCATGATAGGAGCTCAAACATCACAGTATTTCTCATGCAATGTCTTTATTGAACTGACTGTAACATTGACCCACTGTGCCTCATGACAGGTTACATGGCTGCAGCAAGCCAGCGAGGATATGGAATAATATTGCATTTCAAAACCCAAAGAGCTGTCAGGCAGCAACTGCTACAAAAATATGAGATGTTAAACATTGTTCTGGATTTTCGCATGTCTCTTGCTTTCCTTTCCTCCAGGAGATTCTTTGTCTTTTTGTGGCCGTCGGTTGTTCTGGAAGACTTGCTCCCCACTGAAAGGGTTTGCCCTCACGTCCATCACTAACACACTCACGATCAGACAGCGGACCAGCACTGGCAATGGTGGATCCATCCTCCAGTACACCAGTAGTCCCTCAACGCGACATTACTACAGAGGTAGGGCTTTGCTGCTGCGATCTGGATATATCAGCTGCTAAAGAGCCGCTTTTGTTCAGTGCGAAACACTCTCACCTCGAAGCCAAAAAGATATGAGTTCAGAGACTTGAACTGAAAATCCACACTGACATGTCCAATGCAGTCTGGAGGGAGTGCCGCAGTGTCAGAGGGTCAGTACTGAGGGAGTGCCGCAGTGTCAAAGGGTCAGTATTGAGGGAATGCCGCACTGTCAGAGGGTCAGTGCTGAGGGAGTGCCGCAGTGTCAGAGGGTCAGTACTCAGGGAGTGCCGCAGTGTCAGAGGGTCAGTATTGAGGGAATGCCGCACTGTCAGAGGGTCAGTACTGAGGGAATGCCGCACTGTCAGAGGGTCAGTGCTGAGGGAGTGCCGCAGTGTCAGAGGGTCAGCACTGAGGGAGTGCCGCAGTGTCAGAGGGTCAGTACTGAGGGGGTGCCGCACTGTCAGAGGGTCAGTACTGAGGGAGTGCCGCACTGTCAGAGGGTCAGTACTGAGGGAATGCCGCACTGTCAGAGGGTCAGTGCTGAGGGAGTGCCACACTGTCAGAGGGTCAGTGCTGAGGGAGTGCCACACTGGCAGGGTCAATGCTGAGGGAGCGCCGCACTGTCAGAGGATCAGTACTGAGGCAGTGCCGCACTGTCAGAGAGTCAGTACTGAGGGAGTGCCGCACTGTCAGAGGGTCAGTACTGAGGCAGTGTCGCACTGTCAGGGAGTCAGTGCTGAGGGAGTGCCGTACTGTCAGAGGGCCACTGCTGAGGGAGTGCCGCACTGTCAGAGGATCAGTACTGAGGCAGTGCCGCACTGTCAGAGGATCAGTACTGAGGGAGTGCCGCACTGTCAGAGGATCAGTACTGAGGGAGTGCCGCACTGTCAGAGGATCAGTACTGAGGGAGTGCGGCACTGTCAGAGGGTCAGTGCTGAGGGAGTGCTGCACTGTCAGAGGGTCAGTGCTGAGGGAGTGCCGCACTGTCAGAGGGTCAGTACTGAGGGAGTGCCGCACTGTCAGAGGGTCAGTACTGAGGGAGTGCCGCACTGTCAGAGGGTCAGTACTGAGGGAGTGCCGCACTGTCAGAGGATCAGTACTGAGGGAGTGCCGCACTGTCAGAGGGTCAGTGCTGAGGGAGTGCCGCACTGTCAGAGGGTCAGTGCTGAGGGAGTGCCGCACTGTCAGAGGGTCAGTGCTGAGGGAGTGCCGCACTGTCAGAGGGTCAGTACTGAGGGAGTGCCGCACTGTCAGAGGGTCAGTACTGAGGGAGTGCCGCACTGTCAGAGGATCAGTACTGAGGGAGTGCCGCACTGTCAGAGATGGCATCTTTCAGATAAGAGATTAAACCTAGACCCCGTCTGACCTCTCAGGAGGACATTAAAGATTTAACATCCAAGTGCAGATATCATGATGGACAGGTAGAAAAAGTCAATCAAAACGGCCAATTAAATGTTGGTCATTATTTCAAGGGGACAGAAATACAAAGGGGCCGTAATCATGTCAGTGTCCAGGGTTCCGATGAATTCCATCTATCATAAATGTGTTGAGTTTTGGATACAGAAATTCAGAAAGGTTACCCTGAGGGTGAGTCAGATTCACCAGAATAAGACCGGGACTCACTCTGACCTTGTTGCATTGATGTGGAGATGCCGGCGTTGGACTGGGGTGAACACAGTAAGAAGTCTCACAACACCAGGTTAAAGTCCAACAGGTTTATTTGGTAGCAAATACCATTAGCTTTCGGAGCGCTGCTCCTTCGTCAGATGGAGTGGAAATCTGCAGATTTGCAGATAATGCAGATTTCCTCTCCATCTGACGAAGGAGCAGCGCTCCGAAAGCTAATGTTATTTGCTACCAAATAAACCTGTTGGACTTTAACCTGGTGTTGTTAAAACTCTTACTTGTTGCATTGACCAGGCTTGTTCTCCCTGGAGCAGAGAAGGTTATGTGGTGATCAGGTCAAGGTGTTTCAGATGAGATGGTTGATGGAGAGAATTGATTTCCTGTGCGTGGGGGTTGGGAGACAGAGGGGTGGGAGGAATCCAGAACGAGGGAGCACTGTCTAGAAACAGGCCGTTCAGCACTGATGTCAGGAAACACTTCTTCTCTCACGGTGCAAATCTGAAACTCTTCCCCCGCAGTGTGAACACGAGTTTCCAGCCTGATATCTGTCCTTTTTCAGATTGCGATAGGCAGCTGTATGGACCCCAGGGGAATATATTGAGCCCAGTACAGCCCTACAGGGAGGGACAAGCCTGTCGCACCATCATCAACGTGGCTCCAATGGATCGTATCTTAATCAAAATCCTTTACCTCAGGTTCAATGTTAGAGTCAACACCACCGCAGCTGACTACATTCTGGTGAGTTGGATTAGATCCTTGCAACTTAACTTCAAGTATTTTTTTTAAATTTCCCTCTGAACACACACACTGCGGTATGGGTTCCACACACACTGACTCTTAGTGGGGTACGGGTTCCACACACACTGACTCTCACTGGGCTACAGGTTCCACACACACTGACTCTCACCGGGGTCTGGGTTCCACACACACTGACTCTCACTGGGCTACAGGTTCCACTCACACTGACTCTCACTGGGGTACGGGTCCCACACACACTGACTCTCACTGGGGTATGGGTTCCACACACACTGACTCTCACTGGGGTACGGGTTCCACACACACTGACTCTCATTGGGGTACGGGTTCCACACACACTGACTCTCATTGGGGTACGGGTTCCACACACACTGACTCGCATTGGGGTACGGGTTTCACACACACTGACTCTCACTGGGGTACGGGTTCCACATACGCTGACTCTCACTGGGGTACAGGTTCCACACACACTGACTCTCACTGGGGTACGGGTTCCACACACACTGACTCTCACTGGAGTACGGGTTCCACATACGCTGACTCTCACTGGGGTACGGGTCCCACACACACACTGACTCTCACTGGGGTACGGGTCCCACACACACACTGACTCTCACTGGGGTGCGGGTTCCACACACACACTGACTCTCACTGGGGTACGGGTCCCACACACACTGACTCTCACTGGGGTATGGGTCCCACACACACTGACTCTCACTGGGGTACGGGTTCCACACACACTGACTCTCACTGGGGTACGGGTTCCACATACGCTGACTCTCACTGGGGTATGGGTCCCACACACACACTGACTCTCACTGGGGTACGGGTCCCACACACACACTGACTCTCACTGGGGTACGGGTCCCACACACACACTGACTCTCACTGGGGTGCGGGTCCCTCAGGTACTGACTGTGGGCTGTATCATAGAGTTGATAGGTCTGATGGGTCAAATTGCCTCCTCCTGTGCAATGCGGTTCAATGATCTTGGAGAGTAGAAATGAAATCAAAGTAATTTCACAGTGAATGAGGAAATTTCAAACAACAAACCGTTGAATTTAACTGTCAACTGGTGACCCTTGACCATGTTGTGTTTCTGCCATTTATCACCGTGTAGCCTATCGTTGATAGCTCAGTTATTTGTATTTCCAGATTAAAGATGTGAGCACACAGAGGTATTCTGCATATCGAGGCAACAGCCTGTTCCGGTGGCAGTCACTGGGAAACTCCGTTGAGATTGAATTTCATGGCGATTTCGGATTCCGGGCGACGTTCAGGTCTCTGCCATCCCGAACCCTGGGTGGAGTACGCAAGCTGAACTGTGGGTAATGGAAACTATTGCAGAATCTGTCTCTCCGGAATGTTCCACTGATTCCGCTGTTAACCCCCTCCATTTCCACCTGAGCGTCCACTCATTCACACTCAATCTCGGGCTGCTTGTGAGGGAGTGACTTTCCCCAAAGTAAAGACACCGATGGAAATCTTACTCTTTTACCTTAAACTGTAACCCTCCTATTGTAAAGCAACCGACACAAGTGACTTGGAGGCGGTTGATGGACATCATAATGTGACCATGTTCGAACTTATAAATGGTGGGTGTCAGCTTTACTGCTTCTAGTTTCCCAAGAACAGTTCTTTCCAAACCTTCAGGCCCATTAAATCAATGGGGCAACTCAGAAAGTAGTTAATTAGTCTGTGCAAAAATAGGCCCGAATCCCCTGGCAATCCAACCCAGCTGGTGAGGCCCTCACAGTCCAGACACAATTGTAGAAAAGATATTGCGTTCCCAACTTATGAGAATTCTAGGAATCGTTGTTTGAATAGGGTGACCTAATTGAGGTGATTAACCTGATGAAACAGTCTGGTAGCATCGATAGAGAAAAACTGTTTCCTCTGGATGGGGGAGTCCAGGACAAAGAGGCAGAACCTTAAAATTAGAGTTAGCTGTTTCAGGATGATGTCAGGAAGAACTTCCTCACAAACAGCCATGAAACTGGGAAATCTCAAAAACTGCACATGCGGTGAGCGGGGGGAGCTCCTCCTTCTCAACGCTCTCCAGGTTAAGGAGTTCCCTCTGAATTTCTATTTGGAGTTATTACTGACTTTTATATATTTATGGTAAAATTTTCAAATTGAAATAAAGATATATGAAGACATTTAATGTGCACTGGTTCTCTGTGATAGTGTTGGGTACAGGTAAACATGGAGAGTGGTGGAATAGTGGCCGGGCCCACACATCCCACTCAGATCCTGATCGCACATTGCCACAAAAGGTGGAAAGCACAAGTTAACTCGGAGAATCTCTCTTTGAAAGAACCCAGCCTAGTCAGGTGGCAGTCCTGCCTTTCTAGTGGAAGGGAGGTGCCACACACAGCTTTGACAAAAGGGTCATCTGGACTTGAAACGTCAGCTATTTTCTCTCCTTCCAGATGCTGCCAGACCTGCTGAGATTTTCCAGCATTTTTTCTTTTGGTGCCATACACACACGGCCAGTTCAGCAGAGATGATCCTGTGCCAATGTTTCTTTTGCAATTGCATGAGCATAAACTCAACTGTTCCCTCCCATGTGTACCGTGGAGTTGAACAGAATGATGGACCATAATCAGTGGGCGACTGGAGCAGGGCATCATATGAAGGACAGGGACTGGCAGGAAATTAACCATTCCACAACTGACTGATTTTATTTTCTTGATTCTACCTTGCAGTGCGTTTTAATTGACTGTTAGTCACAGGCCTTGCAAACCAAGGGCAGATTAATTGACTTGTTCAGTTGACTAGATCAGTTAACTGATTTAAATTAAGTTGAAAATAATAACACTGGATTCATGTCATTCCTGGGTGCAGTGTGATGTTCAACACCTGAACTGATGCAATCTGAACTGGAGGGGGACTAACATCCTGGCGGGGAGATTTGCTAGAGCCACTCGGGAGGGTTTAAACTAGTTTGGCAGAGGGGTGGGATCCAAAGCAGTAGGGAGACAGAAGAGAAGTTTGAGGACAGCACAGAAGTTAAAGAGAGCACATTAAGTAGTAAAGGCAATGTCAGTAATCCGAGTACCAGACAGATCAGGCAAAAGCAAGACAGAGAGCAAGGGAAGTCCAGATTAAATTGCATTTATTTCAATGCAAGAGGCCTGACGGGCAAGGCAGATGAACTCAGGGCATGGATGGATACGTGGGACTGGGATATTATAGAAATTACTGAAACAGGGCTAAGGGAGGGACAGGACTGACAGTTCAATGTTTCAGGGTACAGATGCTATAGGAAAGATAGAACAGGAGGTAAGAGAGGAGGGGGAGTTGCACTTTTGATTAGGGAAAGCATCACGGCCGTACTGAGAGGGGATATATCCAAGGGTTCGCCCACTGAGTCTATATGGGTAGAACTGAGAAATAAGAAGGGAGAAATCACTTTGATAGGGTTGTACTATAGGCCCCCAAATAGTCAGCGGGAAATTGAGGAGCAAATATGTAAGGAGATTACAGATAGCTCCAAGAAAAATAGGGTGGTAATAGTCGGAGATTTTAACTTTCCCAACATTGACTGGGACAGCCATAGTATTAGAGGGTTGGATGGAGAGAAATTTGTTGAGTGTATTCAGGAGGAATTTCTCATTCAGTATGTGGATGGACCGACTAGAGAGGGGGCAAAACATGACCTCCTCTTGGGAAATAACAAAGGGCAGGTGACGGAAAGTGTTAGTGAGGGATCACTTTGGGACCAGTGACCATAATTCTATTGGTTTTAAGATTGCTGTGGAGAATGTTAGGTCTGGTCCAAAAGTTAAAATTCTAAATTGGGGCAAGGCCAATTTTGATGGTATCAGGCAGGAACTTACAAAAGTTAATTGGGGGAGTCTGTGGGAAGGCAAAGGGACGTCTGGTAAGTGGCACGCTTTCAAAAGTGTGTTAACCAGGGTTCAGGGTAAACACATTCCTCTTAGAGTGAAGGGCAAGGCTGGCAGAAGTCGGGAACCCTGGATGACTCGGGATATCGAGGCCCTGGTCAAGAAAAAGAAAGAGGCACATGACATGCATAGGCAGCTGGGGTCAAGTGAATCGATTGAAGAGTATAGGGGGTGTAGGAGTAGAGTTAAGAGAGAAATCAGGAGGGCAAAAAGGGGACACGAGATTGTTTTGGCAGATAAGGCAAAGGAGAATCCAAAGGAGAATCCACATAAAGGACAAAAGAGTGACAAGGGAGAGAGTAGGGCCTCTTAAGAATCAACAAGGTCATCTATGTGTGGATCCACAAGAGGTGGGCGAGATCCTAAATGAATATTTCTCATCAGTATTTACTGTTGAGAAAAGCATAGGGAATGTTAGGGAACTTGGGGAAATAAATAGTGATGTCTTGAGGAGTGTACATATTACAGAGAAGGAGGTGCTGGAAGTCTTAAAGCACATCAAGGTAGATAAATCCCCAGGACCTGATGAAGTGAATCCCAGGGCATTGTGGGAGGCTAGGGAGGAAATTGCAGGTCCCCTAGCAGAGATATTTGAATCATCGATAGTCCCAGGTGAGGTGCCTGAAGATTGGAGAGTGGCAAATGTTGTGCCTTTGTTTAAAAAGGGCTGCAGGGAAAAGCCTGGGAACTACAGGCCAGTGAGCCTCACATCTGTGGTGGGTAAATTGTTGGAAGGTATTTTGAGAGACAGGATCTACAGGCATTTAGAGACGCAAGGACTAATTAGGCACAGTCAGCATGGCTTTATGAGTGGAAAATCGTGTCTCACAAATTTGATTGAGTTTTTTGAAGGGGTAACCAAGAAGGTAGATGAGGGCAGTGCAGTTGATGTTGTCTACGTGGACTTTAGCAAGGCCTTTGACAAGGTACCGCATGGTAGGTTGTTGCATTAGGTTAAATCTCACAGGATCAAGGATGAGGTATCTAAATAGATACAAAATTGGCTTCTTGACAGAAGCCAAATGGTGGTTGTAGGGAATTGTTTTTCAAACTGGAGGCCTGTGACCAGCGGTGTGCCTCAGGGGTCAGTGCTGGGTCCACTGTTATTTGTCATTTATATTAATGATTTGGATGAGAATATAGGGGGCATGGTTAGTAAGTTTGCAGATGACACCAAGATTGGTGGCATAGTGGACAGTGAAGAAAGTTATCTCCAATTGCAACGGGATCTTGATCAATTGGGCCAGTAGGCTGATGAATGGCAGATGGAGTTTAATTTAGACAAATGCGAGGTGATGCATTTTGGTGGATTGAACCAGGGCAGGACTTACTCAGTTAATGGTAGGCCGTTGGGGAGAGTTACAGAACAAAGAGATCTAGGGGTACATGTTCATAGCTCCTTGAAAGTGGAGTCACAGGTGGACAGAGTGGTGAAGAAGGCATTCGGCATGCTTGGTTTCATCGGTCAGAACATTGAATACAGGAGTTGGAATGTCTTGTTGAAGTTGTACAAGACATTGGTAAGGCCACACTTGGAATACTGTGTGCAATTCTGGTCATCCTATTATAGATAGGCTATTATTAAACTAGAAAGAGTGCAGAAAAGATTTACTAGGATGCTACCGGGACTTGATGGATTGAGTTATAAGGAGAGGCTGGATAGACTGGGACTTTTTTCTGTGGAGCGTAGGAGGCTGAGGGGTGATCTTATAGAGGTCTATAAAATGACGAGGGGCACAGATCAGCTAGATAGTCAACATCTTTTCCCAAAGGTAGGGGAGTCTAAAACTAGAGGCATAGGTTTAAGGTGAGAGGGGAGAGATACGAAAGTGTCCAGAGGGGCAATTTTTTCACACAGAGGGTTGTGATGTCTGGAACAAGCTGCCAGAGGTAGTAGTAGAGGCGAGTACAATTTTGTCTTTTAAAAAGCATTTAGTTACATGGGTACAATGGGTGTGGAGGGATATGGGCCAGGTGTGGGCAATTGGGATTAGCTTAGGGGTTTCAAAAAAAAAAGGGCGGCAGGAACAAGTTGGGCCGAAGGGCCTGTTTCCATGCTGTAAACCTCTATGACTCTAATCAGTGGAAATTCGCCAGTCTGACCTGGGAGTGTGCCAGTTTCGAGGGTGGACCCTGCTTGTGGTGAGAAGGCTTTTGAAAGAGGTGCTGGAAACTGGCGGAGTGAATTTGGGCACCAAGCACTTGCATTTAATTCCGTGATCTATTACAGGACTTCATTTCACTCCATCCGGCTGAGAGCAGAATCTTCCTGAAAGCACAGGATTATATATATTGCAGCCTGGGGCAGTAAACCTTCAGCAGCTGGGGCTGTTTCTGTTTCAGTTCATCCCAAGGACTGTGTTATGTTGTTTTGTGTTTGTGTTTCTTCTTTGGTTTGACATGTACTTTTCACTCAACATATATTGAATGTACAAATGCAGCCCAGTTACGACAAATGCAGGACAGCAGGGCTTAAAGACACTGAAGAGAGTTGACCTTAGTCAGCCATTAATCATCTGCAATAGCTTCCTTGACAGGGCAACATGTGACTGATGGAGCTGGTTGGTGTGTAATGTCTGTCTAAAAACTCAGATTAGTGTGGTAGTAAACACATGTTATTTCTGGGAGTTATAGAAACATAGAAGATAGGAGCAGGAGGAGGCCATTCGGCCCTTTGAGCCTGCTCCACCATTCATTACGATCACGGCTGATCGTCCAACTCAATAGCCTAATCCTGCTTTCTCCCCATAACCTTTGATCCCATTCGCCCCAAGTGCTATATCCAGCCGCCTCTTGAATACATTCAATGTTTTGGCATCAACTACTTCCTGTGGTAATGAATTCCACAGGCTCACCACTCTTTGGGTGAAGAAATGTCTCCTCATCTCCGTCCTAAATGGTCTACCCTGAATCCTCAGACTGTGACCCCTGGTTCTGGATTCCCCCACCATCGGGAACATCCTCCCTGCATCTACCCTGTCTAGTCCTGTTAGAATTTTATAAGTCTCTGTGAGATCCCCCCTCATTCATCTCAACTCCAGTGAAAACAATCCTAACCTAGTCAATCTCTCCTCATACATCAGTCCCGCCATCCCCGGAATCGGCCTGGTAAACCTTCGCTGCACTCCCTCGAGAGCAAGAACATCCTTCCTCAGAAAAGGAGACCAGAACTGCACACAATAGTCTCGGTGCGGCCTCACCAAGGCCCTGTATAATCGCAACAACACATCCCTGCTCCTGTACTCGAAACCTCTCGCAATGAAGGCCAACATACCATTTACCTTCTTTACCGCCTGCTATAGCGTCTTCTGAATGTGCTTCCCCCAAAGTACAGGTGGCAACGCTGACCACTCTGCAGAGTTAGCTCAGTCCCATTCTCTGAGATATCCTTGGAATAAATGCCCTCTGAAGAAGATCACTCGTAGGCCCTTCTGTAAAATTAGCTCCAAATGTAGGAATTAAAAACATTTGGAAGGTAATAAAAACAAAATACTGCGGATGCTAGAAATCTGAAATAAAAACAGAAATGCTGGATGAACTCAGCAGGTCTGGCAGCATCTGTAGAGAGAAGCAGAATTCATGTTTTGAGTGTGTGACCCTTGTACAGTTCTCTCGAAGAGTCATTCGGATTCGAAAAGTTAAATCTGTCTCTCTCCACAGATGCTGCCAGACCTGCTGAGTTCATCCAACATTTCTATTTGTACTTAGAAGGTATTTTGGTTTGATAGGCTGGCCATGTGCTGGTTTATGTCCAGTTGAGGATATTCTCTGTTCCTCCTTTTACCAAGCCTTAACTTCAGACAAACTGCCCCTCCTCTGCCACTCCAATTGGTCCAGGCCCCATCCAGGAGAGTTAGAGATGAGGCATGGGATCTGTGCGCTGACACGTCCAATGAAAGCTGTAGACAGTATATAAGAACGAGGAGAGGGAGGAGGCCATGTGCTAAAGGTAACATCACTGACTGTAAGGCAAACTTACCTTTTAAGAAAGGTAACATGAATATTAGCGTTAAGGAAACACTCTCAGGTGAATGTCTAAGGTAAGGATATCGTGGAAGCATTGTCCTGGAGTGTTATAGAGTTATAGAGGTTTACAGCATGGAAACAGGCCCTTCGGCCCAACTTGTCCATGCCGCCCTTTTTTTAAAAACCCCTAAGCTAATTCCAATTGCCCGCATTTGGCCCAAATCCCTCTATACCCATCGTACCCATGTAACTATCTAAATGCTTTTTAAAAGTCAAAATTATACCCACCTCTACTACTACCTCTGGCAGCTTGTTCCAGACACTCACCACCCTCTGTGTGAAAAAATTGCTCCTCTGGACACTTTTGTATCTCTCCCCTTAAACCTATGCCCTCTAGTTTTAGACTCCCCCACCTTTGGGAAAAAATATTGACCATCTAGCTGACCTGTGCCCCTCATTATTTTATAGACCTCTATAAGATCCTGAAATCTCGGTGATACATGATGAACCCGTGACACTAAACCACACTTCTGCTCTTTGGAACATTTTCCTCACTGCCTTCCTGCTTTACAATAGGAACACAGCAACAGGAGAAAGCCATTCAGCCCATCAAACCTGCTCGGCCATTCAGTGTGATCATGGCTGATTGGACACTTCAATGTCTTACCCACTCTATCCCCAGAATCCTTTATTGTTTATCAGAAATCTGTCAATCGCTGCTTTAAACAAACTCATTGACTGATCTTCCACAGCCCGCTGGGATAGGGGATTCCAAAGATTTACAACCCTCTGCGTAAAGAAACATAGAAACTAGAAGCAGGAGGAGGCCATTCGGCCCTTCCAGCCTGCTCCACCATTCATTTTGATCATGGCTGATCATCAAATTCAATATCCTGATTCCCCCCTTCCCCCCATATCTCTCGATCCCTTTAGCCCCAAGAACTATATCTAATTTCTTCTTGAAATCAGATGTTTTGGCCTCAACTACTTTCTGTGGGAGTGAATTCTACACATTCACCGCCCTCTGGGTGAAGGAATTTCTCCTCACCTCAGTTCTAAAAGGTTTACCCCTTATCCTCAAACTAGTTCTGGACTCCCACATCATCGGGAACATTCTTTCTAAATCTACGCTGTCTAACCCTGTTAGAATTTTATAGTTTCTATGAGAGTCCCTGTAAAATTCTGACAGGGTAGATTCAACAACCTCAACTAATCTGCTCAACTTGGTCCTAAGTGACGTCTCTCTTATTTTGAAATTGTACACCAAGTTCTTGACTCCCCAACCAAGGGCAACATCTTACCTGCATTTCCCCTGTCTATTCCTTTAAGTATTTTGTAGGTTTCAATGAGACCACCTCTCATTCTTCAAAACTCTGGAGAATATAGGCCTGGTTTACCCAATCTCTCCTCATAAAACAGTCCCACCATCCCCGGAACAAGTCTGGAGAATCTTTATTGCACTCCCTCTGTGGCAAGGAGATCAAAACCGCACTCAGTGCACCAGATATGGTCTAACCAAACTTCTATATAATTGAAGCAAGACCTCACTACTCCTGTACTCAAATCCTCTTGTAATTTGAGGAGGCTGACGGGAGACTTAATAGAGGTTTATAAAATGGTGAAGGGGATAGATAGAGTGAACGTTCAAAGACTATTTCCTCGGGTGGATGGAGCTATTACAAGGGGGCATAACTATAGGGTTCGTGGTGGGAGATACAGGAAGGATATCAGAGGTAGGTTCTTTACGCAGAGAGTGGTTGGGGTGTGGAATGGACTGCCTGCAGTGATAGTGGAGTCAGACACTTTAGGAATATTTAAGCGGTTATTGGATAGGCACATGGAGCACACCAGGATGATAGGGAGTGGGATAGCTTGATCTTGGTTTCAGATAAAGCTCGGCACAACATCGTGGGCCGAAGGGCCTGTTCTATGCTGTACTGTTCTATGTTCTATAAAGGCTAACATTCCATTAGCCTTCCTAATAGCTTGCTGCAAGTTAACCTTCAGTGACTTATGGACAAGGACTCCCAGGTCCCTTTGTACAGCTACATTTTCTAATTTCTTACCATTGAGGAAATACTCTGCACATCTGTTTGTTCTATCAAAGTGGATTACATAATCTGTCCATTCCCACCTCATCCACTCCCACCCCTTCCATTAGTCTCATAGTGACTTCATTGCAGTGTGAGTGTAAGATACTTGTGACTAATAAATAAACTTTAACTTTAGTCTATCCTCTGCCACTTATAGCCACTCAGTCCCATTATACATTCACAGGGATTGTGTTGGGTTTGTGTAATCCATAAAACTGTTCAGGGTCCCACAGGAAAGAAGTTCAGGACCTCAAACAGAACCCTCGCTTGGGGTCCTTGCCTGTTCTGCCCTATCATTTCCAAGCTGTGTAATCTTAACTTCAATCCCTATTCTCCTGGTTTTTTCCACATCCACCTTAATTTTAAAGCCCAACAATGTCCAGCTTTCCATCCCAATTGCTTTTCTCTCGCATGTTCCAACAATCATGTTGAAACAGGCTGTGCATATACAATTAGGAAGCTCATAACCTTAATAATCCTGTATTAAAATGTTTAATGCATATTAAACTTTGTCTCTCTGTGTATTTCATCGCAATTTAATAAATGATGTTTAACGAGTTGTGTTTTTCATTGGGTTACGTGGAGTTACAGTGCAGAAACAAACCATTCAGTTAACTTGTTTATCCCAGTGTTTCTGCACCTCACAAAGCCTCTTCCCATCTCTGTGAGATCCTATTGATAATGCTCATTCTCATGGACATGGCCTTTCATTCATTGCACCCTGATTCACTGGAACGGACACAGAGTCCACCCAGGCCCAAGTAAGAAAAAGAAATATGAGCAGGAATAGACCATACAGCCCCTCGAGTCCACACTCCCATTCAGAAAAGCAGAGGAATTTCTTCCCTCAGAAGGTCATTAATCTTTGGAGTTCTCTCCCACAGAGAGCTGTGGAGGCTGAATCATTGAATGTATTCAAGGTTGAAATAGACAGATTGAAGTAGAGAGGAGGAAAGGGTTACAGGAAACATGCAGGGAGATGGAGTTGACATCAAGATCAGTAAGATCATGAGATTTGATCTTGATCTCAACTCCATCTCCCTGCATGTTTCCTGTAACCCTTTCCTCCTCTATACTTCAATCTGTCTATTTCAACCTTGAATACATTCAATGACTCAGCTTCCACAGCTCTCTGTGGGAGAGAACTCCAAAGATTAATGACCCTCTGAGGGAAGAAATTCCTCTGCTTTTCTGTCTTAAATGGGAGATCCCTTATTCTAAACCTGTTCCCAAGTTCTAGATCGCCCCACAAGGGGAAATATCCATCCTGTCAAGCTGCCTCAGAATCGTATCTGTTTCAGTAAGATCACCTCAAGGTTGAGAAGATGGGGCCTTCATGAATAACCTCAGCTGGTATGGGAATTGAACCCACGCTGTTGGGATCGCTCTGCATCACTAACCAGCAATCCAGACAACTGAGCTACACCAACTCCCAAAATAGCAATGGAGCTTCCTTCGAGATAGAATTGAACCAGTGACCTAAGGATGTCAGTTTTAGTCATTCACAGTCCTCCCCTCAACCAACTGAGCTATTGAAAGGGAACAAATGTTGATCCATGCAGATATTGTATCTTGCATTAAGTTGATCTTTCTCTACACCCTAGCTATGACTGTTAACACTACATTCTGCACCCTCTCCTTTCCTTCTCTACGAACGGTATGCTTTGTATAGCGCGCAAGAAACAATACGTTTCACTGTATGTTAATACACGTATCAAATCAAATCAAATCACCGCCCAAATTCTCTGTTCCCCTTTACACTGTCCTCAACCACCAAAGCCATACAGGGTCCGCCCCTGGTGCTTTAGCACGTACACCACATCCATGGCGGTCACCGTTTTGCGCTTGGCGTGTTCAGTGTAGGTCACCGAGTCCCTGATCACATTCTCCAAAAACACCTTCAACACCCCGCAGACCTCCTCGTAAATCAAGCCGGAGATACGCTTGACGCCTCCACAGCGAGCCAGACGCCTGGTAGCAGGCTTGGTAATGCCTTGAATATTGTCGCGGATCACCTTGCGGTGCCGGGCTCCGCCTTTACCAAGCCCTTTACCACCTTTCCCTCTACCTGACATGATCAATACCAAACGATCAACAAATCACTGCCCAAACACCATGAGCTCTTACCCTGGGTAGGAGCCCGCCATGTGGCACCTTGTCAAATGTCTTTCGGATAATTAATACGCCACATCTACATGTTCCCCATTACCCACCCTGCCCATTACATCCTCAAAGAACTGTAATAAATTGCTGGAACTCGGTTTTCCTTTTATAAACTCCATTAACTCCACCTGATTGTTTCCAATGTTTAACCCATTCAGCCTGCGCATGCGCACCATCAATTGACCCGCCCATTGAGGTCCAGACCCGCCCCTCCCGTTGTGACGCAGGCACGCTGCCGGCGTGTGACGTGGCGGGACCGGGCCGCCGCCTGAGGGACGATGCCGGAGGAGCGGAGCGCCGAGCCCGGGCCCGAGGATGCGACCGCACCGGGGACCGCGCCACCCAATCCCGACCCCATGACATGGTGGTACCGCTGGCTTTGCCGGATAGCCGGAGTCCTCGGCGGCGTCTGTGAGTACCGGGGCTACCGGATCCGAGTTATACCGGCTGGAGGGTGAGGGAGCGGAGTTATACCGGCTGGAGGGTGAGGGAGCGGAGTTATACCGGCTGGAGGGTGAGGGAGCGGAGTTATACCGGCTGGAGGGTGAGGGAGCGGAGTTATACCGGCTGGAGGGTGAGGGAGCGGAGTTATACCGGCTGGAGGGTGAGGGAGCGGAGTTATACCGGCTGGGTGGTGAGGGAGCGGAGTTATACCGGCTGGGTGGTGAGGGAGCGGAGTTATACCGGCTGGGTGGTGAGGGAGCGGAGTTATACCGGCTGGGTGGTGAGGGAGCGGAGTTATACCGGCTGGGTGGTGAGGGAGCGGAGTTATACCATCAGTTGTGAATGTGCTGGTTGCATTGACTGGGAGCTGTTCCAGTGTCGATGTGCTGGAGTTGTGTCTGCCGGAGAAAGCGGGTTGTCTCCCCCACCCCCCCCCCCCCCCATCGGGGTGAGGGCAGTGCCTGCTCCTACTGCTGGGGGCAGACTGGCCAGGCTCTGGGGGCAAAGGGGGTAGGGGGTGATTGCCTGTGGGACCAGCTCCCTCTTGTCAATGCCTCCGGGGTAATCAAAAGGAATAAGAGAGGATGGTAAATGTGCTCCCTGAGGGTGAGTCCACGGTGGTCAATGATCTGTGGATGGCACAACTTGTTGGGGTGGCACAGTGGTTAGCACTGCTGCCTCACTGCGCCACGGACCCGGGGCGGCACAGTGGTTAGCACTGCTGCCTCACTGCGCCACGGACCCGGGGCGGCACGGTGGCACAGTGGTTAGCACTGCTGCCTCACTGTGCCACGGACCCAGGTTCAATTCCCGGCTTGGGTCACTGTCTGTGTGGAGTTTGCACATTCTCCCCGCGTCTGCGCGGGTTTCCTCCGGGTGCTCCGGTTTCCTCCCACAGTCCAAAGATGTGCAGCTTAGGTGGATTGGCCGTGCTAAATTGCCCCTTATGTCAGGGGGGCTAGCAGGTAAATACGTGGGGATAGGGTCTGGGTGGGATTGTTTCGGTGCAGACTCGATGGGCCGAATGGCGGCCTCCTACACTGTAGGATTCTATGAATGTGAAAATTAACAATTGTCTCCAATCTGTGCCCCCCGGGATGTGACAAGAGGGTGGGCCGTGGTGGATGATGTGGGGATCCCATTCATGAGAGGCACTTGGGGCAAACAGCATGTTGCCTGACACACCTCGCTTCTAACCGAGTCTGGGCTTGTTACTCGTGTTTGCAGCAGGGTCTCATTCCACACTCAGCTCGCTGTTGCCTCCATAACCAGACCAAGGGGCTTCACTTTTGGGTGCACGCTTGCTGTACTCACGAAGATCTTCAAATAAAAAGGCAATACGGTTTTTACAGTGATGCTCCCTGTGCATTATTATGCAGCAAGGGGAGGGTTTGTGATCATCGGCCTCACTGGAGCACATTCAGTAATATAAAATATGCAGCAAACTATACATTGTGCATTTAATTAGACATAGAACAGCACAGAACAGGCCCTTCGGCCCACGATGTTGTGCCGAGCTTTATCTGAAATTCTACAACAAGACTCCACAGCTGACTGCCCGGACTGAGTCAAAGTGTGTGGAATAACAACACCGGTCCCTATTTCAATCAAGAATTCCATCTTAAATAAGCAAAATATTTGGCTGCTGGAATCCGAAACAAGAACAGAGGATGTTGGAAAAATTCAGCAGGTCTGGCAGCATCTATTAGGAGGGAAACAGAGTTACATTTAGAGGCCATTGACTTTTCGTCAGAGCTGAATGTGGAGAAACTGCAGCAACAAAAATCGCAAAAGAACAAAAGATTGAGGATCTGGTGTGAGAGGGGCTTTGCATTGAGGGATTTAAAAAAGGGGGATTGATGTTGGAGGGAAACAGTCAAAATGGAAAGTTACCGAACTTAATGTTTCCTTGGTCTGCTGCAATGCTGTGGAGATGCCGGCGTTGGACTGGGGTAAACACAGTAAGAAGTTTAACAACACCAGGTTAAAGTCCAACAGGTTTAAACCTGTTGGACTTTAACCTGGTGTTGTGAAACTTCTTACTCTGCTGCAATGCTCCAGTGAAGGTGGCGCAAACTGAAGGAGCAGCATCGCATCTGCCGATTGGTCACATTGCAGCCCTTGGGACTCATCTGGAACTTTCTCCCTCAAAAACCTGTTGAGGGTCAGTTGGAGCTTTCAGGCTTGAGTTTGATAGATTATCGTTGGGGAATGGAATCGAGGGATTTGGAGTGAAGGTGGATAACTGAGTTAAGATGCAGATCAGCCAAGAGCTGATTGGCTGTAGGAGCAAGCTTGAGAGGCTGAATGGTCTCCTCCTGTTTTTCTGTTCATGCATGTAGCGGGAGCAGGAATATTGTGTAGGGCGGTGTATGTGGAACTTGGGAGGAGTGGGGTTACCAACCAGAGACCATGTCTCTGCCCAGAAATGTGAATGCTGCCAACTAGATGCCCTCAGTGGTGGATTTTCAAAGCCTATGGGAAAGAGAATCGAATAGTGGGATTAGATTTGAATTATTCCAGCAAAGAACTAGTAGCTGCATGAATAACCAAATGGTCTTCAGTGTGTAACCTGTGGAAATGATAGTCAAGTCTTGGTCTTCACTGAGGGAGAGAGAGAGCTGGTGTGAACTGACTGTGACATTACGTACCACTGCATGCCGGGTGCTGACAGTCACAAAGCTAAGCTGCTGGTGTGAGAACCATCGCTCAGTTTCCCCTTTCAGAATGATCTCCATTGTCCCCTGAACTTGCTGTAATCTGCAGTAACCAGACAATGCACAGGGTTAGTGGGGAGAGGAACAGGTTTGTTAGGTGTCAGTGCTGGGCTCTGTAAACTCTACATAGGAACTCCAGTCAAATGTGGACCTCGGTTATACTGAGATTTTATGGGATGGGAGTTGTGTTATAAACTGCCGACAGGCAGTAACGTTTTGTTGGGGTGGGGGTTGCTACGGACAAGTCACTGTGTTCAGTGCAGGCTGTTGGAGTCTCCAATACTTGAGAACCTTTGGGATAATCAGCTTCCAGTAGCTTGTACATATTTAACAAGGAGTTTTCTATAATTCAGCAGCGTAATCCAATCTAAAGCTGCGTGCGGTAAGATTAGATGACTTATGACACCTGAGTCAAAATGACCCCCTCGTCCTTTCCCATGTCTCCGGTTTTGTGACTCGGTGCCAATTAAAGATGTGGAATGTTTATGAAGATATTTTGTGTGTTAGACAGAATCTATAGCATAGGGGACAGTGAGTACTGATAATGTGGAACTTGCTACCCCCCAGAGGCAGTAGAGGCGAATAGTACAGATGTCTTTAAAGAGAAGCTAGGTAAACGTGAGGGAGAAAAGAATAGACGGATAGGGTGAGATAAGGAGGGAGTGGGAGAAGGCGCATGTGGAGCAGAAACACCAGCACACACCCGTTGGGCTGAATGGCCTGTGACTGTGCTGGAATATTGTCCCCTGTTCCCAACTGAATTCTTCTGGACAGGGAGAATAATAGAGGGTGCAAGTTAGTACCATGTTCACAACATTTTCTGTTTGGAAGCAGAGAGTCGTGTGCATGTCTGCTCTCTCGGACCCCATGTGAAGTGTTACTTTCAGGGAGTGGAAACAATTGTGTAGAATCAGTTTTATCATTTAATCTCGAGGTGAGAGTTGGTGAGACCAGGGCATCGTGACTCAATCTCAGATCTGTATTCTAACTGAGCCTCCATTGTCCAGGCCTGCACTGAGTGAAAGGAGCAATGGAGACAAATGCAGGAACAGTGATTACATTCTCACCGAGCTGAGGTTTTCAGAGCCTAGAGTCTGCAAGGTACAAGTCAGGAGTGTGATGGAACACTCTACAGTTACCTGGATGGGTGCGGCTCCAACAACACTCAAGAAGCTCAATACCACCTAGGACAAAGCAGCCCCGCTTGATCAGCATCACATCCACAAACATTCACTGCCTCCACCTCTGATGCACACTGGCAGCCGTGTGTACCGTCTACAAGATGCACTGCAGCAACTCACCAAAGCTCCTTTGACAGCACCTTCCAACATTTGACTGATAACATCTAGAAGGGCAAGGACAGTAGATCCCTGGGAACACCACCTACAAGTTCCCCTCCACGCCACACACCACCCTGACTTGGAAATATATTGCCATTTCCTCACTGTTGCTGGGTCAAAATCCTGGAACTCTCTCCCTAACAGCACTGTGGGTGTACCTACCCCACATGGACTGCTGCGGCTTAAAAAGGCAGCTCACTACCACCTTCTCAAGGGGCAATTAGGGATGGGCAATAAATGCTGACCTAGCCAGCAATGCCCTCTGTAAGGGGGGGGATTCAGAATAACCTGGGAAACAGATCAGGGAAGATTAAATCATAGAAACCCCACAGTGCAGAAAGAGGCCATTCGGCCCATCGAGTCTGCACCGACCACAATCCCACCCAGGCCCTACCCCCATATCCCTACATATTTACCCACTAACCCCTCTAACCTACGCATCTCAGGACACTAAGGGGCAATTTTAGCATGGCCAATCAACCTAACCCGCACATCTTTGGACTATGGGAGGAAACCGGAGCACCCGGAGGAAACCCACGCAGACACGGGGAGAACGTGCAGACTCCACACAGTCACCCAAGCCGGGAATCGAACTCGGGTCCCTGGAGCTGTGAAGCAGCAGTGCTAACCACTGTGCTACCACGCCGCCCAAATCAGAGTGAATAGAGTATAGAAAAGTCACAAAGTACCTGGAATATAGTTTACAACGGTACTGTTTGCATAGAGGCACATATAACCACGGTTAGAGAAATTATAAAACGCATTCTGTATTAAAAGCATATCCCTTGGTCTATAGCACAATGCTCGAAGGCTTAATGGGAAGTGGTGAAGTAAAAAGAACCACATTCCTCAGAACAATGCAGCTACTGATTAAATGGAAAAGCAATTCTTATCAGTGTCTCTAGACGATCATAATGAATAGAATATTCACTACCCAAAGACAGTGCCCAAGATCTCAGACAGTTCGAATGAATAGGTCATACATTATACCAGATAAGACAGTCTAGAAAGTGTCAAAAGACTGAGAAAGTCCACGAAATCAAGTATTCCCATGCTGTCAGAGGGTAGATGTTATTGGCCAAGGTAAATAACCTATACTAATAATGATTGGCTCAACCTGGCTGGGGTGGGCAAATGAGTTTCGAGAATTGTAATACTGAGAGTGATGTAATTTTACTCTCTCTAAATCTCTCTCTTTCGTACATGGACCAGGCCTGGAAAATAAATATACGTCTTTAACCAGGATGCTTGTCTCCGCGAGTCTGCAATTAAGAAGGGAAATCCCTCGCGTGAAAGCCAGCTTAATACATAGTCTCTGGAAAAAGCTCCTACACCCACACCCCTTGAATGAATGTGGAAAAAAAAACTTGCCCGGTATTGGCACTGGGAGTGTTGACCTGGATTATGGGCTCAAATCCACAAGCTTGAGTCAGTTAAGAGCATTAATTCGCTGGACGTGCCTGATGCGAGGAGTTCAGGTAAAACAGTGTGTGGTGAGGGTTGACTGGAATACAGGAGGGAGGAGGAGGGTGAAGGATGTTTGTATTTAGAGATAGCAAGGAGACAGGAAAGTTTAGTGGGGTGGCAGCCATGATACGGTGTGACAGCAGTGAATGGGATGTGTTCTGTACTGAAGCTTGCTATCTTCCGATTGTTTTGCAGCATGTGCTATCGCTGGCCTGTGGAACTGTGTAACAATTGATCCCCTCAACATTGCAGCTGGAGTCTGGATGGTGTAAGTGTTTTTATAACGATATAAGGAATCAATCACAATAAGGGATTGTGTTAACATGTTGAGTTCATTTATTAAGATTAGGCACATGAAAACAGATATAGAGTCCTTGGACTTGCAACGCAATTGGTTCTTGCAAACCACATTGTAAATCCTGTCTACATCAATGGGGGCGAAGTAGAAATGGTCGAGAGCTTCAGGTTTTTAGGTGTCCAGCTCACCAACAACCTGTCCTGGTCCCACCATGCTGACACTATAGTTAAGAAAACCCACCAACATCTCTACTTTCTCAGAAGACTAAGGAAATTTGGCATGTCAGCTACGACTCCCACCAACTTTTACAGATGCACCATAGAAAGCATTCTTTCTGGTTGTATCACAGCTTGGTATGGGCTCCTGCTCTGCCCAAGACCGCAAGGAACTACAAAAGGTCGTGAATGTAGCCCAATCCATCACGCAAACCAGCCTCCCATCCATTGACTCTGTCTACACTTCCCGCTGCCTCGGCAAAGCAGCCAGCATAATTAAGGACCCTATGCACCCCGGACATTCTCTCTTCCACCTTCTTCCATCAGGAAAAAGGTACAAAAGTCTGAGGTCACGTACCAACCGACTCAAGAACAGCTTCTTCCCTGCTGCTGTCAGACTTTTGAATGGACCTACCTCGCATTACGTTGACCTGAATGCAAATCGGTTTTCCCACAGGAAAAAATGTTATAAATGGGATTGGTTCCTGAACCAAAGTTGCGATACCTTATTTTTCACTGAATAGTGAAAGGTTTGTGAGATCTTTCTTCAGTATAATTGCCTTACAGCAGCGTATTTCCCAGGATATAATAGGGCCTACACTTTTTAAAAGACATTTTCTGTACTGTATCTGAGAAATAATTTGCCCCTCCGAAGATTGTAAAAGGTGGAACATAACAGTTGATACAGACCAACAGTTCACTAGTGTCACACCATAAAGTTGAAATCGACGTTGCAAAATCGAGGGGTGTCAATTTATAGACATTGTAATTTTAATTTATTATTGTCACATTAACACAGTGAAAAGTGTTGTTTCTTGCGCGCTATACAGACAGAGCATACCGCTCATAGAGAAGGAAAGGAGAGAGTGCAGAATGTAGTGTTACAGTCATAGCTAGGGTGTAGAGAAAGATCAACTTAATGCAAGGTAGGTCCATTCAAAAGTCTGACGGCAGCAGGGAAGAAGCTGTTCTTGAGTCGGTTGGTACGCGACCTCAGACTTTTGTATCTTTTACCCAATGGAAGAAGGTGGAAGAGAGAATGTCCAGGGTGCGTGAGGTCCTTGATTATGCTGGCGGCTTTGCCGAGGCAGCGGAACTTGTAGACAGAGTCAATGGGTGGGAGGCTGGTTTGCGTGATGTACTGGACTTCGTCACGACCCTTTGTAGTTTATTGCGGTCTTGGGCAGAGCAGGAGCCATACCAAGCTGTGATACAACCAGAAAGAATGTTTTCTATGGAGCATCTGTCGAAGTTGGTGAGAGTCGTAGCTGACATGCCAAATTTCCTTAGTCTCCTGAGAAAGTAGAGATGTTGGTGGGGCTTTCTTAACTATAGCGTCTGCATGCAGGGATCAGGACAGGTTATTGGTGATCTGGACACCTAAAAGCTTGAAGCTTTCGACCATTTCTACTTCGCCCCCATTGATGTAGACAGGGGCATGTTCTCCACTACGCTTCCTGAAGTCGATGACTATCTCCTTAGTTTGTTGACATTGAGGGAGAGATTATTGTTGCCGCACCAGTTCACCAGATTCTCTATCTCATTCCTGTACTCTGTCTCATCATTGTTTGAGATCCGACCCACTACGGTGGTGTCGTCAGCAAACTTGAAGATCGAGTTGGAGGGGAATTTGGCCACACAGTCAGAGGTGTATAAGGCGTATAGTAAAGGGCTGAGGACACAGCCTTGTGGGGCACCGGTGTTGAGTATGATCGTGGAGGAGGTGTTGTTGCCTCTCCTTACTGACTGCGGCCTGTGGGTTAGGAAGTCTAGGATCCAGTGGCAGAGGGAGGAGCCGAGCCCCAGGCCATAAAATTTGGAGATGAGTCTTGTAGGAATAATGGTGTTGAAAGCTGAGCTGTAGTTCCTGAATAGGAGTCAGACCATAGGTGTCTTGGTTATCTAGGTGTTCCAGGGTTGAGTCTAGCACCAAGGAGATGACGTCTGCTGTAGACGTGTTGCCGCAGTAGGCGAACTGTATGGGATCCAGGCAGTCCGGGAGGCAGGAAGTGATTCGTGCCATGACTAACCTTTTGAAGCACTTCATAATGATGGACGTCAGAGCCACCAAACAATAGTTAGTAAGGCACGCTGCCTGGCTTTTCTTTGGTACTGGGATGATGGTGCCATTAGTCTTAACTCGAACATAGTAAAATCAAGGGCTGCCTGTACATAGATAGAAAGCTTGAAGGCATCAGCAGCAGACCTGTCTGTGTGTGCTCTGCTCAAAAGCAAAAGTGAAACTGAAATTGGATAGCATGACACACTTCCCTTCTAGTGATGTTATGCTGCAATCCCATAAAGGTCTATTACAACACACACTGCTCTTGTAGCGATTTTTAATAACAACACTTCCAAGTTCTCTTATATTTGGTGCTTGTGTGCGTGTGTTTTCCCCGCCCACCCCCCATCTTGTTGAAGATGATTTTAAACAAAGCCGTTGTCAAGGTCAGATTGGCTGCTTTAAATGCAATGGAAAGGAGATCGGGTAACTGATCCAATCTCGTTTGTTCTCTAATTTCCCATTTTAGATTAAAATTCCACCACCCCTCAATCTTTTCCAACTGCAGTCATTGCTCTGAACAACTCACGCTGCGCACTTTATCACTTTTACTGTATCCTGCTCAGGTTCCTCAGCTACCTCCCCCGCCACCCCCCTTCCCTCCTGAAGTCCCAAGCTTTATCCATGAACTGCTATTTCTTTACCTATCCTGATTTGAAAATAAAAAGCAATCATGCTAAAGATGTGTGTGAATTTACGCAGCAGTTTGATATATTGTAGTTACAGGTGTTATCCGTCCCCGTAATTTGCCCAGTTCAGTTGTGAACACTCTGCCCCCTGGCACTGAGCTGCTTTGTGGATGCTCTGTCCCTGGATCCCTGCAGCATGTGGTCCCGAGCGCTGCCACTCATCTTCACTGTGTCACTGAGTGGGGAAGCGTTGCAGCAAACCTGACAGCTGCTTCAGTGGGAACCTGTTCTAAGTGTCAGAGAGCAGTGAAGAATGAATAAAGACTTTCTTTCGTGCTCTGACTGCCCAGCTGAGCATCCAGCTGCATTCTGAATGTCACCTTCTGCAAGGTGAATTCAATCCAAATTTTATCACTTGGGGGGAAGAAACTTTCTTCCTGATATCTGTACAGTACAAAAACAGGCCATTCGGCTCAACAGATCCATGCTGTTCACACAAACCATCTCCATTCTTGTATCATCTCCCCCACCAGCCTATCCTGCTGTTTTTCCAGTTTTCCCTTAAATACATCAGTGTTATTCGTCACAACAACTCCACCTGCTTCCCCATTCTCACCACGAGAGGAGTAAACTCCTCCTGCATTATGATCTGAAGCAACATGTTTTGATGGCGAGTTACTGCAAGTTCTCTGCTATAAAGCTGCTCTTTTATCTTTCCGTCTGCAGGCTGAATGCGTTTGTCCTTTTCCTCTGTGAGGCTCCATTCTGCTGCCAGTTTATTGAGTTTGCAAATGCTGTGTCTGCGAGAGTTGATAAACTTCGGTATTGGCAGAAAGCAGTCTTCTACTGCGGGTAAGTGCTGAGTGCAGGAGGGTCTGTGTCTGAGCAACACTTCACATGGATTGCAGTGGGCGTAGCACTGGTCGCTGTCAGAGGGTCAGTACCGAGGGAGTGCCGCACTGTCAATGGGTCATACCGAGGGAGTGCCGTGTTGTCAGAGGGTCAGTGCTGAGGGAGTGCCGCCTTGTCAGAGGGTCATACCGAGGGAGTGCTGCATTGTCAGAGGGTCATACCGAGGGAGTGCTGCATTGTCAGAGGGTCAGTACTGAGGGAGTGCTGCACTGTCAGAGGGCCAGTACTGAGGGAATGATGCACTGTCAGAGGGTCAGTGCTATGGGAGTGATGCACTGTCAGAGGGTCAGTACTGAGGGAGCGCTGCACTGTCAGAGGGTCAGTACTGAGGGAGCGCCGCACTGCCAGAGGGTCAGTACTGAGGGAGTGCCGCACTGCCAGAGGGTCAGTACTGAGGGAGTACCGCACTGTCAGAGGGTCAGTACTGAGGGAGTGCCGCACTGTCAGAGGGTCAGTGCTGAGGGAGTGTCGCACTGTCAGAGGGTCATACCGAGGGAGTGCTGCATTGTCAGAGGGTCAGTACTGAGGGAGTGCTGCATTGTCAGAGGGTCAGTGCTGAGGGAGTGCTGCACTGTCAGAGGGTCAGTGCTGAGGGAGTGCTGCACTGTCAGAGGGTCAGTACTGAGGGAGTGCCGCACTGTCAGAGGGTCAGTACTGAGGGAGTGCCGCACTGTCAGAGGGTCAGTGCTGAGGGAGTGCCGCACTGTCAGAGGGTCAGTGCTGAGGGAGTGCCGCACTGTCAGAGGGTCAGTACTGAGGGAGTGCCGCACTGTCAGAGGGTCAGTGCTGAGGGAGTGCCGCACTGTCAGAGGGTCAGTGCTAAGGGAGTGATGCACTGTCAGAGGGTCAGTGTTTTAGATGAGATATTGAGCCCCTCCTGCCTTCTCAGGAGGATGTCGGAAATCCCCGTATGTGTCTGGTCAGTATTTATCATTTATCACCTATGGTAATTGTAGGTTGAGTTGATGTCAGATCTGTAGTTTCAGAGCCTGATTACCCCTTTGGATGGTGAGATTCATCCTGGTTTGCTCGCTCTGGTATTTGTTTGTGTGGAAATCTGGATGCAGGATATCTGAGATTGTCTTTTCCCTGCAGGATGGCGATTTTCCCGGTATTCCTGCGGTTTTCAATCACTACGCTGTTCGGGAATGCGATTGCTTTCGCCTCGGGCGTACTTTATGGACTTGCGTCACTTGGTAAAAAGTGAGTGAGTTTTCATTAATCCTCAGTAGCACGTGGGTTATTCCGTGTCTCCCAGTCTTTCTCAATGTTGGGCAATTTGTAAATGTTGGTGGTCACGGAATGTGTCATCTTAAACTCGCTTACTGTGTTTCACATCGACATGGAAAACTGCCAGGAACAAAGTTTCCAACTGTCCAATTAGTCAGTGAGCTACAGGGGGGCTGAGGCTAGAGGGTGACACGGTAATGTGGAGACGGGGGTTTAAATTTAAAAATCACTGCCAGGGGTGGGGCGGGGGGTGGGGGGAGGTGCCCGTGGTGGGAGCAGGAAACAAAGGTCGTGTTGAGTAACTTTCCCTTCTCTACCAATAATCACACCTGGAGACTGCACTGCTGCAAGTGACTGGGATTAACACTGCACACCATTTGTATTTTGAAACTATCTCTCACTGTCCAGGGTGGTTAGAACTGTCCTCAACTCACTGGAGAAATAATCCTGCTTTTATCGGGAGGCTTTGCTGTTTTGTTTGCAGTGGTTTGTACAGTTGTTTAATTCTGTTTGCTGTGATGGGCTTCTTAGACTCTGTAGTTTCTATAGAAATCATAGAATCCCTACAGTGCAGAAGGAGGCCATTCGGCCCATCGAGTCTGCACCAACCACAATCCCACCCAGGCCCAATCCCCGTAACCCCACATATTTACCCCGTTAATCCCTCTAACCTACATATCCTGGGACACACTAAGGGGCAATTTAACACGGCCAATCAGCCTAACCCCACACTTTTGGACTATGGGAGGAAACCAGAGCACCTGGAGGAAACCCACACAGACACGGGGAGAACGTGCAGACTCCACACAGTGACCCAAGCCGGGAATTGAATCTGAGTCCCTGGCGCTCTGAGGCAGCAGCGCTAACTGCTGTGCCACCTTGCCACTCCCAGTTTGTTTGCTGAGAGTCCTGTTTAATGCCCCACTTCCAGCTCATTGGTGAAGTGGCGCCAGTACTCGTCTGGTTAAAACTGCTGCTTGCCGCTGTATTGATTGTTGTGTTGAACTGATCTGAAACATGTGCCTGTGTCCATGCTTGTATACTGGATTAGAATGGGGTGGGATTGGTTACAATGCCTCACTGTTAAATAGCTTCCTGCCTGCCTTGTCTGGGCTGCCTGGGTGAGGGGGCAGAAAGCAGCTACGGATCCCGCACTCCGGCACGATAAAGAAAATGGATCTTTATTGATGGCGAATTGTCTTGGGAGCTTGTGTTGAATCTGTTCAGGTTAGTCCCACGGTAACCTATCAGAGACGTCTCCAGGCCCCCTCGTGTACAACACCTGGTAATGGTTATCAAAGGAAGTTATGATAAACCCTTCATAAATCACTGATGAGGCCCCGGCTGAAGGATTGTGTTCAATTCTGAGCATCACGCCTGAAGGATGGCAGGACCTTGGAGAGGGTGCTGAGGAGACTTACTGGAATGATTCCAGGAATGGTCAGGTTTTCCATTATCTGGAGAAGTTGAAGTTGTTCGCCTCACTGCAGGAAATACTAAGGAAATTCAATAGAGGTGAGGGGTTTTGATAGAGTAATAATGGGGAAACCATTTCCAGTGGCAGGAGGGTCAGTAACGGGGAGGGGGGGGCGGGAACGGGATGACCAACTAAAAAGGGGCAAAGTGGGGAGTTCTGAGAATTATATTTACAGTGAGTTGTGATCTGGAAGGCGCTGCCTGAAAGGGCAGTGGAAACCGGGTAAATAGGAACTTTCAAAAAGGAAATAGATGGGAAAGGAAATACTTGAATGATCATAGAATCCTTACAATGCAGGATGAGGCCATTCGGCCCATCGAGTCTGCACCAACCACAATCCCACCCAGGCCCAATCCCCGTAACCCCACATATTTACCCTGCTAATCCCCCTGACACTAAGGAGCAATTTAGCATGACCAATCCACTTAACCTGCAAATCTGGAGCATCCGGAGGAAACTCATGCAGACACAGGGAGAACGTGCAGACTCCACACACAGGCTGGAATTGAACCCAGGTCCTTGGCGCTGTGAGGCAGCAGTGCTAACCGCTGCGAGGCAGCAGTGCTAACCACTGTGAGGCAGCAGTGCTAACCGCTGTGAGGCAGCAGTGCTAACCACTGTGCCACCCACTTGAAACAGTGAAATTTGCAGGACCGTGGAGGAAGTAGCAGGGCGTGTGGAAATGATTGAATAGATCTTTCACAGAGCTACTGGAATGGCCTGAACAGCCACCGTATGTGCTCCAAGATTCTCTGTCAAGGTAACCTTGTCTCAAACAATAAGCAAAGGAGGGAATTACTTCAATGTGCCAAGTTATAAATAAACCAGTGGAGCTTCAGAAACCCTGACAAACTAGTTGAGCGATACAAGTATTCCATTTAAATAACTGCTTGTGTCTGTTTACATAACTTGCTGTTGTCTTGAATGCTTGCTCACGCTCTCTCCCTCCCTATTCCCCTCTCCCGCCCCCCTCTCTCCCCAAAGGGGCGATGCCGTTTCATATGCCAGACTCCAGAACAGGAAAATGGCTGATGAGGAAAAGCAGTCGGGAACAATCCACAGCGAGACAGCAGAACAGTAACAGGACGGCGGCATGTTTCACGGTGGTGCAGCTGCAGGTTAACAATGCAACTTGATGTATATTTATATATGTTTAATCTATGCACTACAGAGCGGGACGGAGTCCCAGAGGGAGAGCTCTCCTTGGTCAATGTGCAATCGCTAGTTCAACTGGACAGAAACTTTTTAACGATGGTGTTTTTTGTACTTTCTCCTCAATCGTGGAGGCTTGTGTTAGGAGCTATGGTGAATCCCAGCTCTGGGATTTGATTGGTGTGTTGGTATTGTAACTACAGTAGGTGTGATTGGAGCTGGGACATTGACACAGGTGATTCCTGCAGCAGCGGGAGTTTAGTACCATTGGAGTTTTGATGGTATTATGTCAGTAATGGATTTTGTGTGATAGCTGCAGCTGTACTGCCAATATCTTGAAGCACAGTTTAATATAGATCTTACTGCTGTTTACAGCTCTTTTAAACCTGGCTTGAAGGGAGTCTTTGTTTAAAAATAGATGATTACACTGGGGATTTTTCTCTCTACCCCATCCCTACTCTACCACTCAGAGCCGTTACACAATATTAGCCAGTTCCACTCAGAGTCTGCCTCTGATTCAACCCTGGCCTGTAACTTCTAGGATTTGAATAGCTTGGAAAGGTAACACGCACACCAGCAATGTAGAAATCGTGTTGTGAGCCTGAAATAGCAGCTGGATCTTGCCCACAGTTAGCGAGGCACCAATCTTCCCCAGGGAGCAGACACGCTTCCCTGTTTACACTACAGTGCTGTGCTTTTAACTCTGCTGAACGCGTCTCTGAGAGGAGACTTTAAACACTGATGGGCAGATCGCTGGGGATAATCTCAAATCCAACTTGATGTGGACAATAAGGGGCTGTACCTCTGACCTATGCAAACTTTACAGTAGATTTTGAAAATTGCCTGTAGGTGAGTTACAATGAAGGGCTCAATGCCCAATCTGCTAACATAGGGGCAGCAAACTGTGTATCTCATTCTTTAAACTCAGTTGCCGTTACCCATTCTGGTGTAGACTTCACTGGATAATTTGCTGTGGTCATTGAGTGTGAAATCAGGACTCAGACCAGAGATTGGGTGGAGTTTGCCTATTCTACCTCTTTCTGTTTAAGGGATGCAAAACATGTCTATCCGCTCCCAATCCCTGACAGACAGCCCCACGTGGCATCAAAGTGACCCATTGTGCATCAGAATGTGTTTTTATTATTTACGGTACTGATTGTTAAGGGAGCAATGCAGAGAATCAGTATCTATCCCTGCTGAATCTAACCCATGGCCTGGCACAACCTGATAACAGACATCTGTTGAATTTTCCTTTTGAATGGGCTTTGGTTTTGTGAAACGGACACCCAGACTAAATGAAACTGCTGATCAGTGGACAATGTGCCCCAGCATTCCATGTCAGCACTGCCTGTCCACATGAGTGAATGGTTCTTATAGTTGATGGCATCCATAACTACGGTACATAGATTTAGGGATAGAATATTTTTCATCCAAAGGGTTGTGGGGACCTGCATTAGTCCAGTCCAAAGATGTGCAAGTTAGATGGACTGGCCATACTAAATTGCTCCCTAGTGTCCAAAGATATATAGGTTAGGGGGATTAGCGGGGTAAATACATGGGGTTATGAGTTAAGAATGGGTAAGAGTCGGTGCAAACTCTTACAGACTCTGTGCTGCAGGGATTCTATGATCTGCAGCTCATTGCCTGGAAGGGTGTTAGAGGCAGCATTTAAAATGTACTTAGTTACAGTACTTCAAGTACATCAACATCCTGGGGGTTACCATTGACTATAAACCCAACTGGACTCGCCACATAAACACAGTGGCTACAAGAGCAGATCAGACGCTGAGAATCCTGTGGTGAGTAACTCACCTCCTGACTCCCCAAAGCCTGTCCACCATCTACAAGGCACGTGTCAGGAGTGTGATGGAATACTCCCCACTTGCCTGGATGGGTGCAGCTCCAACAACACTCAAGAAGCTCAACACCATGCAGGATAAAGCAGCCGCTTGATTGGCTCCCCATCCACAAATGTTTAATCCCTCCACCACTGATGCTCAGTGGCAGCCGTGTGTACCATCTACAAGATGCACTGCAGGAACTCACCAAGGCTCCTTAGACAGCACCGCCCAAACCCACGACCACTTCCATCTAGAAGGACAAGGGCAGCAGATACCTGGGAACCTGCAAGTTCCCCACCAAGCCACTCACTATCCTGACTTTGAAATATATCACCGTTCCTTCTTTGCTGCTGGGTCAAAATCCTGGAACTCCCTCCTCCCTAACAGCACTGTGGGTGTACCTACACCTCCGGGACTGCAGCAGTTTAAGAGGGCAGTTCACCGCTAGCTTCTTGAACAAAACTAGGGATGGGCACCGAATGCTGGCCTGGGCAGCGAGGCCCGCATCCCAGAAATTAATAACAGAAAGAAAACCTAGAGGACTATGGACTGAGAGCTGGTGAGCAAGATGAGGCTCGATGACCACTTGTGGGCTATCATGGACACAGTGGACTGAATAGCCTCCTGCACTGTAAGTTTCTATGATTTTTAAAATAATTCGCATTTACACTTTCTGCTCTCTATCACGTTACTCTGTAAGCCCGAGGCCTAATGAGAAATCCCAATCCCTCACCTCTTTGTATTTGTGTTTCTAGTTCCGGGTGAACCTGTACTGTATCCTCTGAAAGCTTCAATATATTTCTTATAAAGTGAAGCTCAAATCCTCTCTCGGTTCTCTAACTTAAGCCTTAAGGTTTTATACAGACTCATCATTACCTCTTGAATTTTATATTATTCAGTGGCTGCTAGTTTTTCTGCAGTGCCGGTTACATGTTTGAGTAGCACGGCGAGCACTAACACACTGCTGGCTCCCGGAAACCTCTCACTTGGGTGAGGAAGTCTCCTGTTTTGATATTTAAGAGTTGTGGTAGATTAGCCCCTGCCAGGCTTTACCTTTTAGTTTGTGGTTCAACATTACTGTTCCGAGTGTTGCCACCCGAACTATCCGAGGAGAACATGCTGTGTTTAAACAGCCTGGACCAGAATGGTCTCCAATTGCATCTTGGCTGAACAACAGAGGGAGGCACAACTGATGCCCCTGAGCTAGGGAGAGGGAACATCAGCGGAGATTCCCATTCCTGAACACTCCAGCCTGTCTGGGAATATTGGCTGCGAACAGGATTGGGGGCAGCTGTGATTCCCATTGCTCTACCTGCAATGTTACGATGTTCTGCCGATACTCGTGGTCCCGAGGTTCTCCTGAGAAGTGGACATGGGGCTGAGGGTGCAGACCGTACTCTGCTTGTACACTGAGAGCTGATGTGAAGCAAAGATTGGATGAAAGGGATAAGATTGGAGGGATCTTCCTGGATGATGCCGTGTGACATTGGCGACACTGCCTGACTTTAGTGTTTCTCTCTTAACAGCTCAATCTTTGCAGCTGATTATAAATTATTTCTTATTTATAAAGGTTTAAGATCCTAAGCTAGTCATTGTTTATATATGTAGCAAGTCTAATTTAAATAGAATGTGTACTTTATAAAATGTCTGTCTAAATGGACCATAGAGACTGCAATTTACCAAGAAGTTTGGTTCAAGTCTGTCTAACTCTCAAATGTAATGTTCAGACTGGTGTGACTGAGGATGGATTCTTCTAGAATGTGGGGTGACGAGTTGCGGTGTCTGACTCTTGTAATGGGGTGTAGTGTTCATGTAGCAGCAGGGGCAGTGGTTAAAAAGGACATCTTCCTTTAAACCTCTTTGGAATACAGTCTGGGGATGTTGGCATTGAGTGGCTCAGTCACTGAGATATTGTTTGATGAAATTCTCCGGTGGAATGCATGCAGCTCCAGAGTTTCTCCACAGGATTTGTGCTGGAAAATCTTCTGCACAGACAGGTTTCCTCCGGAGAATGGGAGCAACTCTGGGATACTTCCCTCACTGCAGTTATGTATTGGTGGGAACCAAACAGGAGTTGGGGGTGTAGCTCAGTCTGCACACCAGCTGATTAATCTCTGCACTTTGTGAAATTATTTGTGTCTGTTTTTGTAGAAACTCAGAGCTCTGACCATTTACTGTGAAATAAAGAGTTTTACACTGTCTGTTTCTTGTCTTTTTGGAAGTGGGTTGCAACATGACAGAAGTCATAAGTTTAATAAAAATCACTGGAAAACCAAGCAAACATCTGCATTGCCACAAGGAGAGAGAAGTTAATATATCAGAAATGGATTGAAGTGTGGCAGGATTCTGAGCCACTTCCAGTTTGTAACTCACTCCCGGGTATCTGTTCTATATATAAACCACCCCGAACCCCTCGATTAGATTCCAGTCTGTAACTCACTCCTGGGTATCTGTTGTTCTATATATAAACTACCCCGAACCCCTCGATTAGACTCCAGTCTGTAACTCACTCCCAGGTATCGGTTATTCTATATATAAACCACCCCGAACCCCTCGATTAAACTCCAGTCTGTGACTCACTCCCGGTATCTGTTATTCTGTATATAAACCACACCGAACCCCTCGATTAGACTCCAGTCTGTAACTCACTCCTGGGTATCTGTTATTCTATATATAAACCACCCCGAACCCCTCGATTAGACTCCAGTCTGTAACTCACTCCCAGGTATCGGTTATTCTATATATAAACCACCCCGAACCCCTCGATTAGACTCCAGTCTGTGACTCACTCCCGGTATCTGTTATTCTGTATATAAACCACACCGAACCCCTCGATTAGATTCCAGTCTGTGACTCACTCCCGGTATCTGTTATTCTATATATAAACCACCCCTAACCCCTCGATTAGATTCCAGTCTGTAACTCACTCCCGGATATGTTACTCTACATGTAAATACATCGGTTGCAATCCAGTCTGTCAGGCGCAGGTTACTCTAAATATTAGTAATAAGTGAATACATTGTAGAGCTATTTATACAACATATTTCACTTTGTGATAAGTGTTCATGCTCCAAATTATATATCAAACCAGATTGCTAACAGATAGTCTGTAAATATACCGAGCACACTGTTACAGTTTTACAGTTGTGAGAAACCGTGTTAGTGAGTTGGTGAAAGCAGCTTTTAAATCCAGCAGCAGCTGGTGTACAGCTTGTACCATCTGACATTCTCATACATTTTAGCATCAGTGATGCAGAAGGAGAAAAGCCAATACACTCTTCGCACCTGTTCCTACAGTTCATAAAATTTATCTCAATTCAAAATGTAGACTGTTGCTACTACTACCCTAATATTACCTGAGGGGACAGTGTAGAGGGAGCTTTACTCTGTATCTAAACCCGTGCTGTACCTGTCCTGGGAGTGTTTGATGGGGACAGTGTAGAGGGAGCTTTACTCTGTATCTAACCCCGTGCTGTACCTGTCCTGGGAGTGTTTGATGGGGACAGTGTAGAGGGTGCTTTACTCTGTATCTAACCCCGTGCTGTACCTGTCCTGGGAGTGTTTGATGGGGGGCAGTGTAGAGGGAGCTTTACTCTGTATCTAACACGTGCTGTACCTGTCCTGGGAGTGTTTGATGGGGACAGTGTAGAGGGAGCTTTACTCTGTATCTAACCCCGTGCTGTACCTGCCCTGGGAGTGTTTGATGGGGACAGTGTAGAGGGAGCTTTACTCTGTATCTAACCCCGTGCTGTACCTGTCCTGGGAGTGTTTGATGGGGACAGTGTAGAGGGAGCTTTACTCTGTATCTAACCCCGTGCTGTACCTGTCCTGGGAGTGTTTGATGGGGACAGTGTAGAGATGTGGGAAGGGAATACTTATATTTCACAGACATCTTTGGACCAGATGAATCTGGGAAAGTGCCAGAATGATTGCTATATTTGGAAATCAGTCTGTCTTTCCAGGTTACGAGAGAGAGATGTTAATTATTGTTCAGCTTTTCAAAGTCTGTTTGCAGCATCAGCTGTTATCGTTGCTGCGCACTCTCCTCCGGTTCCGAAAACTCTCTTCAATTTGCTCCAAAGTTCTCTTCCTTGTTTCAGGAATGCAGAGAGCAGTAAATATTATAGACAGGAAGGATATCACACAGAAGAACAGGAACGGGACGTCGAGTCCAAAGGTATCCTGCAGATGGAAAGGTGATTTTAATGTTCTACATATTTCTCCCCGTTAGAACCCCTTCTCTCCTGAAGGGACAGATTCTCACTGGATTTCTTACAGCCCTTCAAATGCGAATCCTCATGACCCCGGTAACCAGAATGGTAGCTGGGCGATCAGAGCTAAATTATCGGAAAGAAAGACTTTCACAAGCAAAGTGCTTTACAAAAAAGTCACGTCTGATTTAGAAAATGCAGCAGTCCAGCTCTACACAGCAGGATGTCAGAAACAGTCATGTTTTAATGATCAGTGTTGGCTGAGGGATAAATATTGGTCAGAAAGAACTTCTCCCTGTCATCTTTTGAAATAATAAAATTATATCTTTCACATCCCCCTGAGAGGGCAGTGTGACTTTGGTTTAACATCTCACCTGAGAAGCTGTGTCACCAGCAAGGCAGCACTCCGTCAGTAGTGCACAGGGAGGGTAAACCTAGGTTCTCTAGTCAAGCGTCTGGAGTGCGACTTGAGACCCAAACGGGTAAGGTGCATGGACTCGGTTGTGTTATCTTGAATATACATGTTTATGGGTGATCTAATTTAGGTGCTTAAAATATCTCGGGATTCATTGGGATCGATAGAAACAGTTTCCTCTGGTGGGGGTGCTGTGGTGTTGGGGGATCTGAAAACTCAAGCCAGGCCATTCATGAGCGATATCCAGAAATGTTTCTTCACAAAGGGGAGTTCAAATCTGGAAAACTCTTCCCGGCAAGAAACTGTTAAATCTGGGAGTCAATTGGAGCTTTCAGGATTGGTATTGATAAGATGTTGGGTGAAGGAGGAATATGGTGAGAATGTGGGTCTGAATTGCAGATCAGTTGTAATATAATTAATTAGCAGAGCAGGCTTGAGAGGCTGAATGGCCTCCTCCTGTTCCTATCACATCCGTCCCAAAAACAGTTACATAATCCCCTGGGAGGGGCAACAAAAACCCAGAAGGAGCTAAGCTATCGGCCAATTCCCAAAGAGTGAGAGAAGGCAGACTGGACACAGCTGCTCAAAGACAAACCAACCTTCACTAGCAAGAACCACTTTGTCAAAATGAATGCGGTGATCCAGCTGACGACGACACACAGGCCTGATGCCAAACCTCGCACTTTGAGTGGAAGAATCTCCGACATCAGCAGCCAAGTGATTGGTCCCCAGCCAAGGGCGTAGCCTGTGTACAGGGGTCAAAGGTAAACATGAAGTCTTCAACCAAATTGAGACAATTGGCAAAGCCAGTACGTTAACCACATGGGCAAGAGGCAGGAAACTAAAGAACATTTGATAAGGTAAAATATAAAAGGACACTTCAGAAGATAAGTGGTCATGGTGTTATGGGTGATATATATCAGCATGGACAGTATATTGACTAACAGGAAGTCAGGATAAATGGGTCATTTTCAGTTTGGTAAACTGATTAATGGAGTGCCACAGGAATCAGTGCTGGGGCCTCAAATACTTACAGTCTATACTAATGAGTTGGATGAAGGGTCGGACTATTATAGACAAATTTACTGATAATATAAAGATGGATGGAAAAGCAAGTTGTGAGGAGGATACAGAGAGTCTGCAAAGAGATGTAGATGGGTTCAGTGAGTGGGTAAAAGCTTGCAGACAGAGTATAATGTGGGAAAATGTGAGATTGTCCACTTTGGCAGGAAGGACAGAAAAGCAAAATATTTAAATGGGGAGAGACTGCAGAATGCTGCAGTACAGAGGGAGCTTGGAGTCCGTGCACATAAATCACAAAAGGTTAGCGTGCAGGTACAGCAAGTAATCAGGAAGGCAAATTGAATGTTGGTCTTTATTGTAAAGGGGGATAGGAACATAGGAATTAGGAGCGAGAGTCGGTAATTCAGCCTTATGAGCTCACTCCACCATTCTATAGGATCATGGCTGATCTCCATCTCATCCTAACTCCACTTCCCTGCCTTTTCCCCACGGCCCTTTATCCTGCTTTTGATCAAATATTTATCTCTTTCTTGAATCCATTGATTGATTCTGCACTCTGGGGCAGTGAGTTCCATAGATTCACAACCCTCTGTGAAAAGTAGCTTCTCCTCATCTCTGTTTTGAACCTCCCCCCTTTTACTTTACAACTATGGCCTCTTGTCCCAGACTGTTCTAGAAGAGGGAACGTTTGGTTAACATTTATTTTATCAATCCCATTGAGTATTTTATAAACCTCAATCAAATCCCCCCTCATTCTCCTGTACTCCAGTGAGTACAAGCTCAAGCTACTCAACTGCTCCTCAAATGACAACCCCTTCAAATCTGGAATCAACCTAGTGAACCTCTTCTGAACCGCCTCCAGTGACACCACGCCCCTCCTCAAAGAAGGTGACCAAAACTGAACACAATACTCCAAGTGTGGCCCATTCCCCTAGCCTGTCAATATCCATTTGTAAACTTTTTAATCTCCTCATCACAGTCTGCTTTCCCACCTATTTTTGTGTTGTCAGCAAATTTTGCTTTGTTACACTCTGTCCCTGCTTGTAGATCATTGATATAGATTGTAGACCACTGATTCAATCCGAGGACTGAACCCTGCCACTAGTTACAGACCGCCAACTGGAGAAGGACCCATTTATCCCAACCCATTGCTTTCTATCAGTCGGCCAATCCTCAATCCAAGCCACTACTCTACCTCCAACCCCTTGGGATCTAACCTTCTGGATCAGTCTTTTGTGTGGCACCTTATCAAATGCCTTCTGGACGTTCAGATAGATCACATCCACAGGATCCCCATTATCTACCTTGCTGGTTACATTCTCAAAGAACTCTAGCAGGTTTGTCAAACAAGACTTGTCCTCACAAAACCGTGCTGACACTGGTGAATCGGGCTTTGTTTTTCCAGATATTCAGTCACTTCCTCCTTAATGATTGACTCCAGCAACTTTCCCACCACAGAGATCAAGCTAACCGGCCGATAGTTTCTCATTTTTTGCCTTTGAATAAGGGCGTAACATTAGCATGCTTCCAGTCCACCAGTACCTTTCCGGAATCCAAGGAATTTTGGAATATCATAACTAATCTATTCTCTATCTCTGCTGCCACCTCCTTTAACACCCCAGGGTGCAGGCCGTCAGGTCCAGGGGACTTATCTACTTTAAAACCCTTCAGTTTACTGAGTACCTTCTCCCTGGTTATAGTAATTTCACCAAGTTCCACTATATTAACTGCGGTTTTTCGGACAGAATTACTTTCTTCTACTGTGAAGACAGTTCAGTGAAGATCAATAAAGTTGATCCCTGGGATGAAAGGGTTTGTGTTATGAGGAAAGGTTGAGTGGGTTGGGCCTGTTTTAGTTGGAGTTTAGAAGAATGAGAGGTGATCTTATTGAATGATATAAGATTCTGAGGGTGGATTCTGAGGATGTTCCCCATTGTGAGGGAATCTAGAACTGAGGGGCACAGTTTAAAAATAAGAGGTCTCGATTTCAGATGGAGATGTGGAGAAATGTTTAAATTCAGAGGTCCTTGTCTTTGGAAGTCTCTCCCCAGAGAGCAGTGCATGCTGGGTACCTGAATATATTCAAGGCCGAGTTAGAGAGGTTTCTGACTGACAGGGGGTCAAGGGTTGTGGGGGACGGACAGGAAAGTGGGGCTGAAACCACAATCAGATCATATTGAATGGTAGACCAGGCTCTATGGGCCGAATGGACGATTGCTGCTCCTACTTCTTCTGATCCAAAGAAAACAGAAACAAAAACAGAGTGTTAGGCTCAGTGAGTCAACTGTGTTCACCCACAGTGACAGCAACTCCATCCTGAAGCCTCTCACGTTGTTTCAGTGGCCTGTTTGCAGCACCAACTCCACACTCACCATTACCTTTAGTGAGAAACTTGCACTGATCCCATTCAAAACTAATACATCTTAATTTGAACTTCTTGGACATTTGAACCATTCCTGTTTATTACAGCAACACAATCACCTGTTGCGCTGCAATCCTTCCCTCGCCATCAAACTCTCCCAGGACAGGTACAGCACGGGGTTAGATACAGAGTAAAGCTCCCTCTACACTGTCCCCCATCAAACACTCCCAGGACAGGTACAGCACGGGGTTAGATACAGAGTAAAGCTCCCTCGACACTGTCCCCATCAAACACTCCCAGGACAGGTACAGCACGGGGTTAAATACAGAGTAAAGCTCCCTCTACACTGTCCCCATCAAACACTCCCAGGACAGGTACAGCACGGGGTTAGATACAGAGTAAAGCTCCCTCTGCACTGTCCCCCATCAAACACTCCCAGGACAGGTACAGCACGGGGTTAGATACAGAGTAAAGCTCCCTCGACACTGTCGCCATCAAACACTCCCAGGACAGGTACAGCACGGGGTTAGATACAGAGTAAAGCTCCCTCTACACTGTCCCCCATCAAACACTCCCAGGACAGGTACAGCACGGGGTTAGATACAGAGTAAAGCTCCCTCTACACTGTCCCCATCAAACACTCCCAGGACAGGTACAGCACGGGGTTAGATACAGGGTAAAGCTCCCTCTACACTGTCCCCCATCAAACACCCCCAGGGCAGGTACAGCACGGGGTTAGATACAGAGTAAAGCTCCCTCTACACTGTCCCCCATCAAACACCCCCAGGGCAGGTACAGCACGGGGTTAGATACAGAGTAAAGCTCCCTCTACACTGTCCCCCATCAAACTCTCCCAGGACAGATACAGCACGGGGTGAGATACGGAGTAAAGCTCCCTCTACACTGTCCCCATCAAACACTCCCAGGACAGGTACAGCACGGGGTTAGATACAGGGTAAAGCTCCCTCTACACTGTCCCCCATCAAACACTCCCAGTTTGACCTACCGAAAATGAACACCACGACGCTGATGAGTGGAATGTAGGTTAACAATTTTTCTATCCTGTGTTCACGGAGATGCTCAGCTGTGAGGTTATCAGCATTGATGGTGGAAGCATTAATTGTGGAAATATTGATGCTGGTTTGGTTATTCTTTAGCCCAGTCTCTTTGATGTAGACTCCAAGCGCCAGTGAGGAGAGAAACATGATAGCACCTGTTGGAAGGAGGAGAAACATGAATGAGTTTCTGGTCAGCTTTCACAGGCTGAATTGTTCTGGTCTTGCTGGGATGGATAGGATTCGGGTTTGGGGATGGAGTTCAGGGATGGATGGGGTTTGGGGATGGATGGGGTTCGGGGATGGGGTTCGGGGATGGATGGGGTTCGGGGATGGATGGGGTTCGGGGATGGATGGGGTTCAGGGATGGGGTTCGGGGATGGATGGGGTTCGGGGATGGGGTTAGGGGATGGATGGGGTTCGGGGATGGGGTTAGGGGATGGATGGGGTTCGGGGATGGGGTTTGGGGATGGATGGGGTTCGGGGATGGGGTTCGGGGATGGGGTTTGGGGATAGATGGGGTTCGGGGATGGATGGGGTTTGGGGATGGGGTTTGGGGATAGATGGGGTTCGGGGATGGATGGGGTTTGGGGATAGATGGGGTTCGGGGATGGATGGGGTTCGGGGATGGGGTTTGGGGATGGATGGGGTTCGGGGATGGGGTTCGGGGATGGGGTTTGGGGATGGATGGGGTTTGGGGATGGATGGGGTTCGGGGATGGGGTTCGGGGATGGGGTTCGGGGATGGGGTTCGGGGATGGATGGGGTTCGGGGATGGATGGGGTTCGGGGATGGGGTTCGGGGATGGGGTTCGGGGATGGGGTTCGGGGATGGATGGGGTTCGGGGATGGATGGGGTTCGGGGATGGGGTTCGGAGATGGGGTTTGGGGATAGATGGGGTTCGGGGATGGATGGGGTTCAGGGATGGGGTTCGGGGATGAGGTTCGGGGATGGGGTTCGGAGATGGGGTTTGGGGATGGGGTTCGGGGATGGGGTTTGGGGATAGATGGGGTTCGGGGATGGATGGGGTTCGGGGATGGGGTTCGGGGATGGATGGGGTTCGGGGATGTGGTTCGGGGATAGATGGGGTTCGGGGATGGATGGGGTTCGGGGATGGGGTTCGTGAATGGATGGGGTTTGGGGATGGATGGGGTTTGGGGATGGATGGGGTTCGGGGATGGATGGGGTTCGGGGATGGGGTTTGGGGATGGGGTTCGGGGATGGGGTTTGGGGATAGATGGGGTTCGGGGATGGATGGGGTTCGGGGATGGGGTTCGGGGATGGATGGGGTTCGGGGATGTGGTTCGGGGATAGATGGGGTTCGGGGATGGATGGGGTTCGGGGATGGGGTTCGTGAATGGATGGGGTTTGGGGATGGATGGGGTTTGGGGATGGAGTTCGGGGATGGATGGAGTTCGGGGATGGATGGGGTTCACAGATGGGGTTCGGGGATGGATGGAGTTCGGGGAGGTCTGTTGGACACGGCGGGGGGTGGGGGTGGTACAGACAAAGCTGTAACTATTCCCCCTGTCCCGAGGGAACATTAATAGAAGCCCCGTGACCCCACTTCATTCCAGTAACAGCCACAGGAAGTTCCTTTCTTCATATCAGTCAGAGCTGTGAGGAAAGGATTATGTTGATGTGACTGGATTAATAAAATCAAAGCATCAAATCTCAGATTAACAGCTGGATAAGCGGGAAGCTGTCGGATTGGTCTAAATAATGGTTCATGAATTAGGGAAGGAAATCTGCTGTACTCAATATGTGGCTCAAACGCACTCCGCTCTGAAGTGGCTGCTCAGTCTGGGGCAAACCCACCACCAATGCCCCTGGTCCATCTTCCCGGGCAACTCGTGATGGCCACATACTGAGAACTCATTTTTAAAATACCGAGTCCCAGGTTCTGCGAATAGAGCAGAGGCTGCTGGGAATGGGTAGTGAGATGTGTTCACTCCCTCCTCATTTGAACCTGCTCCATGGGGCAGGTTTTGCCCCCATGTGGAGGTTGTATCTGCTCACAAGTCTTTTCCTCATTCTTTCCAAGTTGATACCCCAGCCTGCCCTCTGATTGGAGGAGTTATAGAAGCTCACAGCTCAGAAGGAGGCTGTTCATTGAAGGTTCTCCAAACTCCGAAGACCCAGCAGAGTCCATTGGCTGATGGACCTTGGGAATCATCGCAGCCAAGCCGTGTCCTGTCTTGTAGGGATCCCGGATGGTAACGAGGAGCAGGATTTTCCAAACCCAGAGGGGCTAAATCCAATGTTAGTGTCCGCCCTCCACCCCCTCCAAGCACCACCCTTAGCTAACTCTGCATGGCTCAGTGATGGTATCGGAACACGCTATCCCCAGTCTGTTCTCACTGAGACACCAAAGAAGACAAAGCATTTACATTTTGACAGGTAAAGCCCATGCTTACCTGACACAAAGAGAAGTTTCCTTCTTCCAGCTTTGTCCATCAGCCAGGCGGCAACAGACACAGACAGCAGCCGCACCAGTCCAACAATCACTGCATCATAGCGACCTTTCTAACAGAAATAAATTGTCCATTAGTGCACCAGAGAGATGAGAGAGAGAGAGAGAGGACAGGGAGAGAGAGAGAGAGGACAGGGAGAGACAGAGAGAGAGAGAGAGGATAGGGAAAGAGAGAGAGAGACAGAGAGGGCAGGGGGAGAGAGAGAAACAGGAGAGGGAGAGAGAGCGAGAGAGAAGACGGAGAGAGAGAGAGAAAGGACAGGGGGAGAGAGAGAGATGACAGGGAGAGAGAGAGGGAGAGAGAGCGAGAGAGAAAACGGAGAGAGAGAGAGAAAGGACGGGGAGAGAGAGAGAGGACAGGGAGAGAGAGAGACAGGAGAGAGAGCGAGAGAGAAGACAGGGAGAGAGAGAGAAAGGACGGGGGAGAGAGAGAGAACAGGGGGAGAGAGGGAGAGAGAACAGGGAGAGAGAGACAGAGAGGAGAGGGAGAAACAGAGAGAGAGGACAGAGAAAGAAAGAGAATAGGGAGAGAGAGAGAGACAGAGAGGACAGGGAGAGAGAGGACAGGAAGAGACAGAGAGAGGATGGAGAGAGGAGGGAGAGAGAGTGAGAATGAGAGAGGACAGGGAGAGAGAAAGGACAAGGAGAGACAGAGAGAGGGGACAGGGAAAGAGAGAGAGAGGACAGGGAAAGACAACGAGAGAGGACAGGGAGAGACAGAGAGAGAGGATGGAGAGAGAGAGGAAGGGGGAGACAGAGAGAGGACAGTGTGAGTGGACAGAGATAGAGACAGAGTGGACCTAACCTGTTCTCTCAGGTGGTCAATACAACTTGATGCTTTATAGGTGTTACCCTGGGATATTTAACATGTTTTGAGTATGATGGTGTAATGGTCATGTCACTGGAAGGATGGGAACTGGGTTAAATATCCAGGGATCGCGAGTTCAAATCCCAGCTCCGCCACTTTGAGAATTTCAGTTCAGTGGCTCTGGTGTAAATGACAGTGAAGTTGTTGGGTTGTTGTGATTATTGCCCTTTAGGGTTGGAGCTGTTGTCCTGAGCCAATCTGGGCGAGATGTGACTCCAGCTCCACACCAACACTGCTGAGTGTTAACTGTTCTCCTGAGCTGAGATCTCAGGAAGACGGACTTACATTTATATAGTGCCTGACAGCACTTTGGGATATTCAAAAGCTCTTTACAGTCAATGATCTATTTTCTGAAGTGCAGACGCTGTAATGTGGGAAACATGGTAGCACATTTATGCGGAACAAAATTCCACAAACAGCAATGTCGTAATCACGCAAACAACCTATTTTTGTGTTATTAGTTTTTTATTTGGGTGTCGCTGGCTGGCGCAGCATTTATTGCCCATCCCTAGTTGCCCAAGGGCAGTTGTGAGTCAACCATATTGCTGTGTCTCTGAAGTCACATGTAGGCCAGACCGCGTAAGGATGGTAGATTTCCTTCCCTAAAGGGACATTAGTGACTCAGATGGGTTTTCACAACAATGGTTTCATGGTCACTAGTAGATTCTTAATTCCAGACATTTTTTATTGAAGTCAAATTCCACCACCTGCTGTGGCGGGATTCGAACTTTGGTCCTCGAAACATTCACTGAGTCTCTGGATTAACAGTCTAGCGATAATACCACGAGGCCATCGCCTTCACTGTTGACGAATAAATTCTGACACTGGGGAGAAAGAGTGCCCAGACTCCACTTCTGTGAGACCTTTCACACCCACCCGAGAGAGCAGAGGGTCTCACCTGAAAGGCCCTCACTGTTCAAGGTGGCACCTGGCACCGCTTATTCAGGGCAGCGAGAGCTGGGTAATAAAAGTCAGTATTGCCAATGACTCCATTATCTGGAGAATAAATGCCTGATTGGAGAGTTACTCTGCCACTTACCAGTATTACAGCTGTGCTGTCAAAGATAATCTGCATGTTGACCAGAATAACTGTGATTCCACTGAGCTGCTGAAAGATCCTCATGAAGACAGCAATCAGGATGGGCTTGTAGATGAAACTCTGACGAAGGTCAGAACAAGAGATGCGGTTGACCTGAAAGAGGGAGAGAGCCACAATCTCACACTGCATCAGAACTCATTGCACAGAGACATACTTCCGTATTAATGACTTGGAAGTTTGCAGATGATACAAAAATAGGTGGGAAGACAAGTGGAGAATGACACAAAAAGTCTCCAGAGGGATATAGGCAGGTTAGGTGAATGGGTAAAAACCTGGCAGCTGGAATATAATGCAGGAAAACGTGAAGTTCTGCACTGTGGCAGGAAGAATAAAGGAACTGAATATTATTTAAATGGAGAAAGACTGCAGCACGGGGGGGATTTGGGTCCTTGTGCATTCATCACAAAAAGCTCGCACAAAAGTTCAGCAGGTAATAGGGAAGCAAATGGAATGTTGGCCTTTATTTCAAAGGAAAGGAGTATAAAAATCAGGAAGTCTTGCTAAAACTAAACAAGGCACGAGTTAGACCCCACCTGGAATACTGTGAACAGTTTTGGTCCCCTTATCCAAGGAAAGATATCCTGGAATTGGAGGCAGTTCAGAGAAGGTTCACTAGTTTGATCCCGGGTATGGAGGGATTTTCTTATGAGGAGAGGTTGAGTAGGTTGGGCCTGAACTCATTGGAGTTTAGAAGAATGAGAGGTGACCTTATTGAGACATATCAGATTCTCCAGGGGGTTTGACAGGGTCGATGCTGAGAGGTTGTTTCCCCCTGTGGGAGTGTCTAGGACCAGAGGGCATCATCTCAGAGTGAGGGGGTCACCCACTGAAGACAGAGATGAGGAGGAACTTCTTCTCTCAGAGGGGAGTGAATCTGTGGAATTCTTTCCCGCAGAGAGCTGCAGAGGCTGGGTCACTCAGTATGTTCAAAGCTGTGACAGACAGATTTTTAATCAGTAAGGGAATCGAGGGTTATGGGGATAAGGCGGGAAAGTGGAGTTGAGGATTATTATATCCAATCAGTCATGATATCATTGAATGGCGGAGCAGACTCGATGGGCTGAATGGCCTCCTGCTCCTTATGATCGAACCATTTTCACACTCGGAATATTCCAAGACACTTTACAGCCAATGAAGTACTTTAGAAGTGTAGTCACTGCTGTAATGTAGGAAGCACACCTGATAATACTGGGACAGCAAGATCCCACACAAAACAAAGGACTAATGATCAGACAGTTTTTAAGTGATAAATGTTGGTCATAGTCTCCTGCCATGAGATTAATTTCCATCCACGCAAAAGGGTAGAGGCGCCTTCAGTATAATGCTTGATTCAAAAGAGTAACTTCTGACTATACAGCATTCCCTCAGTACTGACCCTCTGACAGTGCGGCACTCCCTCAGTACTGACCCTCTGACAGTGCGGCACTCCCTCAGCACTGACCCTCTGACAGTGCGGCACTCCCTCAGTACTGACCCTCTGACAGTGCGGCACTCCCTCAGTACTGACCCTCTGACAGTGCGGCACTCCCTCAGTACTGACCCTCTGACAGTGCGGCACTCCCTCAGTACTGACTCTCTGACAGTGCGGCACTCCCTCAGTACTGACCCTCTGACAGTGCGGCACTCCCTCAGTACTGACCCTCTGACAGTGCGGCACTCCCTCAGCACTGACCCCCTGACAGTGCGGCACTCCCTCAGTACTGACCCTCTGACAGTGCGGCACTCCCTCAGCACTGACCCTCTGACAGTGCGGCACTCCCTCAGCACTGACCCTCTGACAGTGCGGCACTCCCTCAGCACTGACCCTCTGACAGTGCGGCACTCCTTCATTACTGACCTTCTGACAGTGCAGCAGCCCCTCAGTACTGACCCTCTGACAGTGCGGCACTCCTTCATTACTGACCTTCTGACAGTGCAGCAGCCCCTCAGTACTGACCCTCTGACAGTGCGGCACTCCCTCAGTACTGACCCTCTGACAGTGCGGCACTCCCTCACTACTGACCCTCTGACAGTGCGGCACTCCCTCACTACTGACCCTCTGACAGTGCGGCACTCCCTTAGTACTGACCCTCTGACAGTGTGGCACTCCCTCAGTACTGACCCTCTGACAGTGCGGCACTCCCTCAGCACTGACCCTCTGACAGTGTGGCACTCCCTCAGCACTGACCCTCTGACAGTGCGGCACTCCTTCATTACTGACCTTCTGACAGTGCGGCACTCCCTCAGTACTGACCCTCTGACAGTGCGGCACTCCCTCACTACTGACCCTCTGACAGTGCGGCACTCCCTCACTACTGACCCTCTGACAGTGCGGCACTCCCTTAGTACTGACCCTCTGACAGTGTGGCACTCCCTCAGTACTGACCCTCTGACAGTGCGGCACTCCTTCAGTACTGACCCTCTGACAGTGTGGCACTCCCTCAGCACTGACCTTCTGACAGTGCGGCACTCCCTCAGTACTGACCCTCTGACAGTGCGGCACTCCCTCAGTTCTGACCCTCTGACCGTACCAGGCTCACACTTGGCTGAGGTGCCAGAGGGCGACCTATCCCCATGGAAACCGTGCCCCAACTGGGACGCAGAACTTTAAGTACATTAGGAGAGAAGGACCCAGTGAAGCAGCCATACATGTTTCAGTTATTGATGAATAGTCAGTTACATTTTGGCGAAGCGACTCTTCAATCTCTTGGTATTCGAGTTGATAATTGGCCTCAGTGCCCCGAAGCCAAGCCAATGACCGTATAGCTTCTTCCCTGCGATGTTTGGAGATTAAATAGCGAGGAGATTCCGGCATGAAGCACAAGATAATGATCATCACACTCGGTATAAACGCCCCAACAACGGCCAGCCAACGCCAGGTGAGCACCAAGTCTGAGAGACAACAAATATTCCACATTACTCTCAAATCATAACCCTTCATTCACTGTAAAACAGACAAACTCCACACACCATACAATCGGATTGTAACTCAAACCCTTTCCCATTCACTCCCATTGTACACAATCCCAATGGATCAAACCCCTTCCCATTCACTCCCATTGTGCACAATCCCAATAGACCCAAATCCCTTCCCATTCACTCCCATTGTGCACAATCCCAATGGATCAAACCCCTTTCCATTCACTCCCATTATACACAATCCCAATGGATCAAACCCCTTCCCATTCACTCCCATTGTGCACAATCCCAATGGATCCAAACCCCTTTCCATTCACTCCCATTGGACACAATCCCAATGGTTCAAACCCTTTCCCATTCACTCCCATTATACACAATCCCAATAGATCCAAATCCCTTCCCATTCACTCCCATTGTGCACAATCCCAATGGATCCAAACCCCTTTCCATTCACTCCCATTATACACAATCCCGATGGATCCAAATCCCTTCCCATTCACTCCCATTGTGCACAATCCCAATGGATCCAAATCCCTTTCCATTCACTCCCATTGGACACAATCCCAATGGATCCAAACCCCTTTCCATTCACTTCCATTGGACACAATCCCAATGGATCAAACCCTTTCCCATTCATTCCCATTGGTCAGAACCCCTCACCCAATGCGTAGAGAAGGAGAGGTCCACAGACCAGCATGATCTGAGGTCCAACTCCCAGTCTTCCTCTCAGCTTGGCCACTGATATCTCCGAAATGTAAACCTGCGACACAGAAACATGACACGTTACAATTGGCGGGACACTGGGAGAGGTGTGAGCTGTTATTGAGCTGATGGACAAACTGAGAGCCATTATGATGGACATCTCTTCTGGAGCTGGGGGTAAATTATCAGATTGGGCAGCACGGTGGCACAGTGGTCAGCACTGCTGCCTCACTGTCGATTTCCGGCTTGGATCACGATCAGTGTGGAGTTTGCACATTCTCCTCGTGTCTACGCGGGTTTCCTCCGGGTACTCCGGTTTCCTCCGGGTCCAAAGATGTGCGGGTTAGGTTGATTGGCGAGCTAAGTTGCCCCTTCGTGTCAGGGGGACTATCTAGAGTAAATGAATGGGGTTATGGGGATAGGGCTTGGGTGGGATTGTGGTTGGTGTGGACTTGATGGGCTGAATGGCCTCCTTCTGCACTGGAGGGGTTCTATGATTGAACTCCAAGATACCTGCAGATCTTTCAAGTTGCCGACGCTCAAATTTGTTTGTGCCCCCAATTGACTTTCTGAGTAACACAGACGGCACTGAGACGGCCAGCAGAGCACAAAATCCAGGCTGATGAACCCAGTGCAGCATTGAGGGAGTGCCGCACTGTTAGAGGGTCAGTACTGAGGGAGTGCTGCACTGTCAGAGGGTAAGTACTGAGGGAGTGCCGCACTGTCAGAGGGTCAGTACTGAGGGAGTGCTGCACTGTCAGAGGGTAAGTACTGAGGGAGTGCCGCACTGTCAGAGGGTAAGTACTGAGGAAGTGCCGCACTGTCAGAGGGTCAGTACTGAGGGAGTGCTGCACTGTCAGAGGGTAAGTACTGAGGGAGTGCCGCACTGTCAGAGAGTAAGTACTGAGGGAGTGCCGCACTGTCAGAGGGTCAGTACTGAGGGAGTGCCGCACTGTCAGAGGGTCAGTGCTGAGGGAGTGCTGCACTGTCAGAGGGTAAGTACTGAGGGAGTGCCGCACTGTCAGAGGGTCAGTACTGAGGGAGTGCTGCACTGTCAGAGGGTAAGTACTGAGGGAGTGCCGCACTGTCAGAGGGTCAGTACTGAGGGAGTGCTGCACTGTCAGAGGGTAAGTACTGAGGGAGTGCCGCACTGTCAGAGGGTCAGTACTGAGGGAGTGCCGCACTGTCAGAGGGTAAGTACTGAGGGAGTGCCGCACTGTCTGAGGGTCAGTACTGAGGGAGTGCTGCACTGTCAGAGGGTCAGTGCTGAGGGAGTGCCGCACTGTCAGAGGGTCAGTACTGAGGGAGTGCCGCACTGTCAGAGGGTCAGTACTGAGAGAGTGCCGCACTGTCAGAGGGTCAGTACTGAGGGAGTGCCGCACTGTCAGAGGGTCAGTACTGAGAGAGTGCCGCACTGTCAGAGGGTCAGTACTGAGGGAGTGCCGCACTGTCAGAGGGTCAGTGCTGAGGGAGTGCTGCACTGTCAGAGGGTTATCCTCTCGCGTCTTACCGGGATAGCTCCGGACACCATTCCCCCAGCGATCCCAGTCAAGGCTCGACCTAAATCCAACATCCAGACGTTTTGGGCACTGCCCATGATGGCGAAGCCCAGGACGGAGGGAACACTGGACACCATGATGGTCAGCTTGCGGCCGAGGAAGTCATTCAGAAACATGGTGCTCAGACCTCCAAAACCCACTCCCAAGGTGAAGATAGACTGTCAATGAAATAAAATAGCACTGGGGTTAGACACAGAGTAAAGCTCCCTCTACATCGTGGGCCGAAGGGCCTGTTCTGCGCTGTAATGTTCTATGTTCTATGTTCTATGTTCTACACTGTCCCCATCAAACACTCCCAGGACAGGTACAGCACGGGGTTAGATACAGAGTAAAGCTCCCTCTACACTGTCCCCATCAAACACTCCCAGGACAGGTACAGCACGGGGTTAGATACAGAGTAAAGCTCCCTCTACACTGTCCCCATCAAACACTCCCAGGACAGGTACAGCACGGGGTTAGATACAGAGTAAAGCTCCCTCTACACTGTCCCCATCAAACACTCCCAGGACAGGTACAGCACAGGGTTAGATACAGAGTAAAGCTTCCTCTGCACTGTCCCCATCAAACACTCCCAGGACAGGTACAGCACAGGGTTAGTTACAGAGTAAAGCTCCCTCTACACTGTCCCCATCAACACTCCCAAGACAGGTACAGCACGGGTTTAGATACAGAGTAAAGCTCCCTCTACACTGTCCCCATCAAACACTCCCAGGACAGGTACAGCACGGGGTTAGATACGGAGTAAAGCTCCCTCTACACTGTCCCCATCAAACACTCCCAGGACGGGTACAGCACGGGGTTAGATACAGAGTAAAGCTCCCTCTACACTGTCCCCATCAAACACTCCCAGGACAGGTACAGCACGGGGTTAGATACAGAGTAAAGCTCCCTCTACACTGTCCCCATCAAACACTCCCAGGACAGGTACAGCACGGGGTTAGATACAGAGTAAAGCTCCCTCTACACTGTCCCCATCAAACACTCCCAGGACAGGTACAGCACAGGGTTAGATACAGAGTAAAGCTTCCTCTGCACTGTCCCCATCAAACACTCCCAGGACAGGTACAGCACAGGGTTAGATACAGAGTAAAGCTCCCTCTACACTGTCCCCATCAACACTCCCAAGACAGGTACAGCACGGGTTTAGATACAGAGTAAAGCTCCCTCTACACTGTCCCCATCAAACACTCCCAGGACAGGTACAGCACGGGGTTAGATACGGAGTAAAGCTCCCTCTACACTGTCCCCATCAAACACTCCCAGGACGGGTACAGCACGGGGTTAGATACAGAGTAAAGCTCCCTCTACACTGTCCCCATCAAACACTCCCAGGACAGGTACAGGGCGGGGTTAGATACAGAGTAAATGTCACTCTCTATTCTAACTAGTTCTGTTCCTTATCCCTCTAAAGCAACAGTTGATTCCCAGTTTACCTCAAACCAGGAAGCTTTCTCATCATTCAGTCGAAGATATGGATTGGAAGATTTTTCCAGTTCTGGGACTACGGGTGAAGTGTAAACCAGTGCATAACCAAAGCCCAGATTTCCCAAGGTCACAGTGAAGACAGCGAGGTACATCCACCAGTTATGGACTCTCCTGGAAGATAAATCCACAATGAAGTCTTTGATCTGCAGTAACACAGGTATCTGCCCAGCCCTGTAGATCTCTCCTTCGATCACCATATTACCAGCTCCGACGCAGGCCATTTGGCCCTACTGATCTGTGCTGGTGTTTTAGTTCCACATGAGCTCCCACCTCCTCCGCCTCATCCTATCACCCTATCCGTTTATTCCTTTCACCCTCATGTATTTATCCAGCTTTTCTCTTAAATATATCGATACTATTCATCCCAACCACTCCCTGTGGGAACGAGTCCCACATTCTCCCCACTCCCTGTGAGAGCGAGTCCCACATTCTCCCCACTCCCTGTGGGAACGAGTCCCACATTCTCCCCACTCCTCGTGGGAACGAGTCCCACATTCTCCCCACTCCCTGTGAGAGCGAGTCCCACATTCTCCCCACTCCCTGTGGGAACGAGTCCCACATTCTCCCCACTCCTCGTGGGAGCGAGTCCCACATTCTCCCCACTCCCCGTGGGAGTGAGTCCCACATTCTCCCCACTCCCCGTGGGAGTGAGTCCCACATTCTCCCCACTCCCCATGGGACCGAGTCCCACATTCTCCCCACTCCCTGTGGGAGCGAGTCCCACATTCCCCCCCCCCCCCCCCCCCCATCCCCATGGGAGTGAGTCCCACATTCTCCCCACTCCCCATGGGAGCGAGTCCCACATTCTCCCCACTCCCTATGGGAGCGAGTCCCACATTCTCCCCACTCCCTGTGGGAGCGAGTCCCACATTCTCCCCACTCCCTGTGGGAGCGAGTCCCACATTCTCCCCACTCCCTCATAAAATGTTTCTCCTGAATTTCTCATTGGATTTATTCGGGAATATCTTCGATTGATGACTCTCTTGGTTTTGTCTTGCTCACAAGCAGGTCCAATTCTTTCATGTGGGTTTGGGTCCTAAATAAGGCATTTTTATGCATTAAATTTCCATGCATTTCAGTGGCTGACTTGTAATTTTAATATAAGTTTAATTCGCACAGCACCAGGGACCCGGGTTCGATTCCCGGCTTGGGTCACTGTCTGTGCGGAGTCTGCACGTTCTCCCCGTGTCTGTGTGGGTTTCCTCCCACAGTCCGAAAGATGTGCTGGTCAGGGTGCATTGGCCACTCTAAATTCTCCCTCAGTGTACCCGAACAGGCACGACTCGGGGATTTTCACAGTAACTTCATTGCAGTGTTAATGTAAGCCTACTTGTGACACTATTCGCTGTTACCTCCTGCATTGTTTGTCTCATTTTGTTGCTACACGATTGTTAGATTTGTATGTTTTCAATTTGATTATTTAATCGAAAGGTCATTTTGTTAATTGTCAGTTAAGCTGTAATTCCACCTTTGGGGCTGTGATCCTATTTCCTGAACTAAATAACGTGATTACTCGCAGTCAACTTTCATAATCTGAAAGACCTCAATCAGGTCACTCCACCTTCTCTCTCCTAGAGGAAAGAGCCCCAGCTCGTCCAGACCGCCCTGTTAGTTGGAACCTCCCAGTTTTGGTACCAGCAAATCTTTTGTTGCACCTTCTACAATATCTGATATAGAGACCAGACCTGTACACTGTGCTCCAAGTGTGATGGAACCAAGGTTCTACAGAAGTTTAATATAACTTCTCTGCTTTTCAATTCCATCGCTCTGGAAATGAATCCAAGTGTTTGTTTTCTTAGTTTTAAAGTTAATTTACTAGTGTTACAAACAGGCTTACATTCACACTGCAATGAAGCAAGACTCCACAAACCACAGTATGATGGTGAGCAGATAATCAGTTCTGTGATGACCCAAGTTTTGTTTCTCTCTCCGCAGATACTTCCTGACTTTATTCTCCACCAATTTCTGTTCATATTTCTGATTTCTAGCATTTGTAGAATTTGCCCCAGTGTCTCCTCAAATGGTTCAATGTCAGATGTTTGTTCCCCTCACACCCCCGCCACCCCCCACATGAAGATCCTTGGGACATATTGCCAAACTGATACAGGTATGTAAATGTAATTCACCCGGAAAAGGCAACAAGGTTGGATGAGCAAAATTTAAAGTCATGAGGAGTGGCTGAAGGAGGTGACCGGAGGAGGGTTCGAGAAATGGAGACCCGGGGAGAGAAAGAGAATGATGAAGTTAGACAACTTCGAATTGGGAAACTCTTAAAGCAACTGAAGAGGAAATTTCAAGACAGCGCGGCGTGGAGGAGCTGAGAATCTTCCCTGAGACACATCATCACCATGACAGAAATACAAGTCATTACTGGTCCATTTTACTGCAAAATGTTCACTTCTTAAAAATTAAAATATACTTTCTTATTCAAATCTATACATTTCAGTTAACAGGTTTAAAAAGTTTTGAATTTCTTACCCAGTTTGAGCCTGTTGGGCATTAATATCTGGGAAGGTCTGGTACTGGCGAAAAGCCACATTCTTGAGCAATAGGTTCCTCATATTGGGCTGGAATGGACAGTCTGTTTGATCGGGCAATCTGCTTTTATTCAGATTTTCTCCTTTGAACTTCCCCTTCCAGGACTTTCACCGTTTGCAGAAATGACTAATTTTGACCAAGTATCGCTAAAGCAGCTGCCTGGAATTTTTGTAAAGGGCTGATCGGGTTATTCATCACCTTCCTCCAGCTGATGTCTCAACTCTTCTCTGCAGAGGAACAAACATCCTCAAATCTCCAATAAACGTATAGTGCTGATAACGCAATTTTGCAGAACTGATCACAGGCCGGAAATTGTTAACTGATGGAATCAGAGATTTTACTAGTGCAAAAAGAGGCCATTCAGCCACCTGTGTTCATGCTATCTCTCTCTCTGAAGAATCCATCCCCTGGGGACCATGAGTTAGAGGGTAAATGACAAAGCTAGGTGCATAGTTTCAGGATTATATTCCCCGTGTATTGGTGATTGGGCTGATCTAATTGAGGTGTTTACGATTGAGGGATTATATAGGGTAGTCAAAGAGAAAATATTGCCTCTGGTGTCGGTTGGGGGTGAGGGGAGTGTGGCTTGGGGGAGGGGGAGTGGCCTGGGGGAGGGTGCAGCCTGGGGGGGTGGGGGGGGAGGGTGCCGCCTGGGAAGGGGGGCATGCAGTCTGTGGGGGGAGGGGGGGTGGGTGCGGCCTGGGGGAGTGGAGGGGGGGGTGTGCAGTAGGAACTGGGAGTCCAGAGCAAGGGGACAGAATGATTCCGACTGGTCAGGGATTCATCGCGCAAATTGTTCTCAGTGTTGAGTCCAGAAGCTGAGCAGCACCAAGACAAACGAGGAGGAACCTCATTGTTCCTCGAGTTTGGGTTGAGCTTCATTGGAAATCTGACGCAGGCCGAGGACAGAGAGGTCCGAGTGGGAGCAGGGTGGAGAATTGAAACGGGAAGCGACTGGAAGTTCGGGATCATTCCCGCAGACTGTCGGAGAGTGTTCCACAAAGCACTGACTCTGTCTGCGTCTGACCTCCCCAGTGGAGAGGAGACCACACTGTGAAGCGTGAATACAGTGAGCTCAACTGAAAGAACTGCAAGGAATCACTGCTTCCCTTGGAAGGAATGTCTGGGGCCTTGGATGGTGAGAAGGGAGGAGGTCAAAGGGCATGGACAGCTGCTGAGGGAAAGGGAGGGAGTGTTGAGGGTGATTGAGGAGTGGACTTGGTCACTCACCGAGAGAACAGTCCCGATGGAATTCGGAAAGAGGGGCCAGGGGAAGATGGGTAACATCCCACTGGACTTGGTGGGAATGGTGGAGGATGATCCGTTGAATGTGGAGGCCGTTGGGGTGAAAAGTGAGGACAAGGGGAGCCTATCGCTGTTCTGGGAGGGAGGGGAAGGGGTGGGAAATGGATTGGACACAGTGGAACAGGCTGCCAACCAAACTGGCCAGCGGGGGTAGGGGGGGGCGGGGGGGGCGGCGTTCCTCAGCTGAGAAAAGAGGGAGACATATTGGAAAATCTGGAATGAAAGGTTGCATCATCAGAACCGAGGCGATAGGGAAACTGGGCTAATGGGATAGGGGCTTTAAAGGAAGTGGGGTGTAAGGAAGTGTCGTCAAGGGAGTCCATGGGTTTGGAGTGAATATTATTTGATAGCCTCTCTCCAGAAATGGAGACAGAGAAGTGGAGAAAGAGAAGAGTCAGAGATTAAACTTGTAAATGTGAGAAAAAGGTGGAAATTGGAGGCAGAGTTGGTGAAATTTCCAGTTCAGGTCGAGAGTGGAAAATGGCACTGATACAGCCATCAATGTGGCAGTTTGAGTAAGATTGGAACAAAGACTGTTCCACAATTCCCACAAAATGGTGGGCAAAGCTCGGGCCATGCAAGTATCATAGCAACACCCTTCTTTTAGAGGAAGTGAGTAGCATTTAGGGAGACGTTGCTCAGTGTGAACTGAGTGGGCGGTGGTGCAAGGTGACTGGGCCTGTGAGAGCACTCAGACTCTGCTGGTGGGAGATGGAGGCATTGAGAGATTGGACATCCACAGTGAAGAGGAAATGGCCAGGAAACTGTTAAAGTGACACTGGGGGGTCTGGGGGGCGGGGGGAGGTGCGGGGGGAGGTGGGGGCGGTGGTCAGAAGTGTCATGGATAGAGGTGAGAAGAGACTGGACAAGGGGAGCAAAAATGAAGTTGAGTTAGGAAGAAATAAATTCAGTGGGGGAAGGTTCAGGCTGAAATTATGCATCAACCATGGGCTTTGTTTGTGGATTCTGTAGGACGGTGAGGGATGGGTAATAAATGTGGCTCACATCTTGTGAATGAAATGAAATGAAATTCAGATCAGCCACATTCTCATCACAGACAGACTAATTCTTGTGAAAGTTGTCATTCGTTAGTGAAATGTAATCTCTCTCTCTCGAGACCTTGTGGTGGGAATTTTGTCTCGTGGTTTCCTGAGGAATGGAGGATGACTAATATGGTTCCATCTTACAAGGGTTGTAGAGATAAACCAGGGAATTACAGACCTGTGAGTCTCATGTCAGTGGTAGGGAAATTATTGGAGAAACTTCTGAAGGAGAGCATCTATCTCCACTTGAAGGGTATGGATAGGGTGGATAGGAAGTAGCTGGTGAGAGTCAGGAATGCACGGCCTGGGAGAGTATTAGAGGCGGGAAACTTTATAACCTTTAAAAAGTGCAAGGATGAGCACTCAATATCATAACTAGGGCCAAGTGCAGGACAGTGGGATGAGTGTGGATTAGTGTAGTTTTGTCAGTGAAGACTGGATGGGCTGTATTGTGTGACTCTATGATTACGACGACGAGGTTTTATTATTCTAAAAGAATCAACGGTGGTCGCTCTTATTGGGAGG